>NC_056627.2:156724537-157039142 GCF_002870075.4 Lactuca sativa | reverse complement strand
AAATGAAATTGATATCAATTTATTACTATATTTATTGCAATTATTATATTAAAATATTTTGTGAAATTTAATAAAATAAAAAAACTCATAAAATGACATGTGGAAAAAAATTAGTTCAAAATAACCACAAAATAACATTTGATAAATTGAATAAAAATGTGACAAGTGACAAAAAAAATATTCATTTATTAGAGATGAATTTACCATGTGGAGAAGCTAAAACTACACATCAAGAGTGCAAATCAAATAGAATTGACGGAGGTTAGTGTTTTCACAATTTTTTTTTAATATTTATATATTTTCGTATTAGTTTATAACAGGTGGAAACCACGATTACAAAATTAATTTAATTTTGATAGCAAAAATTTATAATTATTAATCAATAATTTTAAATAAATTATTAATTAAAAGATATACCAAAATTTAAAAGTTAGTTATAACTTTAAATTTAGAGAAATTACATATCCTTCTATCATTTGTTCCTACTTTTCCTCCTACCATATCAAATGTTGACAAGTGGATTAAATGATTATTAATTTCATTAAATGTCTAATTAAATGTGACACATGTCAACATTTGATATGGTAGGAGGAAAAATAGGAACAAATGGTATGATGATATTTAATTTCTCTTAAATTTAATCGTCTCTAATAAATGAAAATAATTTTGCCACATGGTACTCTTTCATTAACTTGGACACATGTTACTTTTTGGTATTTTTGATTAAATGTTTTTTCCATTTGTCATTTTCTTATTTTGTTTTTATTTTTTCTTAATTAGCACATCATATTTACACCTCAATTAATGATTACCTTAATTGAAAATAACCAATAAATTACAATATTAATACTCATATAGTATTTAATATGTTTCCTTTAAAATTGAAATTTTTAATTTTAAATTTTAAATTTAAATAAAATTTTGTTTAAACGTTTATATTTAATTTTTTGTTTATCAAACCCGTATAACATACGGGTCTCACACCTAGTATATAATTAAAAAAGTAAATGTTTCTATAAAAAGTTTAAAATCTATTATTTAAAACTTTAATCTCATTAATTATGATAGTGATTTGCCTAATATATCTCCTTGATATATGACATAATATTAATGTAAAGTTGTATTAAAGTGACACATGACAAAATAGATTAAACTATTGTTTTATTAATATAGAATTAAGTTATGTATGTTTTTATAATTTTCCATTTTTACAAAATATTTGCTTAACAATTTCACTTTCTAATGTTTCCAAATACTGGTTTTCATATATGTATAATTCTAAAAACATATAAACATTTATTTTTAATATATTCATTTTCATAAATAAAAAAACACTCATATATATAATTTAACATAATATTTTAAATTATATGTCGTACTTAAAATTTTAACGCTCTTCAACCTCTACTTTGAGCTAATTTTGTAGCCCGCCTAAAATATCAATACTTTTGTTAAAAGTAATTGATTTGTGGATCATTATTGTATAGTTTTTTATATATAAAAGTTTGTTGTATATTTGTTTTTATTCATATGGTTATATGAAAGATATATTAAGTTTATGCTTGAAATTGTGGTCAAACCAAAATTTAAAATGATCGTTGCGATTTGTGCGTTTATTTGATGGGGCTCAATTTCGCATGGACTCGCCGTTTCGACAAAAAGGGTCTTCACTCTCCCCGATCTCTTTTCATCACAACAACATCAACAACAACCCTAAAAACTATTACCAGAAATCAAAATGTCAGACCATATACCTTTCCATATTCAAGCGGAGATCATGAAAAGGCTTCCTGTCAAATCACTTATTCGATTTACGTGCGTTTCAAAAGCATGGAAATCTTTGATCGAGAACTCCGAGTTTATTGCCAATCACATCTTCCGTCCACAGCATATGCTTGTAACCTTCAAAGATCAAAAAATTGTTTCTTTTGTCGACGACGACACTTTCCCCGATCAGGGTCTAGTTCCGACTCTTCCCCGGTCAGTTCACCAGCATTCAAGAATAGTCGGTAGCTCTCAAGGCTTGTTGTGCTTCAACGCTTTTACTGATTCGAATCAACCTAATCTAGGATATATCAGCAGGACATATATGACTGTTATTTGGAATCCCTCTATTAGAAAATCGATTGTTCGCAATGTGTCTATTGAGTTATATGAAAACGATGAAACAGTTCTTGGTTTTGGAGTTTGTCCTCTTACTTATGACCCTATGATCATGGTGATTACGCAGTTTCATAAGTGGCCTGTAAAAGTCGGGTTCACTGGCCTTTGGGACGTGAAGGTTTACAGATTGAGCTCTGCAAAATGGAAAAGCTTATCTAGAAATCTTCCAAGTAAATCAGTTCGAGTTCAATGTCCTCAGGTGATTGTTGATAGGTTTATCTATTGGTGTGCAGAGCAGAGATTGACTATAGATAATGGGTTACGCAGGTTTCATAATGTGGTTATGTCATTTGATATGACTAATGATAGTTTTAAAGTGGTAGACCTCCCAAAGAGTTTAGCATGCCACCCTCTAAAAGACTTGTCCATTTCTAAACTAAAGGAGTCTCTTGCCATTCTTGAATACAATATAAACACCAGAGTTTATGATGTATGGATGATGGATGTTGAAAGATCGTTTGCAAAGATGTTCAACATTACGGCACCCCATGGATCAATAATGGGATTTTTGAAGAGTGGCGAACCTATAATGGATGTGAAAGTAGATGATGCTTCTGAACTTGTTGTTTGTAAAACCTACACACGCTGCTCAGACCATTTCACTGATCTTGAGTTTTCTAGAACAAGTGATATGATGTCTGTGAACTCTTATGTGGAAACACTACTTTTCCTTGGTCGGTGTGATTGTAATGATTATTGACATAAATCGAGGATTCGAAGACAAATTTTGTAGCAGGCAATGGAGTCCATATTAGTTGAAGTTGATATATAATAAGTTAATTGGCCTATGTAATAAAGGATCTTCAAAGTGTTGTTAGTGGTATGTGAGTTACCATTTTTGATAATAATTTAAATGCATTATATATAAATTTATGACGTGTTAGCTTTTAGATCAATGTTTCTAACATTTTTTTGGAGCAATATGCATAATTAATTATGTTTGGTTAGGCCTTGCGAAGGTCTCGTGGTGATTGGAGGAAAGAAACCACCATGCACACAACCCCAGAAGTCTCGTGGTGATGACTTGGAGCCACGATCGTGGCCTCATGAGGTATATACCATGAGACACCATACCCAATGATCTTTCTTTTTCTTCTCTGTTCCTTTTTCTTCATCGTTCCTTTATATTCTTATTATTGTGGATATACCATCACCATTCTAGAAGGAGATTGTGATGAGGTGGAAATAGATGGGGGTTGAGGTGGAAGGAAACCACCACTATTGCCATGATATACCTACCCTTCGGCCTTAATGTTAGACATTTTCTTTGGTATTGTCGTTCCTAGATTTTTAGTTTAATCCATCTGTTTTTTTTCAAATGTAGATTTCCTCGAGCCTTTTCCATAAAAAGGTGTTTCCACTTGAAATAAGTATTTTCTTGTCTACATATGTTATAAAGTTGATTTATGTTTTTATGATTTAAGTACTACAAATGATCATGTGGAAAGATTTACTTCAGGCATTTAATATATAAATTGGCAAACATGGAGATGAAAGGTGTTTGAGTTGAAATAAGTAGGTTTTCTATTATCGTAAATATTCCTTTATGCTTCCATTCCTCCAAAAGGCTTCAAACTTGAGGATTCATTGAGGATTCTGTCCAAATGTTTATCTTCTCTTACATCAAACCTACCACTGATTACATATTTCAGAATTGTCGGAATATGGTTTAATGTCGGAATATGGTTTAAAGTTTATCTGGGTTATAACTTATATAGTTGCTAATGTATCATCTTAATTCAAAATTGGATGCGTTGATGCATATTAACATAATGCTAGCTCGCTGTATCTATGTGGGAGCATTATTATTTTAAAAGGGAGGACAATAACGAATTTATGGTGGTAGGATATTGATTTATTTGAGGTGCTACTATATACATACTCTAATTACTAAATGCAACCCTCTTATAAGTAGCATCCTAATTTTGAGGCAAATTAATTTTTTTATTAATTAAATAATGGGAAAATGACACATTCGACTTATGAACTTTTTACGATTTACCCTTTTAGTCACTTAACTTTTTAAATGACTTTATGAGTGAACAAATTTTATTTTGTTGGGTCGATTACGTCATTATTTCATTTATGAAGGGGTCAGCCGGTCATATTTGTGTCATCTGTGTTACTTAAACCCCTTAGCTTGCTGACCGTGTATGCATGTCATTTAATAATAGCTTTACTTAAACGAGATATTTTCCCATCAACTGTTCACCACTTCCATCTATTTCGATAAACTCTTACTTGCTTTTGTCTCCTCAAACCTCAAACATGGATCCCGTATTCATCCAAGTCGATGCGCATTTCCAAGGAATCTTCACAAAATACCCCATACACTACACCGGGGGGATTACAGAGATTGAGACAGGCCATTTGGATAAGGATGAGGATGAGGATGAAGATGAAGATGAGGATGATGATGAAGATGAGGATGATCATAGGGCTAAGGATGTGGATGCTGATGAAGATGAAGATGACCATAGCAACCCTCATTTTTTTCAAAAAAGATAATGGCCCTGATGTCGACATGGATGAGAATGCAGGTTTGGGTGACCCTTTGGAAGAAGCCATGTATGACAATGAAGATGTTTATCCTAAGTTGCCAAATATTTTCAATGAAAAGATGCACTGGAAGGAGCAGGAACCTGTGTTAGGTATGAGGTTTAAGAGTCCTAAACAATTGAAACACATGCTCTGTAACTATGCTGTTGCAAATGGTTATCAATTATGTTTTGTGTAAAATAATAGTAGATGGTTGCTAGCCAAATGTTGTGATGGAAAATGTACATTTAGGGTTTAGGGTTCATGGATGAATAATGATAAGTCTTTCCAAATCAAGTCTCTTATTAGTGACCATATTTGTTCAAAGAATTTCAAATTCTGATAAATTGTTACGTATAAATGGATGGGTACCCACTTTACCCAATAATTTTTTAACAATCGAAAGATGAGTGTGAGATTACTTAGAGAGGAAGTGAAAACCACTTTTGGCATTGTTGTGAGTATGAGTCGGTGTAGGAGAGCCAAGAAGTATGCACTGAGTCTAGCCGAAGGCACGGTTGCATAAAATTATGCTAGAATATGGTCTTACGGTGAAGAGATTAAAAGATCAAATCCTAAATTCACCGTTAAAATTTATGTTGATGCAATGCCTGATGGTAAGAATTACTTCAGTAAGATTTACATATGCTTTGCTATAGTTAAAAGAGGGGTGGAGGGGAGGGTGTAGAACGATCATTAACTTGGATGGTTGTTATCTAAAAAGTTTTTGTCAAGGTGAGTTGCTTTGTGCTATTGGTAGGGATGCTAATAATGGAATATTCCCAATTTCTTGGGCAGTTGTATGTGTGGAAAACAAGAAGAATTGGAAATGGTTCATTGAAAATCTTTCAGAAGATTTGTAGTGTTGGAATGAAGGAAGTGGTTTGGTTTTAATTTCTGATCAACACAAGGTATTTTGTAAAATATTAAAATAGTATAATAAATATTTACATTTCTAACTTCGCCTATTCCTAGTACATATGTAGGGTTTGGTTGAGGCAGTCAAAGAAGTATTCCCAACAACATAACATAGGCAGTGTGCTAGGCATATATATGCCAATTTTAGAAAGAAGTTTAGTGGAGCCAAGTTTGAAAATTTGTTTTGGAGAGCAAACAAGGCAACAACTGAAGCACATTTTAACATAGTCATGAAAGAGATTGAAAAGTTGAATCCTAAAGCTGTTAATCATCTTATAGATAGAGATCCAAAGACTTGGTCTCTATCTTTTTTTTAGAGTTCACAATTCATCTTGTGAATATGTGGAGAATGGCTCTTTAGAGAGCTTTAATAGTGTGATTTAGATGCTAGGAGGAAACCTATTATCAGCATGTTAGAGGAAATTCATATATATGTGATACAAAGGATGGTGACTATGAAACTAACATATCAAGAATGGAATCGTTATTCTGTTTGTCCAAACATCAGCACCAAATTGAATATTCTCCAAAATGAGCGAAGGTTTGCACACTTATTTATTCATACATACCATACCTCTCTCAACTCTAAACATTTGCATTACATTATGTAGGCATTGGAAGGTTGTATCTTGTGGGGGTATGAAGTTTATAACAAGGAAAATTGATGAGTCATACATTGTTGATGTCAGAAAAAAGGAATGCATTTGTAGGTTATGGCAATTAAATGAGAATGGTTATGTTCATTCAGTAGCAACATTAACATATTTAAACATCACACCTGATGGAGCATATGTAGACCCATTGTACCTGGGAGCTTTCTTCCATAATACCTACAAACAATCCATTAGTGGCATGAATGAGATGAGCATGTGGCATTTTACAAACTTTTTACCTCCATTGCCTCCATTAAAAAGAAGAATGCCAGGTAGGCCAACCATGAAAAGAATATGGGATGCTTCTGAAAGGTTTGGAAAACACATGGTTTCAAAGGCAGGGGAAATTTTTCTTGTGGCATATGCAAAAAGGAAGGGCACAATAAGACCATATGCACTCAAGTGCCAAGGCCACCTAAAACTAATGTCACAAAGAAACAGAAGACCATGCAAACACAATAGTCAGTGAGTATGCAAGGGGGTGGAGAAGATGTTGTTATGGGTGATGCAGTTGAGCCACAAGCTGAGGAAGTTATGAGGGTAAACGAATCTGAGCAAGTGGTGAGGGTTAATGAACATGAGAAACTGGGTAGGATTAATCAAGTTGTTGGGCATGTGTATACTACAGGTCAACCAAGCAAGAGGAAAAAGTCTGAGAGAAAACTTAAACTAAATCTTTCTAAAGGAGTTGAAGGTGAAGTTAGTAGTGTTGGATCGCCAATGGAGTTAGATTAATTAAAATTTTAATTGTGTGTCTGTTATGTGGATTGAACAAGGGATTTTGTGTTTGTTATGTTCATGTATGTTATACTAACCTTAACATTTGATATTTGGATTCGTGTATGTATTTACAATATATATGATCTTATTTATATTAGTGTGTACCGGTACTTTAGTCATTGCAAATATTTCAACAAGGCATGTTAATGTTAGTTTAGGGGTACTTTAGTCATTCGAATCAGTTAATCCAATAGGTGTATGTTATTTCAAGTAATTAATAAAGTAGGGGTATTTTAGTAAATCAAAGAAGTTAGATTAATTACAATATGTTAGGGGTATTAGTTTCATTTTAATTATTTAAACAAATAGGGGTATTTTAGTCATTATTTTTTATGTGACTTAACCCAATCAGGGGTATTTCAGTCAATATTTTTATGTGACTTAACCCATTAGGGGTATTTCAGTCATTACTTTTTTATTTGACTTAACCCATTAGGAGTATATCATTTCTTCCAGGCATTTATCGAAGTAGGCAACCACAAAAACAACAAAAAAGAACTTTTCCATTGTTTTCTATTTCTGGGATATATGCAACGACAAAATTTGGGTATTACATGCCTCGTGTATTAGATTCTTCTTTTTTTGTCCCATGTCCCCAGCAGAAACATTGGGGTTCATGTGTTAATAGTTTAAAAAGTTTGACTTTGTTATGTGGTCCCAGGAAGAACATCAACAAAAAATTTGGGTATTACTTCATGACACATGCAGATTTAGATTTATAACAAGAACATTTTAACTTAACCAACATTTCATTCATGGGTTTCTGTTACATCTTTACATCTATTACACAAGTTAAAACAATATTTCTACCTGCATCTTACTACATACGAATACCATCACCTGTGATTACCATGAAAAAACTGATCATCACAACAAAATGATCACAAAAACACCAAGCACGACCACCAAATACTACCACCAGAAACTAAAAGACAAAGAACAAAGAGCCTTATTAATAAGGATAATAAACCAGATGCACATCAAAACAAAATAGAAACCCAGGATAGAAATGTTGTGACCTAAAGTTCTTCTGTCATTTTAAGAACCTGTAGGTTAACACCCCCACAACAGCAACAACAAAAACCCCAAGAACCCATTTGACTTTGTTGCACTTGTCTTTACCCAAGACGATGTTGACATATGACGCTTGTAGTGAACACAAATGCTTCTTTAAATCAGCAACCATGTTAGATAGATCGAGCTGACCTGCCCTAACATCATCGACTTCATGGTTTAGGGTATCCAAGTCTCTAGTGATGTTGCATCATAGTTCACGAAGGTCGTTTCAAATCTCTTCCCCCACAAGCAGCACCTGCAAATGTGTCTACAACAGATTGATCACCATGTCTTCATTGGTGACTTCGTTTGAGACATTTTCAACCATGTGTAAACTATAATTGGGTGACCAACCGTGATTTGGAGATGATCGTGAAGGCATGGTTTTAGCGATTGGTATTGAAGTTTAGGGTGCAGTCAGGGTAACCAGGTTTCAAATTGTGCCAGTTTAGGGCATAATCTTCAACTTTTATACGAATGCGGCGGGGGGGGGGGGGTGGGGACAGTGTGAACATGGCCTCTACGTTTCACATTCAAAAATGACGTCGTTTGGGTCATTAGACGTAAGACATTTTGGTCATGTCAATGATGATGTGTCAAATTCAGATAATGTGGCATGGTTACTGGCTATAATAAGTAAAAGGGACTAAATTGCTAGGTTGCAACACACTTCGTTCCCTCATAAATCCACTTAAAATATGAAGTGACTAAAACGGTAAAACCCTAGAAATTTCATAGGGTGTATGTGTCATTTTTATAGAGGGTTCAAATGAATTAATAAAATAATAATAATAAAAATAAACATTTACAAGTGAAATAGGAAGATAGTCTTAGCTTAAAGCTAAAAATTTAGAATGAGGAACTAAAAGTATCATTTTATCAAAGCTCGATTTCACCTTGTTTTGACTTAGTTTAGTGATAAAAATGTCAAAATTTAGCTACTTAGGGTGATTCTAGCTTGTGAAGAAACTATTTAGATAGTTGGTGACTAGTTTTAGTCAATGTGAAATAAACGAGGATTGATGTGTTTAAGTTGCCAATAGTTAAAAGTTTAGAACAAAGCTCTTTCTTTCCCTATTTGAATTAAGGATCGATAGTGAGAGCTTGAGAGCAAGAGGAATGACAATTTTGTGATCATAAATGAGATTTGAAAGAGAACTTGAAGACAATAGAATAGTTTAAGGTAAGAGGCATTGCTTGAAAGCTTAAAATGTATAGTTTTTCATTGTTCTTCATCAGAAATTGATAAAGGGTATGGAGAATTCCTCTAAATCCAACATTTCTATTGAAGTTCTCAAATGAGGTTCTACTTTCTATTCAACAATTTATTCTTCAATATACACTTAGTTACTCTTGCATTGCTTGGTTTGGGAGATTAGGTGTAAATTTGAAGTTTTAAATCCTAACTATGATGAATTTTAATTTGAGATTCATTTATGAAATTGAATATTAGATTAGTTTCATTACAATTTTTCTAACTCGCATCTATATAGATAATCCATCATAGATATAACTTTTGCATATATTTATCCAATTGAAGTTTGTAAGGTGTTTGGGAGCTTTAATGGGGATTTGAGTTGAGTTATTACCTAATTTCTTATTTAAATTGTTTTAAATTCATGAAATGTCACATATCTAGCTTATAATTTCTATTTGATTCAATAATGTTGATGAATTGAGGCTATAACTCATTTGGAAGTTGGAATGGTTTATATTGTCATAAACAAACTTTTAGAGTTCTAAATTATAGGATCATCACATTTGAATCATATATCATTATGTAATTATGTTTTAAAAGGATTAAAACATCTTTATTTTTTATTTGATCCATTAGAGTACTTTAGAACAACATAAATGAATCTATTAGATCAAATGAAGCGCATGTCTTAAATTAGAAGTTTGATGTCTTCATGTGTGCTTAATCAAGATTTTGAAGCACTATGTAACGCCCTGTTCCAAATGGTTTTCCTAATTCAGGACTGTGGCCTGAGGAAAGGATATCATAAGGCTTAGGGCCTTTGGAGAAGAGAGATCCCGACCTATAATGTACGGATAATGTATTTGAGGTGATCCGGGAGTTGGATTGTGTCTTGGACCCAAAGGGTATATCGGTAAAGTGGCAGTTCGAGCTTTTTATGGGTTTTGGGTTTTATTCGAAAGGCTTTAAGACTTGGGCACGTTGTTAGGAGAGTAGGGATTCTCGACACCTTTTCATGGATATAAGGTTCATCAGAAACAGACCTCGGATGAGGAAGATATGCCACTTTGAAGTTATTGGCAATATTGGTCCTTAATGGAGAAAAGTGATAAGAAGATACCATGCATGCAAGGTGGCCAGCGCAAATGTACGCCCAACGTAAGCTGGGGGTACGCCCAACATAGAGAAGTATTTGAACACGAATGTTAGAAGCGTATGCCCAATGTATGTTCAGAGTCCCTAAACCCTAATTTTTAGGATTAAGCACTATATAAAGAACATTATGACTCAAACCCTATCCTCCTTATCAGCCTCTCAACCTCAGAAACCCAAGACAACCTCTCATTCTCCATTCTTGTGTGTTTTTGTCTTTGTGATGTTCTTGGTGGTGTTTAGAGGCTTAAAAGAAGAAAGGAGAAGTTGGAGCAGAAGAACTTAAGTATCTTGAGCTCAAGAATCTGAGATTATTCCACCTTTTGGCGCTCATTTGAGGTAAAAGCTTCCATCTTGCCTCATGAATGCTCATATCTTTGTTTATGGAGTTTTGGGCCTCTTTAGGTCCTAATTGGACCCACATCCATTAAACTACAACATTTTGGGCCATAAGACTTTTTACGGGGCTTATTGGACCTAAAATGTCTCACTTTGTTTCATGGTCCTTATTGGGCCGTAAACAACTTTCTTGAACCTTATTGGGTCGTAAACCCATAAAGAGAGCACAATGGGCCGAAAACCTTCATATTGGGCTTATAATTTCAAGAATATTCAATATAAGCCCAAAACACTCTCTTCTTTTCCCTCTCATCTTCTCAGTTGAAAAAAAAAGAAAAAGAAACATGGATTATATGAATTAGTGACACCTTAATATTACCTAATGTATATCAATGCACAAAACACAATATTTATCTATGCAATCTCATGTTTCCATGCAACATTTTGTCTCTCTCCTCTCTTCTTTCTTCTTACTCACAGCCAAGACCTCTTTCCCCACCATTCATCACTTCAAAATTCATCAAACACTCTCTTATGTTCCCTCTCAAACATAAGAAGATCTCATTCATCCATCCCTTGCAATTTTCATGATCTTGTGGTGATACCAAGAGTCTGACATCAAATATCATCTACTTACTCTCTAGAACCATCAAGATTCGAAAACCTCCTCAAGAGGTTAGCTAAGGCCGACATCTCCTTCTTCACTTCTTCAAAACACGATCCATCAACCCAATGTGAATTCATACCCCTATTTTTGGTTTTTACTATGTTTTGGGGGAGAATACAAGTTGTTTTGTGTAGACCTATGTGTATATGCATAATTATGTATGTTTTTCATGATATATTTTGTGATTATGTGTTGTAAACTTCATAAACTCGAAAATATGCTAAATTATAATGATATATGTAGAACATAGCACTTAATACAACTTATTATGCAAAGAAAAGGTTTAAAACATTACAAGGTTGTTTAAAACTAAGAAAATCGCATAAGAGGGCCAAAATGACAAAACAATCAAAAAGTGAAGTCAATATATAACCCACGGTTTTGAAGGGACCAAAAAGGATTTATTTTGAATAAATATGGATCTTTATGGTATTTATGATTTTAAAAGGGCTAAAAGTGTAAAGTTTCACAATGGGCCTCATATTGGGCTTTCACGGTTTTTGGGCTAAGTTTGTAAATTTTTGGTCTTTTGTGGGCTTGAGTGTCATTTTTTACGAATTTGAGCCAAAAAATATTATTTTTCAGATTTATGGGTTGAAAATGACAATTTTATTAAGCTTGGGCCGCAAATATAATTTATAATCATTTTAGGCAAAAATGTAAATTTTCATAAAATTGGGCCGAAAATGTTATTCTTGACAAATGTTGGCTAAAAATGTTGTTTTATTTGATACAAGACCTTAAAGGTAAACTTTTGGTTTAAGGAACCTAAAGTGTCATTTTTACCACAATAGGCTAGAACAACATCTTAACAACCACAAATCGAGCAATACGCAACGTAAATGGAGAATATATATCCAAAGACAGCGTACAACAACCCACCATTGTCTCATGCATGATTATCTTGACGAGCATGCTATCTTTCAAGGATATTATTTCCACCGATGGTTATGGATGCATACAGATTTATTTATGCATATTGTCGAAGGTGTGAGTTCAGTGTCTGAGTATATGCGGCAACGCTCAGACGCAAGAGGTATGTTAGGCTTTAACCCAATTAAAAAATGTACTAGTGTATTTCATATGTTAGTATATGCCACCCCTCCTGATGCACTAGATGAGAGTTTTAGGATGTCTGGACGTACCATACGAAAAAATCTTCACGAATTTTGCATACTGGTCTTGTCTTTGCATGGTCCACAATATTTGCATCATCCTACTTCTAGTGACATACAAATGTTGTATGCTCATCATGTGAATGTGCATGGTTTACATACGATGTTAGGATGTTTAGATTACATGCATTGGAGATGGAATTTGTGTCCAAATGCGTATCATGGAAATTACACAAAGGGCAATTATCATTATTCTACAGTCGTACTTGAAGCTGCAGCCTCACGAGATTTGTGGTTCTGCCATGCCTAGCTCAGTAGCCCTGGTTCAATTAATGATGTTAATATTCTCAATAACTTAGCAATATTCAACAAGGTGTATGATGGTACTACCCTAAATTTGTCATTTATACTCCGAGGAATCAAATACAAATTTGCGTACTATCTTGTCGATGAGATCTATCTTGACCTTTATGTTTCGTTAAAACTTTATCATGTACGGATGACCCTCAAAGGTATAGGTTTAAGAGAGTCTAAGAAAAAGCGAGGAAATATATCGAACGAGCGTTTGAAGCACTTAAAAAGCATTGGTAAATAGCTACCAAAACATCTTTGTTTCATGATGTTTCTACTATGACAGATGTGATGTATATGTGTATCATATTGCATAATATGATACTAGAACATGAAGGAAACCCAATATGTATGTACGAAGAAAATGAAGTCATTCTCGAGACACAACCACTAGAATATAGTAGTCAAAAAATGGATACAGAGAATGAGGACAATTAACAATGCAGTAATCCATGCCGATCTTCGCCGCCATTTGATCGATTATCTTGGGACGATGGATAATCTTGATCTTAATATGCTTCTAGAAGACGAATTGGAAGGCCAATTTTCAGAGGAAGATCTGTTGCTTTAATGTGTTTTTTATGATGTATGTTTTAGTTATGAAGTATGTTTCTTACATATTAAGTTGTGTTTCTAGGTATTAAATCATGTTTGTCGTGATTTGAATTATTAACTCGTGCTTCTAGGTATTTTAAGTTTTAATTCATTGTAACTTTTTTAATTCAATATGAAATGCTTGTGTTCTAAAAAATATAATTTATTTGATATTAATTGTTTGTGGTTTAAAAAAATAAAATTTATTTAATATTAATTATTTGTGTTTCTAAAAAAATATAATTTCATTAAATTTCAATAAGAAAAAAAAATAGAGTGCTAGGAGTGCGTGTTACGACTTCATATGGAATGTTAAGAATTGGATGAGATGTAAATAACAAAGAAATAATGTGACACTAAAAAAATAATGTAGCAAGATGTTAGGAGTGTTATCATTTCTTCTATCCTTAGGATCGATTGTGAATTAATCAATAACTTGTTGTGAGACCCTTGTATTATATGAGTTAAATTAAAAAAATAAATAAATATAAATGTCAAAATATCTGACAACCTTGAATTTATAAGAAAATAAAAAATAAGGAATTATTATAATAGAAATGTCTTTTATCTTTTAAATTTAAAGAAATAATTTAAATAAATAAAAGAAACTAATAAACTTTAATTTTGAGAATTTTGAAATTAAAATGTGAGTTCATAAATGAAATTGATATCAATTTATTACTATATTTATTGCAACTATTATATTAAAATATTTTGTGAAATTTAATAAAATAAAAAAACTCATAAAACGACATGTGGAAAAAAATTAGTTCAAAATAACCACAAAATAACATTTGATAAATTGAATAAAAATGTGACAAGTGACAAAAAAAAACATTCATTTATTAGAGATTAATTTACCATGTGGAGAAGCTAAAACTACACATCAAGAGTGCAAATCAAATAGAATTGACGGAGGTTAGTGTTTTCACAATTTTTTTTTTAATATTTATATATTTTCGTATTAGTTTATAACAGGTGGAAACCACGATTACAAAATTAATTTAATTTTGATAGCAAAAATTTATAATTATTAATCAATAATTTTAAATAAATTATTAATTAAAAGATATACCAAAATTTAAAAGTTAGTTATAACTTTAAATTTAGAGAAATTACATATCATTCTATCATTTGTTCCTACTTTTCCTCCTACCATATCAAATGTTGACATGTGGACACATGTCAACATTTGATATAGTAGGAGGAAAAATAGGAACAAATGGTATGATGATATTTAATTTCTCTTAAATTTAATCGTCTCTAATAAATGAAAATAATTTTGCCACATGGTACTCTTTTATTAACTTGGACACATGTTATTTTTTGGTATTTTTGATTAAATGTTTTTTCCATTTGTCATTTTCTTATTTTGTTTTTATTTTTTCTTAATTAGCACATCATATTTACACCTCAATTAATGATTACCTTAATTGAAAATAACCAATAAATTACAATATTAATACTCATATAGTATTTAATATGTTTCCTTTAAAATTGAAAATTTTTAATTTTAAATTTCAAATTTAAATAAAATTTTGTTTAAACGTTTATATTTAATTTTTTGTTTATCAAACCCGTATAACATACTGGTCTCACACCTAGTATATAATTAAAAAAGTAAATGTTTCTATAAAAAGTTTAAAAATCTATTATTTAAAACTTTAATCTCATTAATTATGATAGTGATTTGCCTAATATATCTCCTTGATATATGACATAATATTAATGTAAAGTTGTATTAAAGTGACACATGACAAAATAGATTAAACTATTGTTTTATTAATATAGAATTAAGTTATGTATGTTTTTATAATTTTCCATTTTTACAAAATATTTGCTTAACAATTTCACTTTCTAATGTTTCCAAATACTGGTTTTCATATATGTATAATTCTAAAAACATATAAACATTTATTTTTAATATATTCATTTTCATAAATAAAAAAACACTCATATATATAATTTAACATAATATTTTAAATTATATGTCGTACTTAAAATTTTAACGCTCTTCAACCTCTACTTTGAGCTAATTTTGTAGCCCGCCTAAAATATCAATACTTTTGTTAAAAGTAATTGATTTGTGGATCATTATTGTATAGTTTTTTATATATAAAAGTTTGTTGTATATTTGTTTTTATTCATATGGTTATATGAAAGATATATTAAGTTTATGCTTGAAATTGTGGTCAAACCAAAATTTAAAATGATCGTTGCGATTTGTGCGTTTATTTGATGGGGCTCAATTTCGCATGGACTCGCCGTTTCGACAAAAAGGGTCTTCACTCTCCCCGATCTCTTTTCATCACAACAACATCAACAACAACCCTAAAAACTATTACCAGAAATCAAAATGTCAGACCATATACCTTTCCATATTCAAGCGGAGATCATGAAAAGGCTTCCTGTCAAATCACTTATTCGATTTACGTGCGTTTCAAAAGCATGGAAATCTTTGATCGAGAACTCCGAGTTTATTGCCAATCACATCTTCCGTCCACAGCATATGCTTGTAACCTTCAAAGATCAAAAAATTGTTTCTTTTGTCGACGACGACACTTTCCCCGATCAGGGTCTAGTTCCGACTCTTCCCCGGTCAGTTCACCAGCATTCAAGAATAGTCGGTAGCTCTCAAGGCTTGTTGTGCTTCAACGCTTTTACTGATTCGAATCAACCTAATCTAGGATATATCAGCAGGACATATATGACTGTTATTTGGAATCCCTCTATTAGAAAATCGATTGTTCGCAATGTGTCTATTGAGTTATATGAAAACGATGAAACAGTTCTTGGTTTTGGAGTTTGTCCTCTTACTTATGACCCTATGATCATGGTGATTACGCAGTTTCATAAGTGGCCTGTAAAAGTCGGGTTCACTGGCCTTTGGGACGTGAAGGTTTACAGATTGAGCTCTGCAAAATGGAAAAGCTTATCTAGAAATCTTCCAAGTAAATCAGTTCGAGTTCAATGTCCTCAGGTGATTGTTGATAGGTTTATCTATTGGTGTGCAGAGCAGAGATTGACTATAGATAATGGGTTACGCAGGTTTCATAATGTGGTTATGTCATTTGATATGACTAATGATAGTTTTAAAGTGGTAGACCTCCCAAAGAGTTTAGCATGCCACCCTCTAAAAGACTTGTCCATTTCTAAACTAAAGGAGTCTCTTGCCATTCTTGAATACAATATAAACACCAGAGTTTATGATGTATGGATGATGGATGTTGAAAGATCGTTTGCAAAGATGTTCAACATTACGGCACCCCATGGATCAATAATGGGATTTTTGAAGAGTGGCGAACCTATAATGGATGTGAAAGTAGATGATGCTTCTGAACTTGTTGTTTGTAAAACCTACACACGCTGCTCAGACCATTTCACTGATCTTGAGTTTTCTAGAACAAGTGATATGATGTCTGTGAACTCTTATGTGGAAACACTACTTTTCCTTGGTCGGTGTGATTGTAATGATTATTGACATAAATCGAGGATTCGAAGACAAATTTTGTAGCAGGCAATGGAGTCCATATTAGTTGAAGTTGATATATAATAAGTTAATTGGCCTATGTAATAAAGGATCTTCAAAGTGTTGTTAGTGGTATGTGAGTTACCATTTTTGATAATAATTTAAATGCATTATATATAAATTTATGACGTGTTAGCTTTTAGATCAATGTTTCTAACATTTTTTTGGAGCAATATGCATAATTAATTATGTTTGGTTAGGCCTTGCGAAGGTCTCGTGGTGATTGGAGGAAAGAAACCACCATGCACACAACCCCAGAAGTCTCGTGGTGATGACTTGGAGCCACGATCGTGGCCTCATGAGGTATATACCATGAGACACCATACCCAATGATCTTTCTTTTTCTTCTCTGTTCTTTTTTCTTCATCGTTCCTTTATATTCTTATTATTGTGGATATACCATCACCATTCTACAAGGAGATTGTGATGAGGTGGAAATATATGGGGGTTGAGGTGGAAGGAAACCACCACTATTGCCATGATATACCTACCCTTCGGCCTTAATGTTAGACATTTTCTTTGGTATTGTCGTTCCTAGATTTTTAGTTTAATCCATCTGTTTTTTTTTCAAATGTAGATTTCCTCGAGCCTTTTCCATAAAAAGGTGTTTCCACTTGAAATAAGTATTTTCTTGTCTACATATGTTATAAAGTTGATTTATGTTTTTATGATTTAAGTACTACAAATGATCATGTGGAAAGATTTACTTCAGGCATTTAATATATAAATTGGCAAACATGGAGATGAAAGGTGTTTGAGTTGAAATAAGTAGGTTTTCTATTATCGTAAATATTCCTTTATGCTTCCATTCCTCCAAAAGGCTTCAAACTTGAGGATTCATTGAGGATTCTGTCCAAATGTTTATCTTCTCTTACATCAAACCTACCACTGATTACATATTTCAGAATTGTCGGAATATGGTTTAAAGTTTATCTGGGTTATAACTTATATAGTTGCTAATGTATCATCTTAATTCAAAATTGGATGCGTTGATGCATATTAACATAATGCTAGCTCGCTGTATCTATGCGGGAGCATTATTATTTTAAAAGGGAGGACAATAACGAATTTATGGTGGTAGGATATTGATTTATTTGAGGTGCTACTATATACATACTCTAATTACTAAATGCAACCCTCTTATAAGTAGCATCCTAATTTTGAGGCAAATTAATTTTTTTATTAATTAAATAATGGGAAAATGACACATTCGACTTATGAACTTTTTACGATTTACCCTTTTAGTCACTTAACTTTTTAAATGACTTTATGAGTGAACAAATTTTATTTTGTTGGGTCGATTACGTCATTATTTCATTTATGAAGGGGTCAGCCGGTCATATTTGTGTCATCTGTGTTACTTAAACCCCTTAGCTTGCTGACCGTGTATGCATGTCATTTAATAATAGCTTTACTTAAACGAGATATTTTCCCATCAACTGTTCACCACTTCCATCTATTTCGATAAACTCTTACTTGCTTTTGTCTCCTCAAACCTCAAACATGGATCCCGTATTCATCCAAGTCGATGCGCATTTCCAAGGAATCTTCACAAAATACCCCATACACTACACCGGGGGGATTACAGAGATTGAGACAGGCCATTTGGATAAGGATGAGGATGAGGATGAAGATGAAGATGAGGATGATGATGAAGATGAGGATGATCATAGGGCTAAGGATGTGGATGCTGATGAAGATGAGGATGACCATAGCAACCCTCATTTTTTTCAAAAAAGATAATGGCCCTGATGTCGACATGGATGAGAATGCAGGTTTGGGTGACCCTTTGGAAGAAGCCATGTATGACAATGAAGATGTTTATCCTAAGTTGCCAAATATTTTCAATGAAAAGATGCACTGGAAGGAGCAGGAACCTGTGTTAGGTATGAGGTTTAAGAGTCCTAAACAATTGAAACACATGCTCTGTAACTATGCTGTTGCAAATGGTTATCAATTATGTTTTGTGTAAAATAATAGTAGATGGTTGCTAGCCAAATGTTGTGATGGAAAATGTACATTTAGGGTTTAGGGTTCATGGATGAATAATGATAAGTCTTTCCAAATCAAGTCTCTTATTAGTGACCATATTTGTTCAAAGAATTTCAAATTCTGATAAATTGTTACGTATAAATGGATGGGTACCCACTTTACCCAATAATTTTTTAACAATCGAAAGATGAGTGTGAGATTACTTAGAGAGGAAGTGAAAACCACTTTTGGCATTGTTGTGAGTATGAGTCGGTGTAGGAGAGCCAAGAAGTATGCACTGAGTCTAGCCGAAGGCACGGTTGCATAAAATTATGCTAGAATATGGTCTTACGGTGAAGAGATTAAAAGATCAAATCCTAAATTCACCATTAAAATTTATGTTGATGCAATGCCTGATGGTAAGAATTACTTCAGTAAGATTTACATATGCTTTGCTATAGTTAAAAGAGGGGTGGAGGGGAGGGTGTAGAACGATCATTAACTTGGATGGTTGTTATCTAAAAAGTTTTTGTCAAGGTGAGTTGCTTTGTGCTATTGGTAGGGATGCTAATAATGGAATATTCCCAATTTCTTGGGCAGTTGTATGTGTGGAAAACAAGAAGAATTGGAAATGGTTCATTGAAAATCTTTCAGAAGATTTGTAGTGTTGGAATGAAGGAAGTGGTTTGGTTTTAATTTCTGATCAACACAAGGTATTTTGTAAAATATTAAAATAGTATAATAAATATTTACATTTCTAACTTCGCCTATTCCTAGTACATATGTAGGGTTTGGTTGAGGCAGTCAAAGAAGTATTCCCAACAACATAACATAGGCAGTGTGCTAGGCATATATATGCCAATTTTAGAAAGAAGTTTAGTGGAGCCAAGTTTGAAAATTTGTTTTGGAGAGCAAACAAGGCAACAACTGAAGCACATTTTAACATAGTCATGAAAGAGATTGAAAAGTTGAATCCTAAAGCTGTTAATCATCTTATAGATAGAGATCCAAAGACTTGGTCTCTATCTTTTTTTTAGAGTTCACAATTCATCTTGTGAATATGTGGAGAATGGCTCTTTAGAGAGCTTTAATAGTGTGATTTAGATGCTAGGAGGAAACCTATTATCAGCATGTTAGAGGAAATTCATATATATGTGATACAAAGGATGGTGACTATGAAACTAACATATCAAGAATGGAATCGTTATTCTGTTTGTCCAAACATCAGCACCAAATTGAATATTCTCCAAAATGAGCGAAGGTTTGCACACTTATTTATTCATACATACCATACCTCTCTCAACTCTAAACATTTGCATTACATTATGTAGGCATTGGAAGGTTGTATCTTGTGGGGGTATGAATTTTATAACAAGGAAAATTGATGAGTCATACATTGTTGATGTCACAAAAAAGGAATGCATTTGTAGGTTATAGCAATTAAATGAGAATGGTTATGTTCATTCAGTAGCTACATTAACATATTTAAACATCACACCTGATGGAGCATATGTAGACCCATTGTACCTGGGAGCTTTCTTCCATAATACCTACAAACAATCCATTAGTGGCATGAATGAGATGAGCATGTGGCATTTTACAAACTTTTTACCTCCATTGCCTCCATTAAAAAGAAGAATGCCAGGTAGGCCAACCATGAAAAGAATATGGGATGCTTCTGAAAGGTTTGGAAAACACATGGTTTCAAAGGCAGGGGAAATTTTTCTTGTGGCATATGCAAAAAGGAAGGGCACAATAAGACCATATGCACTCAAGTGCCAAAGCCACCTAAAACTAATGTCACAAAGAAACAGAAGACCATGCAAACACAATAGTCAGTGAGTATGCAAGGGGGTGGAGAAGATGTTGTTATGGGTGATGCAGTTGAGCCACAAGCTGAGGAAGTTATGAGGGTAAACGAATCTGAGCAAGTGGTGAGGGTTAATGAACATGAGAAACTAGGTAGGATTAATCAAGTTGTTGGGCATGTGTATACTACAGGTCAACCAAGCAAGAGGAAGAAGTCTGAGAGAAAACTTAAACTAAATCTTTCTAAAGGAGTTGAAGGTGAAGTTAGTAGTGTTGGATCGCCAATGGAGTTAGATTAATTAAAATTTTAATTGTGTGTCTGTTATGTGGATTGAACAAGGGATTTTGTGTTTGTTATGTTCATGTATGTTATACTAACCTTAACATTTGATATTTGGATTCGTGTACGTATTTACAATATGTATGATCTTATTTATATTAGTGTGTACCGGTACTTTAGTCATTGCAAATATTTCAACAAGGCATGTTAATGTTAGTTTAGGGGTACTTTAGTCATTCGAATCAGTTAATCCAATAGGTGTATGTTATTTCAAGTAATTAATAAAGTAGGGGTATTTTAGTAAATCAAAGAAGTTAGATTAATTACAATATGTTAGGGGTATTAGTTTCATTTTAATTATTTAAACAAATAGGGGTATTTTAGTCATTATTTTTTATGTGACTTAACCCAATCAGGGGTATTTCAGTCAATATTTTTATGTGACTTAACCCATTAGGGGTATTTCAGTCATTACTTTTTTATTTGACTTAACCCATTAGGAGTATATCATTTCTTCCTGGCATTTATCGAAGTAGGCAACCACAAAAACAACAAAAAAGAACTTTTCCATTGTTTTCTATTTCTGGGATATATGCAACGACAAAATTTGGGTATTACATGCCTCGTGTATTAGATTCTTCTTTTTTTGTCCCATGTCCCCAGCAGAAACATTGGGGTTCATGTGTTAATAGTTTAAAAAGTTTGACTTTGTTATGTGGTCCCAGGAAGAACATCAACAAAAAATTTGGGTATTACTTCATGACACATGCAGATTTAGATTTATAACAAGAACATTTTAACTTAACCAACATTTCATTCATGGGTTTCTGTTACATCTTTACATCTATTACACAAGTTAAAACAATATTTCTACCTGCATCTTACTACATACGAATACCATCACCTGTGATTACCATGAAAAAACTGATCATCACAACAAAATGATCACAAAAACACCAAGCACGACCACCAAATACTACCACCAGAAACTAAAAGACAAAGAACAAAGAGCCTTACTAATAAGGATAATAAACCAGATGCACATCAAAACAAAATAGAAACCCAGGATAGAAATGTTGTGACCTAAAGTTCTTCTGTCATTTTAAGAACCTGTAGGTTAACACCCCCACAACAGCAACAACAAAAACCCCAAGAACCCATTTGACTTTGTTGCACTTGTCTTTACCCAAGACGATGTTGACATATGACGCTTGTAGTGAACACAAATGCTTCTTTAAATCAGCAACCATGTTAGACAGATCGAGCTGACCTGCCCTAACATCATCGACTTCATGGTTTAGGGTATCCAAGTCTCTAGTGATGTTGCATCATAGTTCACGAAGGTCGTTTCAAATCTCTTCCCCCACAAGCAGCACCTGCAAATGTGTCTACAACAGATTGATCACCATGTCTTCATTGGTGACTTCGTTTGAGACATTTTCAACCATGTGTAAACTATAATTGGGTGACCAACCGTGATTTGGAGATGATCGTGAAGGCATGGTTTTTGCGATTGGTATTGAAGTTTAGGGTGCAGTCAGGGTAACCAGGTTTCAAATTGTGCCAGTTTAGGGCATAATCTTCAACTTTTATACGAATGCGGCGGGGGGGGGGGGGGGGGGGGACAGTGTGAACATGGCCTCTACGTTTCACATTCAAAAATGACGTCGTTTGGGTCATTGGACGTAAGACATTTTGGTCATGTCAATGATGATGTGTCAAATTCAGATAATGTGGCATGGTTACTGGCTATAATAAGTAAAAGAGACTAAATTGCTAGGTTGCAACACACTTCGTTCCCTCATAAATCCACTTAAAATATGAAGTGACTAAAACGGTAAAACCCTAGAAATTTCATAGGGTGTATGTGTCATTTTTATAGAGGGTTCAAATGAATTAATAAAATAATAATAATAAAAATAAACATTTACAAGTGAAATAGGAAGATAGTCTTAGCTTAAAGCTAAAAATTTAGAATGAGGGACTAAAAGTATCATTTTATCAAAGCTTGATTTCACCTTGTTTTGACTTAGTTTAGTGATAAAAATGTCAAAATTTAGCTACTTAGGGTGATTCTAGCTTGTGAAGAAACTATTTAGATAGTTGGTGACTAGTTTTAGTCAATGTGAAATAAACAAGGATTGATGTGTTTAAGTTGCCAATAGTTAAAAGTTTAGAACAAAGCTCTTTCTTTCCCTATTTGAATTAAGGATCGATAGTGAGAGCTTGAGAGCAAGAGGAATGACAATTTTGTGATCATAAATGAGATTTGAAAGAGAACTTGAAGACAATAGAATAGTTTAAGGTAAGAGGCATTGCTTGAAAGCTTAAAATGTATAGTTTTTCATTGTTCTTCATCAGAAATTGATAAAGGGTATGGAGAATTCCTCTAAATCCAACATTTCTATTGAAGTTCTCAAATGAGGTTCTACTTTCTATTCAACAATTTATTCTTCAATATACACTTAGTTACTCTTGCATTGCTTGGTTTGGGAGATTAGGTGTAAATTTGAAGTTTTAAATCCTAACTATGATGAATTTTAATTTGAGATTCATTTATGAAATTGAATATTAGATTAGTTTCATTACAATTTTTCTAACTCGCATCTATATAGATAATCCATCATAGATATAACTTTTGCATATATTTATCCAATTGAAGTTTGTAAGGTGTTTGGGAGCTTTAATGGGGATTTGAGTTGAGTTATTACCTAATTTCTTATTTAAATTGTTTTAAATTCATGAAATGTCACATATCTAGCTTATAATTTCTATTTGATTCAATAATGTTGATGAATTGAGGCTATAACTCATTTGGAAGTGGGAATGGTTTATATTGTCATAAACAAACTTTTAGAGTTCTAAATTATAGGATCATCACATTTGAATCATATATCATTATGTAATTATGTTTTAAAAGGATTAAAACATCTTTATTTTTTATTTGATCCATTAGAGTACTTTAGAACAACATAAATGAATCTATTAGATCAAATGAAGCGCATGTCTTAAATTAGAAGTTTGATGTCTTCATGTGTGCTTAATCAAGATTTTGAAGCACTATGTAACGCCCTGTTCCGAATGGTTTTCCTAATTCAGGACTGTGGCCTGAGGAAAGGATATCATAAGGCTTAGGGCCTTTGGAGAAGAGAGATCCCGACCTATAATGTACGGATAATGTATTTGAGGTGATCCGGGAGTTGGATTGTGTCTTGGACCCAAAGGGTATATCAGTAAAGTGGCAGTTCGAGCTTTTTATGGGTTTTGGGTTTTATTCGGAAGGCTTTAAGACTTGGGCACGTTGTTAGGAGAGTAGGAATTCTCGACACCTTTTCGTGGATATAAGGTTCATCAGAAACAGACCTCGGATGAGGAAGATATGCCACTTTGAAGTTATTGGCAATATTGGTCCTTAATGGAGAAAAGTGACAAGAAGATACCATGCATGCAAGGTGGCCAGCGCAAATGTACGCCCAACATAGAGAAGTATTTGAACAAGAATGTTAGAAGCGTATGCCCAATGTATGTTCAGAGTCCCTAAACCCTAATTTTTAGGATTAAGCACTATATAAAGAACATTATGACTCAAACCCTAGCGTCCTTATCAGCCTCTCTACCTCAGAAACCCAAGACAACCTCTCATTCTCCATTCTTGTGTGTTTTTGTCTTTGTGAAGTTCTTGGTGGTGTTTAGAGGCTTAAAAGAAGAAAGGAGAAGTTGGAGCAGAAGAACTTAAGTATCTTGAGCTCAAGAATCTGAGATTATTCCACCTTTTGGCGCTCATTTGAGGTAAAAGCTTCCATCTTGCCTCATGAATGCTCATATATTTGTTTATGGAGTTTTGGGCCTCTTTAGGTCCTAATTGGACCCACATCCATTAAACTACAACATTTTGGGCCATAAGACTTTTTACGGGGCTTATTGGACCTAAAATGTCTCACTTTGTTTCATGGTCCTTATTGGGCCGTAAACAACTTTCTTGAACCTTATTGGGTCGTAAACCCATAAAGAGAGCACAATGGGCCGAAAA
Organism: Lactuca sativa; assembly: GCF_002870075.4. Taxonomy (NCBI): domain Eukaryota; kingdom Viridiplantae; phylum Streptophyta; class Magnoliopsida; order Asterales; family Asteraceae; genus Lactuca; species Lactuca sativa. The sequence continues at coordinate 157,013,999 of NC_056627.2, read as the reverse complement.
CCTTCATATTGGGCTTATAATTTCAAGAATATTCAATATAAGCCCAAAACACTCTCTTCTTTTCCCTCTCATCTTCTCAGTTGAAAAAAAAAGAAAAAGAAACATGGATTATATGAATTAGTGACACCTTAAAATTACCTAATGTATATCAATGCACAAAACACAATATTTATCTATGCAATCTCATGTTTCCATGCAACATTTTGTCTCTCTCCTCTCTTCTTTCTTCTTACTCACAGCCAAGACCTCTTTCCCCACCATTCATCACTTCAAAATTCATCAAACACTCTCTTATGTTCCCTCTCAAACATAAGAAGATCTCATTCATCCATCCCTTGCAATTTTCATGATCTTGTGGTGATACCAAGAGTCTGACATCAAATATCATCTACTTACTCTCTAGAACCATCAAGATTCGAAAACCTCCTCAAGAGGTTAGCTAAGGCCGACATCTCCTTCTTCACTTCTTCAAAAAACGATCCATCAACCCAATGTGAATTCATACCCCTATTTTTGGTTTTTACTATGTTTTGGGGGAGAATACAAGTTGTTTTGTGTAGACCTATGTGTATATGCATAATTATGTATGTTTTTCATGATATATTTTGTGATTATGTGTTGTAAACTTCATAAACTCGAAAATATGCTAAATTATAATGATATATGTAGAACATAGCACTTAATACAACTTATTATGCAAAGAAAAGGTTTAAAACATTACAAGGTTGTTTAAAACTAAGAAAATCGCATAAGAGGGCCAAAATGACAAAACAATCAAAAAGTGAAGTCAATATATAACCCACGGTTTTGAAGGGACCAAAAAGGATTTATTTTGAATAAATATGGATCTTTATGGTATTTATGATTTTAAAAGGGCTAAAAGTGTAAAGTTTCACAATGGGCCTCATATTGGGCTTTCACGGTTTTTGGGCTAAGTTTGTAAATTTTTGGTCTTTTGTGGGCTTGAGTGTCATTTTTTACGAATTTGAGCCAAAAAATATTATTTTTCAGATTTATGGGTTGAAAATGACAATTTTATTAAGCTTGGGCCGCAAATATAATTTATAATCATTTTAGGCAAAAATGTAAATTTTCATAAAATTGGGCCGAAAATGTTATTCTTGACAAATGTTGGCTAAAAATGTTGTTTTATTTGATACAAGCCCTTAAAGGTAAACTTTTGGTTTAAGGAACCTAAAATGTCATTTTTACCACAATAGGCTAGAACAACATCTTAACAACCACAAATCGAGCAATACGCAACGTAAATGGAGAATATATATCCAAAGACAGCGTACAACAACCCACCATTGTCTCATGCATGATTATCTTGACGAGCATGCTATCTTTCAAGGATATTATTTCCACCGATGGTTATGGATGCATACAGATTTATTTATGCATATTGTCGAAGGTGTGAGTTCAGTGTCTGAGTATATGCGGCAACGCTCAGACGCAAGAGGTACGTTAGGCTTTAACCCAATTAAAAAATGTACTAGTGTATTTCATATGTTAGTATATGCCACCCCTCCTGATGCACTAGATGAGAGTTTTAGGATGTCTGGACGTACCATACGAAAAAATCTTCACGAATTTTGCATACTGGTCTTGTCTTTGCATGGTCCACAATATTTGCATCATCCTACTTCTAGTGACATACAAATGTTGTATGCTCATCATGTGAATGTGCATGGTTTACATACGATGTTAGGATGTTTAGATTGCATGCATTGGAGATGGAATTTGTGTCCAAATGCGTATCATGGAAATTACACAAAGGGCAATTATCATTATTCTACAGTCGTACTTGAAGCTGCAGCCTCACGAGATTTGTGGTTCTGCCATGCCTAGCTCAGTAGCCCTGGTTCAATTAATGATGTTAATATTCTCAATAACTTAGCAATATTCAACAAGGTGTATGATGGTACTACCCTAAATTTGTCATTTATACTCCGAGGAATCAAATACAAATTTGGGTACTATCTTGTCGATGAGATCTATCTTGACCTTTATGTTTCGTTAAAACTTTATCATGTACGGATGACCCTCAAAGGTATAGGTTTAAGAGAGTCTAAGAAAAAGCGAGGAAATATATCGAACGAGCGTTTGAAGCACTTAAAAAGCATTGGTAAATAGCTACCAAAACATCTTTGTTTCATGATGTTTCTACTATGACAGATGTGATGTATATGTGTATCATATTGCATAATATGATACTAGAACATGAAGGAAACCCAATATGTATGTACGAAGAAAATGAAGTCATTCTCGAGACACAACCACTAGAATATAGTAGTCAAAAAATGGATACAGAGAATGAGGACAATTAACAATGCAGTAATCCATGCCGATCTTCGCCGCCATTTGATCGATTATCTTGGGACGATGGATAATCTTGATCTTAATATGCTTCTAGAAGACGAATTGGAAGGCCAATTTTCAGAGGAAGATCTGTTGCTTTAATGTGTTTTTTATGATGTATGTTTTAGTTATGAAGTGTGTTTCTTACATATTAAGTTGTGTTTCTAGGTATTAAATCATGTTTGTCGTGATTTGAATTATTAACTCGTGCTTCTAGGTATTTTAAGTTTTAATTCATTGTAACTTTTTTAATTCAATATGAAATGCTTGTGTTCTAAAAAATATAATTTATTTGATATTAATTGTTTGTGGTTTAAAAAAATAAAATTTATTTAATATTAATTATTTGTGTTTCTAAAAAAATATAATTTCATTAAATTTCAATAAGAAAAAAAAAATAGAGTGCTAGGAGTGCATGTTACGACTTCATATGGAATGTTAAGAATTGGATGAGATGTAAATAACAAAGAAATAATGTGACACTAAAAAAATAATGTAGCAAGATGTTAGGAGTGTTATCATTTCTTCTATCCTTAGGATCGATTGTGAATTAATCAATAACTTGTTGTGAGACCCGTGTATTATATAAGTTAAATTAAAAAAATAAATAAATATAAATGTCAAAATATCTGAAAACCTTGAATTTATAAGAAAATAAAAAATAATGAATTATTATAATAGAAATGTCTTTTATCTTTTAAATTTAAAGAAATAATTTAAATAAATAAAAGAAACTAATAAACTTTAATTTTGAGAATTTTGAAATTAAAATGTGAGTTCATAAATGAAATTGATATCAATTTATTACTATATTTATTGCAATTATTATATTAAAATATTTTGTGAAATTTAATAAAATAAAAAAACTCATAAAACGACATGTGGAAAAAAATTAGTTCGAAATAACCACAAAATAACATTTGATAAACTGAATAAAAATGTGACAAGTGACAAAAAAAATATTCATTTATTAGAGATGAATTTACCATGTGGAGAAGCTAAAACTACACATCAAGAGTGCAAATCAAATAGAATTGATGGAGGTTAGTGTTTTCACAATTTTTTTTAATATTTATATATTTTCGTATTAGTTTATAACAGGTGGAAACCACGATTACAAAATTAATTTAATTTTGATAGCAAAAATTTATAATTATTAATCAATAATTTTAAATAAATTATTAATTAAAAGATATACCAAAATTTAAAAGTTAGTTATAACTTTAAATTTAGAGAAATTACATATCCTTCTATCATTTGTTCCTACTTTTCCTCCTACCATATCAAATGTTGACAAGTGGATTAAATGATTATTAATTTCATTAAATGTCTAATTAAATGTGACACATGTCAACATTTGATATGGTAGGAGGAAAAATAGGAACAAATGGTATGATGATATTTAATTTCTCTTAAATTTAATCGTCTCTAATAAATGAAAATAATTTTGCCACATGGTACTCTTTCATTAACTTGGACACATGTTATTTTTTGGTATTTTTGATTAAATGTTTTTTCCATTTGTCATTTTCTTATTTTGTTTTTATTTTTTCTTAATTAGCACATCATATTTACACCTCAATTAATGATTACCTTAATTGAAAATAACCAATAAATTACAATATTAATACTCATATAGTATTTAATATGTTTCCTTTAAAATTGAAATTTTTAATTTTAAATTTTAAATTTAAATAAAATTTTGTTTAAACGTTTATATTTAATTTTTTGTTTATCAAACCCGTATAACATACGGGTCTCACACCTAGTATATAATTAAAAAAGTAAATGTTTCTATAAAAAGTTTAAAATCTATTATTTAAAACTTTAATCTCATTAATTATGATAGTGATTTGCCTAATATATCTCCTTGATATATGACATAATATTAATGTAAAGTTGTATTAAAGTGACACATGACAAAATAGATTAAACTATTGTTTTATTAATATAGAATTAAGTTATGTATGTTTTTATAATTTTCCATTTTTACAAAATATTTGCTTAACAATTTCACTTTCTAATGTTTCCAAATACTGGTTTTCATATATGTATAATTCTAAAAACATATAAACATTTATTTTTAATATATTCATTTTCATAAATAAAAAAACACTCATATATATAATTTAACATAATATTTTAAATTATATGTCGTACTTAAAATTTTAACGCTCTTCAACCTCTACTTTGAGCTAATTTTGTAGCCCGCCTAAAATATCAATACTTTTGTTAAAAGTAATTGATTTGTGGATTATTATTGTATAGTTTTTTATATATAAAAGTTTGTTGTATATTTGTTTTTATTCATATGGTTATATGAAAGATATATTAAGTTTATGCTTGAAATTGTGGTCAAACCAAAATTTAAAATGATCGTTGCGATTTGTGCGTTTATTTGATGGGGCTCAATTTCGCATGGACTCGCCGTTTCGACAAAAAGGGTCTCCACTCTCCCCGATCTCTTTTCATCACAACAACATCAACAACAACCCTAAAAACTATTACCAGAAATCAAAATGTCAGACCATATACCTTTCCATATTCAAGCGGAGATCATGAAAATGCTTCCTGTCAAATCACTTATTCGATTTACGTGCATTTCAAAAGCATGGAAATCTTTGATCGAGAACTCCGAGTTTATTGCCAATCACATCTTCCGTCCACAGCATATGCTTGTAACCTTCAAAGATCAAAAAATTGTTTCTTTTGTCGACGACGACACTTTCCCCGATCAGGGTCTAGTTCCGACTCTTCCCCGGTCAGTTCACCAGCATTCAAGAATAGTCGGTAGCTCTCAAGGCTTGTTGTGCTTCAACGCTTTTACTGATTCGAATCAACCTAATCTAGGATATATCAGCAGGACATATATGACTGTTATTTGGAATCCCTCTATTAGAAAATCGATTGTTCGCAATGTGTCTATTGAGTTATATGAAAACGATGAAACAGTTCTTGGTTTTGGAGTTTGTCCTCTTACTTATGACCCTATGATCATGGTGATTACGCAGTTTCATAAGTGGCCTGTAAAAGTCGGGTTCACTGGCCTTTGGGACGTGAAGGTTTACAGATTGAGCTCTGCAAAATGGAAAAGCTTATCTAGAAATCTTCCAAGTAAATCAGTTCGAGTTCAATGTCCTCAGGTGATTGTTGATAGGTTTATCTATTGGTGTGCAGAGCAGAGATTGACTATAGATAATGGGTTACGCAGGTTTCATAATGTGGTTATGTCATTTGATATGACTAATGATAGTTTTAAAGTGGTAGACCTCCCAAAGAGTTTAGCATGCCACCCTCTAAAAGACTTGTCCATTTCTAAACTAAAGGAGTCTCTTGCCATTCTTGAATACAATATAAACACCAGAGTTTATGATGTATGGATGATGGATGTTGAAAGATCGTTTGCAAAGATGTTCAACATTACGGCACCCCATGGATCAATAATGGGATTTTTGAAGAGTGGCGAACCTATAATGGATGTGAAAGTAGATGATGCTTCTGAACTTGTTGTTTGTAAAACCTACACACGCTGCTCAGACCATTTCACTGATCTTGAGTTTTCTAGAACAAGTGATATGATGTCTGTGAACTCTTATGTGGAAACACTACTTTTCCTTGGTCATTGTGATTGTAATGATTATTGACATAAATCGAGGATTCGAAGACAAATTTTGTAGCAGGCAATGGAGTCCATATTAGTTGAAGTTGATATATAATAAGTTAATTGGCCTATGTAATAAAGGATCTTCAAAGTGTTGTTAGTGGTATGTGAGTTACCATTTTTGATAATAATTTAAATGCATTATATATAAATTTATGACGTGTTAGCTTTTAGATCAATGTTTCTAACATTTTTTTGGAGCAATATGCATAATTAATTATGTTTGGTTAGGCCTTGCGAAGGTCTCGTGGTGATTGGAGGAAAGAAACCACCATGCACACAACCCCAGAAGTCTCGTGGTTATGACTTGGAGCCACGATCGTGGCCTCATGAGGTATATACCATGAGACACCATACCCAATGATCTTTCTTTTTCTTCTATGTTCCTCTTTCTTCATCGTTCCTTTATTTTCTTATTATTGTGGATATACCATCACCATTCTAGAAGGAGATTGTGATGAGGTGGAAATAGATGGGGGTTGAGGTGGAAGGAAACCACCACTATTGCCATGATATACCTACCCTTCGGCCTTAATGTTAGACATTTTCTTTGGTATTGTCGTTCCTAGATTTTTAGTTTAATCCATCTGTTTTTTTTTTCAAATGTAGATTTCCTCGAGCCTTTTCCATAAAAAGGTGTTTCCACTTGAAATAAGTATTTTCTTGTCTACATATGTTATAAAGTTGATTTATGTTTTTATGATTTAAGTACTACAAATGATCATGTGGAAAGATTTACTTCAGGCATTTAATATATAAATTGGCAAACATGGAGATGAAAGGTGTTTGAGTTGAAATAAGTAGGTTTTCTATTATCGTAAATATTCCTTTATGCTTCCATTCCTCCAAAAGGCTTCAAACTTGAGGATTCATTGAGGATTCTGTCCAAATGTTTATCTTCTCTTACATCAAACCTACCACTGATTACATATTTCAGAATTGTCGGAATATGGTTTAAAGTTTATCTGGGTTATAACTTATATAGTTGCTAATGTATCATCTTAATTCAAAATTGGATGCGTTGATGCATATTAACATAATGCTAGCTCGCTGTATCTATGCGGGAGCATTATTATTTTAAAAGGGAGGACAATAACGAATTTATGGTGGTAGGATATTGATTTATTTGAGGTGCTACTATATACATACTCTAATTACTAAATGCAACCCTCTTATAAGTAGCATCCTAATTTTGAGGCAAATTAATTTTTTTATTAATTAAATAATGGGAAAATGACACATTCGACTTATGAACTTTTTACGATTTACCCTTTTAGTCACTTAACTTTTTAAATGACTTTATGAGTGAACAAATTTTATTTTGTTGGGTCGATTACGTCATTATTTCATTTATGAAGGGGTCAGCCGGTCATATTTGTGTCATCTGTGTTACTTAAACCCCTTAGCTTGCTGACCGTGTATGCATGTCATTTAATAATAGCTTTACTTAAACGAGATATTTTCCCATCAACTGTTCACCACTTCCATCTATTTCGATAAACTCTTACTTGCTTTTGTCTCCTCAAACCTCAAACATGGATCCCGTATTCATCCAAGTCGATGCGCATTTCCAAGGAATCTTCACAAAATACCCCATACACTACACCGGGGGGATTACAGAGATTGAGACAGGCCATTTGGATAAGGATGAGGATGAGGATGAAGATGAAGATGAGGATGATGATGAAGATGAGGATGATCATAGGGCTAAGGATGTGGATGCTGATGAAGATGAGGATGACCATAGCAACCCTCATTTTTTTCAAAAAAGATAATGGCCCTGATGTCGACATGGATGAGAATGCAGGTTTGGGTGACCCTTTGGAAGAAGCCATGTATGACAATGAAGATGTTTATCCTAAGTTGCCAAATATTTTCAATGAAAAGATGCACTGGAAGGAGCAGGAACCTGTGTTAGGTATGAGGTTTAAGAGTCCTAAACAATTGAAACACATGCTCTGTAACTATGCTGTTGCAAATGGTTATCAATTATGTTTTGTGTAAAATAATAGTAGATGGTTGCTAGCCAAATGTTGTGATGGAAAATGTACATTTAGGGTTTAGGGTTCATGGATGAATAATGATAAGTCTTTCCAAATCAAGTCTCTTATTAGTGACCATATTTGTTCAAAGAATTTCAAATTCTGATAAATTGTTACGTATAAATGGATGGGTACCCACTTTACCCAATAATTTTTTAACAATCGAAAGATGAGTGTGAGATTACTTAGAGAGGAAGTGAAAACCACTTTTGGCATTGTTGTGAGTATGAGTCGGTGTAGGAGAGCCAAGAAGTATGCACTGAGTCTAGCCGAAGGCACGGTTGCATAAAATTATGCTAGAATATGGTCTTACGGTGAAGAGATTAAAAGATCAAATCCTAAATTCACCGTTAAAATTTATGTTGATGCAATGCCTGATGGTAAGAATTACTTCAGTAAGATTTACATATGCTTTGCTATAGTTAAAAGAGGGGTGGAGGGGAGGGTGTAGAACGATCATTAACTTAGATGGTTGTTATCTAAAAAGTTTTTGTCAAGGTGAGTTGCTTTGTGCTATTGGTAGGGATGCTAATAATGGAATATTCCCAATTTCTTGGGCAGTTGTATGTGTGGAAAACAAGAAGAATTGGAAATGGTTCATTGAAAATCTTTCAGAAGATTTGTAGTGTTGGAATGAAGGAAGTGGTTTGGTTTTAATTTCTGATCAACACAAGGTATTTTGTAAAATATTAAAATAGTATAATAAATATTTACATTTCTAACTTCGCCTATTCCTAGTACATATGTAGGGTTTGGTTGAGGCAGTCAAAGAAGTATTCCCAACAACATAACATATGCAGTGTGCTAGGCATATATATGCCAATTTTAGAAAGAAGTTTAGTGGAGCCAAGTTTGAAAATTTGTTTTGGAGAGCAAACAAGGCAACAACTGAAGCACATTTTAACATAGTCATGAAAGAGATTGAAAAGTTGAATCCTAAAACTGCTAATCATCTTATAGATAGAGATCCAAAGACTTGGTCTCTATCTTTTTTTAGAGTTCACAATTCATCTTGTGAATATGTGGAGAATGGCTCTTTAGAGAGCTTTAATAGTGTGATTTAGATGCTAGGAGGAAACCTATTATCAGCATGTTAGAGGAAATTCATATATATGTGATACAAAGGATGGTGACTATGAAACTAACATATCAAGAATGGAATCGTTATTCTGTTTGTCCAAACATCAGCACCAAATTGAATATTCTCCAAAATGAGCGAAGGTTTGCACACTTATTTATTCATACATACCATACCTCTCTCAACTCTAAACATTTGCATTACATTATGTAGGCATTGGAAGGTTGTATCTTGTAGGGGTATGAAGTTTATAACAAGGAAAACTGATGAGTCATACATTGTTGATGTCACAAAAAAGGAATGCCTTTGTAGGTTATGGAAATTAAATGAGTATGGTTATGTTCATTCAATAGCTACATTAACATATTTAAACATCACACCTGATGGAGCATATGTAGACCCATTGTACCTGGGAGCTTTCTTCCATAATACCTACAAACAATCCATTAGTGGCATGAATGAGATGAGCATGTGGCATTTTACAAACTTTTTACCTCCATTGCCTCCATTAAAAAGAAGAATGCCAGGTAGGCCAACCATGAAAAGAATATGGGATGCTTCTGAAAGGTTTGGAAAACACATGGTTTCAAAGGCAAGGAAAATTTTTCTTGTGGCATATGCAAAAAGGAAGGGCACAATAAGACCATATGCACTCAAGTGCCAAGGCCACCTAAAACTAATGTCACAAAGAAACAGAAGACCATGCAAACACAAGAGTCAGTGAGTATGCAAGGGGGTGGAGAAGATGTTGTTATGGGTGATGCAGTTGAGCCACAAGCTGAGGAAGTTATGAGGGTAAACGAATCTGAGCAAGTGGTGAGGGTTAATGAACATGAGAAACTGGGTAGGATTAATCAAGTTGTTGGGCATGTGTATACTACAGGTCAACCAAGCAAGAGGAAAAAGTCTGAGAGAAAACTTAAACTAAATCTTTCTAAAGGAGTTAAAGGTGAAGTTAGTAGTGTTGGATCGCCAATGGAGTTAGATTAATTAAAATTTTAATTGTGTGTCTGTTATGTGGATTGAACAAGGGATTTTGTGTTTGTTATGTTCATGTATGTTATACTAAACTTAACATTTGATATTTGGATTCGTGTATGTATTTACAATATGTATGATCTTATTTATATTAGTGTGTACCGGTACTTTAGTCATTGCAAATATTTCAACAAGGCATGTTAATGTTAGTTTAGGGGTACTTTAGTCATTCGAATCAGTTAATCCAATAGGTGTATGTTATTTCAAGTAATTAATAAAGTAGGGGTATTTTAGTAAATCAAAGAAGTTAGATTAATTACAATATGTTAGGGGTATTAGTTTCATTTTAATTATTTAAACAAATAGGGGTATTTTAGTCATTATTTTTTATGTGACTTAACCCAATCAGGGGTATTTCAGTCAATATTTTTATGTGACTTAACCCATTAGGGGTATTTCAGTCATTACTTTTTTATTTGACTTAACCCATTAGGAGTATATCATTTCTTCCAGGCATTTATCGAAGTAGGCAACCACAAAAACAACAAAAAAGAACTTTTCCATTGTTTTCCATTTCTGGGATATATGCAACGACAAAATTTGGGTATTACATGCCTTGTGTATTAGATTCTTCTTTTTTTGTCCCATGTCCCCAACATAAACATTGGGGTTCATGTGTTAATAGTTTAAAAAGTTTGACTTTGTTATGTGGTCCCAGGAAGAACATCAACAAAAAATTTGGGTATTACTTCATGACACATGCAGATTTAGATTTATAACAAGAACATTTTAACTTAACCAACATTTCATTCATGGGTTTCTGTTACATCTTTACATCTATTACACAAGTTAAAACAATATTTCTACCTGCATCTTACTACATACGAATACCATCACCTGTGATTACCATGAAAAAACTGATCATCACAACAAAATGATCACAAAAACACCAAGCACGACCACCAAATACTACCACCAGAAACTAAAAGACAAAGAACAAAGAGCCTTACTAATAAGGATAATAAACCAGATGCACATCAAAACAAAATAGAAACCCAGGATAGAAATGTTGTGACCTAAAGTTCTTCTGTCATTTTAAGAACCTGTAGGTTAACACCCCCACAACAGCAACAACAAAAACCCCAAGAACCCATTTGACTTTGTTGCACTTGTCTTTACCCAAGACGATGTTGACATATGATGCTTGTAGTGAACACAAATGCTTCTTTAAATCAGCAACCATGTTAGATAGATCGAGCTGACCTGCCCTAACATCATCGACTTCATGGTTTAGGGTATCCAAGTCTCTAGTGATGTTGCATCATAGTTCACGAAGGTCGTTTCAAATCTCTTCCCCCATTAGCGGCACCTGCAAATGTGTCTACAACAGATTGATCACCATGTCTTCATTGGTGACTTCGTTTGAGACATTTTCAACCATGTGTAAACTATAATTGGGTGACCAACCGTGATTTGGAGATGACCGTGAAGGCATGGTTTTTGCGATTGGTATTGAAGTTTAGGGTGCAGTCAGGGTAACCAGGTTTCAAATTGTGCCAGTTTAGGGCATAATCTTCAACTTTTATACGAATGCGGCGGGGGGGGGGGGGGGGGAGACAGTGTGAATGATGATGTGTCAAGCTCAGATAATGTGGCATGGTTACTGGCTATAATAAGTAAAAGGGACTAAATTGCTAGGTTGGAACACACTTCGTTCCCTCATAAATCCACTTAAAATATGAAGTGACTAAAACGGTAAAACCCTAGAAATTTCATAGGGTGTATGTGTCATTTTTATAGAGGGTTCAAATGAATTAATAAAATAATAATAATAAAAATAAACATTTACAAGTGAAATAGGAAGATAGTCTTAGCTTAAAGCTAAAAATTTAGAATGAGGGACTAAAAGTATCATTTTATCAAAGCTCGATTTCACCTTGTTTTGACTTAGTTTAGTGATAAAAATGTCAAAATTTAGCTACTTAGGGTGATTCTAGCTTGTGAAGAAACTATTTAGATAGTTGGTGACTAGTTTTAGTCAATGTGAAATAAACGAGGATTGATGTGTTTAAGTTGCCAATAGTTAAAAGTTTAGAACAAAGCTCTTTCTTTCCCTATTTGAATTAAGGATCGATAGTGAGAGCTTGAGAGCAAGAGGAATGACAATTTTGTGATCATAAAAGAGATTTGAAAGAGAACTTGAAGACAATAGAATAGTTTAAGGTAAGAGGCATTGCTTGAAAGCTTAAAATGTATAGTTTTTCATTGTTCTTCATCAGAAATTGATAAAGGGTATGGAGAATTCCTCTAAATCCAACATTTCTACTGAAGTTCTCAAATGAGGTTCTACTTTCTATTCAACAATTTATTCTTCAATATACACTTAGTTACTCTTGCATTGCTTGGTTTGGGAGATTAGGTGTAAATTTGAAGCTTTAAATCCTAACTATGATGAATTTTAATTTGAGATTCATTTATGAAATTGAATATTAGATTAGTTTCATTACAATTTTTCTAACTCGCATCTATATAGATAATCCATCATAGATATAACTTTTGCATATATTTATCCAATTGAAGTTTGTAAGGTGTTTGGGAGCTTTAATGGGGATTTGAGTTTAGTTATTACCTAATTTCTTATTTAAATTGTTTTAAATTCATGAAATGTCACATATCTAGCTTATAATTTCTATTTGATTCAATAATGTTGATGAATTGAGGTTATAACTCATTTGGAAGTTGGAATGGTTTATATTGTCATAAACAAACTTTTAGAGTTCTAAATTATAGGATCATCACATTTGAATCATATATCATTATGTAATTATGTTTTAAAAGGATTAAAACATCTTTATTTTTTATTTGATCCATTAGAGTACTTTAGAACAACATAAATGAATCTATTAGATCAAATGAAGCGCATGTCTTAAATTAGAAGTTTGATGTCTTCATGTGTGCTTAATCAAGATTTTGAAGCACTATGTAACGCCCTGTTCCGAATGGTTTTCCTAATTCAGCACTGTGGCCTGAGGAAAGGATATCATAAGGCTTAGGGCCTTTGGAGAAGAGAGATCCCGACCTATAATGTACGGATAATGTATTTGAGGTGATCCGGGAGTTGGATTGTGTCTTGGACCCAAAGGGGATATCGGTAAAGTGGCAGTTCGAGCTTTTTATGGGTTTTGGGTTTTATTCGGAAGGCTTTAAGACTTGGGCACGTTGTTAGGAGAGTAGGGATTCTCTACACCTTTTCGTGGATATAAGGTTCATCAAAAACAGACCTCGGATGAGGAAGATATGCCACTTTGAAGTTATTGGCAATATTGGTCCTTAATGGAGAAAAGTGACAAGAAGATACCATGCATGCAAGGTGGCCAGCGCGAATGTACGCTTAACGTAAGCTGGGGGTACGCCCAACATAGAGAAGTATTTGAACACGAATGTTAGAAGCGTATGCCCAATGTATGTTCAGAGTCCCTAAACCCTAATTTTTAGGATTAAGCACTATATAAAGAACATTATGACTCAAACCCTAGCCTCCTTATCAGCCTCTCAACCTCAGAAACCCAAGACAACCTCTCATTCTCCATTCTTGTGTGTTTTTGTCTTTGTGAAGTTCTTGGTGGTGTTTAGAGGCTTAAAAGAAGAAAGGAGAAGTTGGAGCAGAAGAACTTAAGTATCTTGAGCTCAAGAATCTGAGATTATTCCACCTTTTGGCGCTCATTTGAGGTAAAAGCTTCCATCTTGCCTCATGAATGCTCATATCTTTGTTTATGGAGTTTTGGGCCTCTTTAGGTCCTAATTGGACCCACATCCAATAAACTACAACATTTTGGGCCATAAGACTTTTTACGGGGCTTATTGGACCTAAAATGTCTCACTTTGTTTCATGGTCCTTATTGGGCCGTAAACAACTTTCTTGAACCTTATTGGGTCGTAAACCCATAAAGAGAGCACAATGGGCCGAAAACCTTCATATTGGGCTTATAATTTCAAGAATATTCAATATAAGCCCAAAACACTCTCTTCTTTTCCCTCTCATCTTCTCAGTTGAAAAAAAAAGAAAAAGAAACATGGATTATATGAATTAGTGACACCTTAATATTACCTAATGTATATCAATGCACAAAACACAATATTTATCTATGCAATCTCATGTTTCCATGCAACATTTTGTCTCTCTCCTCTCTTCTTTCTTCTTACTCACGGCCAAGACCTCTTTCCCCACCATTCATCACTTCAAAATTCATCAAACACTCTCTTATGTTCCCTCTCAAACATAAGAAGATCTCATTCATCCATCCCTTGCAATTTTCATGATCTTGTGGTGATACCAAGAGTCTGACATCAAATATCATCTACTTACTCTCTAGAACCATCAAGATTCGAAAACCTCCTCAAGAGGTTAGCTAAGGCCGACATCTCCTTCTTCACTTCTTCAAAAAACGATCCATCAACCCAATGTGAATTCATACCCCTATTTTTGGTTTTTACTATGTTTTGGGGGAGAATACAAGTTGTTTTGTGTAGACCTATGTGTATATGCATAATTATGTATGTTTTTCATGATATATTTTGTGATTATGTGTTGTAAACTTCATAAACTCGAAAATATGCTAAATTATAATGATATATGTAGAACATAGCACTTAATACAACTTATTATGCAAAGAAAAGGTTTAAAACATTACAAGGTTGTTTAAAACTAAGAAAATCGCATAAGAGGGCCAAAATGACAAAACAATCAAAAAGTGAAGTCAATATATAACCCACGGTTTTGAAGGGACCAAAAAGGATTTATTTTGAATAAATATGGATCTTTATGGTATTTATGATTTTAAAAGGGCTAAAAGTGTAAAGTTTCACAATGGGCCTCATATTGGGCTTTCACGGTTTTTGGGCTAAGTTTGTAAATTTTTGGTCTTTTGTGGGCTTGAGTGTCATTTTTTACGAATTTGAGCCAAAAAATATTATTTTTCAGATTTATGGGTTGAAAATGACAATTTTATTAAGCTTGGGCCGCAAATATAATTTATAATCATTTTAGGCAAAAATGTAAATTTTCATAAAATTGGGCCGAAAATGTTATTCTTGACAAATGTTGGCTAAAAATGTTGTTTTATTTGATACAAGCCCTTAAAGGTAAACTTTTGGTTTAAGGAACCTAAAGTGTCATTTTTACCACAATGTGCCTTAATTGTAAATTTTGGGTTTTATGGACAAAAAATGTGTTTTTACAAAAAGTGGGCCTTTTATGTCATTTTGGTAAACAATTGAGCTTAAATTATCAACGTAATAACAAACGGAACAAATGCGCCACTTACACTTTTATTTGGCCCTTAGTGGGCCATTTGCATGTTTACGTGGGCCTGGAACACACTGCATGTCTATTGGGCCCTTGTGATTCAATTACATGTTTACTGGGTTTGGAATATACATTACATGTTGTTTGGGCATTTGTGGCCCATTTACATACTTGTTGGGCCTAATAAACTAAAAACATACACGGAATCAATATACACTGTGCAATTCAATATTCGCGTAAATTCAGTTAAGGCTCTTGTGAGATTTTTTGTTTGACACCTATCGAGTGTACAACCGTAGCCTGTAGTTATAACCAGAGTCTCCTGAAAGGGGAGCGAGAGTTTGTGTATAGATCTATACGGGGTTGACACCCCACACCTGAGTTGTTCGCTACAGTTAGACTAGGCCAGTCTAGGGTGACAAACCTTACCTTAAACAATTCGGCGCCTGAAAAACGTCATGACAGACAGATCAGTCATTATCAAGTATGGTTATAATGACTCACATAGAGAATAACTCCATTATAATTTACAGAATACATATTCCATTTTGATGATACAAAAACATACATACACTGATACTCGGTCTTAGGGTTTTAAGACCACAACATATTTTTTAAAGACAGAAAATATCGGATTTTCTGGGAAAACATACAAATATACAAAACCTTCTACTTACAACAGATCAATACATAGGAATTTCCAAAATACTCACTTTATATGTTTTCAAACCAAAACACACATGCATTAATACAAGGTTGGACACCAAACTACAAGGTTGGACACCAAACTTTCAAATCATTTTACAAAAAATATCGGATTTTCTGGTATTTACAAAGGAATACAAAACTTTTCATTCAAACATGCTTATGAACTCACCAACATTATATATGTTGATGTTTCCCAAATAACTTGTATTCTCAGGAAATCGTTAAGCAAGTGGACATCAAAAATATGTGGAAATTTGTGGCATTTCGTTGCTATGATAAACGTTTATATTTTGGGATGTATCTCTTGGAAACAATTACAATCATGTAAAGTCAGTATTGTTGTATTATGGTTCGTGTGAAGATGATGCTTTCCTTGTTTCTATTATATTTATTGTGATGATATTACAAGATGAAGTCACCTCAATCCCCGGACGTTTCTGCGTCTTGTTCGAGGGTGTGACAAATTGGTATCAGAGCATTGTTTATAGAGAATTGGCAGATCTAATCATACAAGATATGCAACTATAAATACATCGGGACTAAAATAGTTTGAACAAAATAAAATCCATACCTATGTGTGCACTTTAGGGAGTTGTTACAACACGAAACAATAAAAGTCTTTGGAGGATTTGAATATCGCGGTTAAACTCGGGCAGTTATGTGGTCGTATTGGGGATAAATAGAGTCTGATCAACTATATATATTCGAAATACGACCAACATGTGTTCGGTAGTGATCGTGGTGGTCAATGAATCAAAAACTTACCATCTAATTATCCAAAATGTATTAAGAAACCAAACCTAAACAATTAAAATACTGTAAGAATATTTCACGCTTATCCTTCCTATTCATTTTTCACACCTTCCTTCTCATACAGACTTCATGGATAAATTTCAAGAAGGAGATCCCTACTATCAGGCCTTGGTGCCCGACGAATGGATATAAGAAGTAGGCTCGGAAGAATATCACAAAACAGACTATGAGGTGGGAGAATCCGATAAGGAGTCAGATGAGGAAGAAGGCATCAGAGAAATCCCTATGGGACCCCATCCTCCAGAAGCAATACCAGCTCAACACACAATTCAAGAAGACTCCACCAACTGACTACGCCTCTTGGAGGAGGAGGTAGCCACCCTTAGGCAGCAACTCTTTATGACTGAAGCTAGAGCTATATAAGCAGAACAGAGAAATGAAGAGATCACTCAGGAGATGAGTGATTTGGCTGACCTTGTGGCGCGATATTTTGGCATCTGAGCACCACCACCAGATGCATCCATCCATGATTAGTATCAGCTCCACCCCACCACTATTTGTCATGATTTTCTTTCGTGTACTAAGATGGTTATTACTAGTAAAACAATTATGTGTTTATCGTGATGTTGTTATCTACTATGTGTTCTATTTTTCCTTATTTCATGTTGCTATATGAATTCACTTATATGCATAACCGAACCACCGAAACCGCTAGATACTCAAGGATCTCGAAACAATCTATGGATACACTTAGAATTCATGCAAGATCTACCACTACTTATCACATCTTAGGGATGTAGGTTGAAACAATGAGAATCATACAACAAAACACGAAGTGACCATCGTTAGTTATGATCTTGCTTATCATCATGCAGCAGAAAAATGTCATCCCATAGAAATAAAAATCACACCAGTGAGACACCAATCCTACAGATAAATTCCGCTACATTCCAAGCTGCCGTAACAGCTGCTGTAACTGCTGTCATGGCGCAACTCAACGCAAATAACACCAACAGAGATGGAAATAGTATCGACAGCTCCTGTCATAGTAACAACCATGGAAACTAATGAGTGATAACTTACCAAGGCACTCCAAACCCCAAACTTAAGAGCAGGAAGCGAGAGTCTGGGAGCAAGAAAAAGGGGCAGCCAACTCAAGGGCCCTCGAAGAAACAACATACTGTTGCCGTCCATGCCGCCGTGACACCTACCACATCAATTGTGATATCCCCATTTTCACGGTCAGAAAAGACCGATTTTTTTTATGCTTTATAAAAATCAGAGTAACTTTTTTAATAAAAATGTTGCGAAATTTGTTCCCAGTAGAACATGATAAATACATTATCAAGGCATTTCCGAAGAAAAATATTTTTACTCATTTTAAAACATTTGGGATGTCATCATCAATATAGAAACATAAGCATAAACGGAACTGATATTCATTATCACTAGTGATTTATATCTCCTTAATCTCTCAGTGTAAGGTGACTTCATATCAACACTTGTGATATAAATAAACTGAGTGGGTCAGGTTGGGAAACCCGGTGAGTAGATAGGGTTTCAACCAACAATAATATAATTATTATGTTTAATTTTCAAACAATTAATCAACACAATTACCCATTCCCATTATCTTCTTTACTCTAAAGGATCTACCCTAAAAATAAGCTATTCCTCGTTCATTTATTCCTAAGGAATTTGCATGAACTCCATCGTCACCGGGTTTAGGCATTAAGTCTGCATAGTCACCAAGTTTTATACAACAGGCACTAAGTCCGCATAGTCGCCAGGGTTTAGGTACTAAGTTCGCATAGTCACCAGGGTTTAGGCATCAAGTCTTCATGCCCGCCAAGGTTTAGACAGTAAGTATGCATAGTCGCCAAGGTTTAGAGTGTTGGATTAGGTGTCTAAGCCCATAATTATTATTGGTATGTTTTCGACCCGAGAGTAGGATGGTCCATTTGGGTTGCATATCATCAGGTTAATTTGTTAGGATGGACTTTTGAGAGAAGGTTAATTATGGTTTATTAATATATTATAAGTTATAATATATTAATATGAAATCATATGTTTTAATTAGTGTTGATCAAGAATTAATTTGGAATTAATTTAGTGGTCCAAAGAGACTAATTAAATCTATGGAGACTAATTATGGTAATTAGTTATATTCATATGTGTTGGGCTTATCATCCATGTTAGACCAAGTTTATGTATGGATACATAAAGAGTTGGACCACATGGACCATGGATCGTAACACCCATGGGTATGGATTTGAGTTATACCCATGACTATTGGAATCCAACATATAAATGTGCTACTTCATGACCAAAAACGTGCACACTTATTTTCTTAGTGAAATATGGAGGTTTTTGGTGCATGGAATTCTCTCTCAAGTCCTACCTTTGCCATGATGTGTTGTGACTTCATTTGAGGCTTCGACACTATTGGGGCTAAGCTCTTTAAGGCCAAATACACCAAGACTTCAAGCTCCATCAAAAGGTATGTCATGCTAACTAGTATATTATGTTTTATGTTAAATGCATGCTAGTTGTAAGCTAAATACCTTGGAAACCATTTGCATGTATAATTAGTGAAAACATAGATCCAAGGTATTTAGGGTTGTATGTGCACCATAGGATGTTGTAGTATACCAAATCCCAACAGTGGTATCAGAGACATGGGTTGTTTTCAATTATACTTGATGCAAATAGCTGAATAAAAAAACCGATTTTTTTGCTATCTGGACAACAGACTCGACAAGTCCATGAACAAGTTCATCCAACTCGTCGAGTTGGTTCATGCATTCGACGAGTTGGTCCCCCTAACAGCATATATTCCTTTTTTTTTGGCCTGTTTTGGATTAGAATCATTACCACAAAGTGTTTTTGTTCATAATTTTTTTTGATACTATGGTAATGTTTATTCTCATCCAAATAAATGATAATAATCAATGTTTCAAGTTTTATACATGTTTATATGATACTTGAAAAATGTTGATTATGAATGTTCATGTTTATGAGTTTGTTTAGATTAAGAGAAAAAATTATGAGATAGTTGTTTTCAATCCAAATTAATCTAGAAGTTGGTAATAATATGTGTTTTTGTAACTTGTCCTCAAGTTACTTGAAAAGTCACATTTATGAATTTTATAACTCATAAAATTTCCATAAGTTATGAAAAAGTGAAGAGTCACATTTTTTAAATGCTTTTAAAGTCTTCCATAACTTGTCTACAAGTTATGGAACTTTCCATTAAACCACTTTAAAACTCATAAGTTATGGAAACCATAAGTTTTTGAATTGTTCAAAACTTGTCCTCAAGTTTTGGAATTTGTAAAGTCACCCCCATATACACTTTAATTCCAAACTCTAGAATTTTAAAAGTTAAAGTTCAAACTTTATGGACTTCATTAAATTAATTAAAGTGTTTAATTAAAAGAGTTAATAATTCCATAAGGACATGGTTTAAGTTTAATTAAATTAAGAGTATAGTTTAATTAATAGATTAAACCACCAAGTATTTTAAATGTTTAAAATACACCCTTATACTATTATAATATTAAAAGTTAATGATTATATATATACGTATAAGAGTAAAGTCAATCTTACCGTTAGTAGGCCTCATTCACGAAGCCAGTCTATAAGGGGGGTATAAGGTTACTGCCTATAAAATGATAGTTTAATGGGTGTCCACTCTCACCCACCGCTTCCTTGACTGGTGGAGGGTCGTTAGCCGAACGGGTAGGACAAGGACTATAAATCTCCCTTCATTAAAAGTATAATGATAAATACTAAGTAACTAAACACTTTTATAAATACCCAATCTTAGTTACTTAGGAAAATGTGAATAAGGTGCTAATCCATGAAATTAAACTTTGCACTTTGTCTAAGTCGGTTAGTGGAGCGTGTGTGGTTAACCGGCACACTAACTCGTATTTAACAAGGTAGGAAAAGGGTAACTTAATATTTATCATAGTATCGATGGAGTGTGTGTGGTTAACCGGCACATCGATTAAGGGGTAAATATTAAGGGTACCCAGTATATTTGCATGGTTACTTCACACCTTGTTTTGTGATCGATCCTCGGCATCCCAGTCATAAAACCTGAAGGGCACACTTAAGATTGAAACATGTCATTGAAAGTTCAATGAATCTCAAAAGAATCTAGGAATTTCAAAACGAAGTAAAACCTTTCGTTTATCTTGGTGGAAATTGGTGAATCGTCATTCACCTACCTTCTAATATTTTATGGCTTGAATTACGGCATCCCTCTTCCAAGTTATAAAAGTATTGTGTGCTGGATCCTAGCCTTAATATTTCATATTGGGTGTCATATTAAGGACTTTAAATCAACTATCTTGAATATCTCCCAAAAAGATGTATGGTTTAGACATTTATGATCTTCCCAAATCTCTTAAAACAAGCTTTCCAAAATGAAGAAGTTTTAAAACGCTTGTCAAATGTAAGAGTAAAAGTTTTCTACTATTGTACATTTGAAATTGGTAAGTTGTGATGTTTTGGATAAAATAAAGACCAACTAAGGCCAATTGTGTGAAGTGTTTGTCTTGATTAGAATCCACACTATCTTTTGAATATTTGACAAGAGAGTCTTATATGTCAAGAGGACAGTGGGAGTCTTAAAGATCTTGAAAGTTTCAAGAATTAATCCAGAATAAAACCTGAAGTTCTTCACTAGCACACGACTTGAGGTTTATAACCTATCGTGTTGACATATTATGTGCCCATTCCAATTAAAGTTGGCTTTGCATATGAGTTCTTAGAGTTCTCAATTGGTTGCATAACAACTTGGAAGCAATGGTAGGCCCTTGTGCTACCAGATGGCAAGAAGTTAAGACTGAACAAGTTCAATCCATATGAATTTGAAATTGTCACTAACCTTGTCTTGTGATTATGGTTTTGACAAAATTCACATGGAAAGGAACTCATACACCATAAAATCTAAGTTTCATAAGGTTTCTCTCCGATTCATGAAAATGATGGTGAGGAAACACTTTCACTAAGTAGCTTTTTAGTAGATAGCAATTGTGACATTTGCATTCTCAAAGTCGTTAGTGGAGCGTGTGTGGGTAACTGGTACACTAACATAGACTTGTGAGAAATGGAAAAGGTCTAAATAATTGAGACTATGATTACGACATCCCTTTTCATAGTTCTATAAAATTGTTTAGATACACATGTGAGCTATCTAAGGAAAGGTATATGATTTTGACAAAGTTTTATCAAAGCATCAAGTATCAGAAATCTAAACTTTGGTAAGAGAGTCAATTAGTATTGATTTCTATAAGTCCAACTGTTTTCTAAGTACATGTCAAAGCTAGTGGGAGCATAAGTGTTATGATGATAATTATCATGTTAGTGGGAGCATGATTATTATGTTCAGTATTGCAAGTTATTATGTTAATTATAGAAAACAACAGGGTTTTAATTAGGAAAAGTTGTTTTGCTATAATTAAGGGAGATGAAATTATACTTCATTTCAATTCTAAAAGCTTAGAATGAGATTTTAATCATCTTTATTCAAATATATATATATATATATATATATATATATATATATATATATATATATATATATATATATATATATATATATATGAATTTTATGTTAGAATGGTTCGACTTAAGGAAATTCTATATATATAGTGCTTTCAAAATTCGATTATGATTACGACATCCCTCTTCATAATCAAATTTTGAGAACATGGCAAATAAAAAAATATTGTGGCAAAAGATTAGTCTAGTATCATGTCTTTATCATGAATCGTGTCCCATAAGCTTCGGATATAGGATCGATTGCATGTGCCACAATATTCGTCTTTTCTAAATTTTCCAAATGCTCAGGGCATTATGAAGGGAAAAGTCTAGAATTGGATATGACTAAAATGATTAAGCAATTGTGGAGGACAATCTGAGGTTTACCAAAGATTGGTTGCTCATGGACAGTTGGAAGTATAAGTGTTAATTTTGGAAAGGACCATAATTGACATATTCTGAAAAGAGGCAACTCTTGTTCAGAAGTGATAGTCAAAATGAGAATATGAAAATATTCCCATAGGTGGAAGTTATTCAATCTGTGTTAGATGAGAAATCTTAATGCAAGAAGGATGTTCAAAGTAATGTACTTTGAATTTGAGACTTTGTTTCCATGGAATTGATCTCCATTGGAATGCTCTGTAATGTCTGTTGACAAGTCTTTGTGACTTTGTGTAGAGTCATTACGAGAGGATCAATGCATATAAGTTTACAATCTAACAGATTTCGTTAAATGGTAGGAATTTGGAATTCTTACATTTACGATAAAGATTTGGGATTGTGAAATGAGCATCATTGGAATCATGTTCAATTGATATGTTTCACAAAGTAAAGATCATAGATAAACATAGTGTGCGTACTTGATGTATGGCATGACTAGTGTTTAGAAAACATAGTTTACATGCTTGGAGCATGGGACAACTGTTGTTTTAATTTAAGTATAAAGTTGATTATTTGAAACATTATACAATGAATAATGAGTAATCAATATGGTGTTTAAATAAAAGGTGTTCTATTTACTCTCAAAGGTGCTTGGGACCATAGAGGATTAGTATTATTCTTGTGTTTCACTTTGTATGTTTTGACTTCCAGAATAACTAGGTTATTCTTTCCGAATGACTAAATTATTCAAACCATCCACAGTCGATAATACGTTGGAAGTAGGTATTAAGGCAAGACTGTCATGAATCGGTTTTGTAGATGTCCAAGGTAGTGGACATAGTAAGAGTTACTAACACATTCATGAGTACTCCTGGAATAGGGATTCGAGTATTGGATTCAACCCATGCTCATTTGAATCACTTCATGGATTTTATCATGAGTGATCATGAGACGATAATATCTTATATTCTTCAAACCTAGAGATATGAGTTGTTACTATGAGTTGGTTGTACATTGATTGCACGAAAACGCATTCGGTAACTCGATGTTATAAAACGTGCCTTTGTGTATGATTCAACAAGTAGTAGAACATGCCATATGAGTCGAAGTTTATCCATTCCTTTTACCTTCGGGATAAAAGCGATATCTGTGGGCCCCTCGATGATTTGGTGATGACAAACTTAAGTGCTCGGCCGGGCCTTAATTGATTTGATTTGTTCAATTAGTCAGTCATCATAAATCGGAAATCAGAAAATATCAAATGGACAGAGAGAATGATTATAATCCATGTCTCAGTCCATATGATATGTAGAATGGAGGAATATATGATCCCTTATCTAATGGACATGTCATTGATTTGTTCAGAGTTCGACAACGGGTTTTAAGAGCTACGATTGCTAGTCGGGATCTTGGAGTCATACTTGAATAATAGTTTTAGACTTATCCAAGTGGGAGACTGTTGGATTAGGTGTCTAAGCCCATAACTATTATTGGTATGTATTCGACCCGAGAGTAGCATGGTCCATTTGGGTTGCATATCATCAGGACAATTTGTTAGGATGGACTTTTGAGAGAAGGTTAATTATGGTTTATTAATATATTATAAGTTATAATATATTAATATGAAATCATATGTTTTAATTAGTGTTGATCAAGAATTAATTTGGAATTAATTTAGTGGTCAAAAGAGACTAATTAAATCTATGGGGACTAATTATGGTAATTAGTTATATTTATATGTGTTTGGCTTATGATCCATGTTAGACCAAGTTTATGTATGGATATATAAAGAGTTGGGCCACATGGACCATGGATCGTAACACCCATGGGTATGGATTTGGGTTATACCCATGACTATTGGAATCCAACATATAAATGTGCTACTTCATGACCAAAAACGTGTACACTTATTTTCTTAGTGAAATATCGAGGTTTTTGGTGCATGGAATTCTCTCTCAAGTCCTACCTTTGTCCATGATGTGTTGTGACTTCATTTGAGGCTTCCACACTATTGGGGCTAAGCTCTTTAAGGCCAAATACACCAATACTTCAAGCTCCATCCAAAGGTATGTCATGCTAACTAGTATATTATGTTTTATGTTAAATCCATGCTAGTTGTAAGCTTAATACCTTGGAAACCATTTGCATGTATAATTAGTGAAAACATAGATCCAAGGTATTTAGGGTTGTATGTGCACCACAGGATGTTGTAGTATACCAAAAACCCAACATAGAGTACATTGGGTGAACACATCGTTCACAACACCTACAGGTTGCAAGCCTGCTGGTGTTCCACTGGACTGTCTAGAATAGTCTGTGGTTGTCATCCATACTCTGCTAGATGAAGGGTCCATAATTTGGGTAAAAGGCTTCTCTCATTGTTCACCTTTCACCCTTATCTCATGGTCTATATCACCTCTCATCTCATCATCCGATTCATATTTCATTTACCCATGTGACATCCCCAAAATCACGGCCAGCAAAGACCGATTTTGTTTATGCTTTATAAAAATCAGAGTACTTCATTTTATAAAAAGGTTGCGGAATTTGTTCCCAGAAAAACATGGTAAATACGTTATTAAAACATTTTCGAGGAAACGTATTTATTTCATTTTAAAACGTTTGGGATGTCATCGTTAATACCGAAACATAAGCATAAACAGAACTTACAATGATTTACACTAGTGATCTATATCTCTTTAAATCTCTCAGTGTAATGTCACTTCGCTTCGTCACCTTTGATATACATAAACTGAGTGGGTCAGGTTGGGAAACCTGGTGAGTACATAGGGTTTTCAACCCACAATAATATAATTGTTATGTTCAATCATCAAACAATTAACCCAATTACCCATCCCCGTTATCTTCTTTACTCTTAAGGATTTAACCTAAGAGTCGTCTATCCTGCATTCGTTTATTCCGAAGTCCCTTACTTCCAGGGTTATAGGACTGGCACTAAGTCCATAGCTGCCAATGTTCGTTCATAAAGCACTAATTCCATAGCTACTATGGTCTATTCATCGGGTACTAAATCCATAGCTACCAGTCTTTATCTAATAGGTACTAAGTCCATAGCTACCAATGTTTAATAGGTACTAAGTCCATAGCTACCGATTCCTATAGGTACTAAATCCTTAGCTACCAGCGTCTAACTAATAGGTACTAAGTCCATAGCTACCAATTCCCAACAAGTACTAAATCCATAGCTACCAACGTCTAACAGGTACTAAGTCCATAGCTACCGGTGTTTGTCCCATAGGCACTAAGTCTATAGCTGCCAATGTATACTCACATCATCTTCTATCTCTCATCATTCATCTACCCATCTCATACCCAACATATTCGTATATATAAAATACGTATACAGTTTAAATTCTTTAAAACATGTATAAAACGTTCATCCAGCATAGATAACAAGTATTCAGATAATATGCACACATAGCATATAGTTTATATAAAATACTTCATATCTATGTGTAAGATGAAAGGGACTATGCACTCACCTGAGTAGGTGGTGACTCAACATTCGAACAGCGCTTCGATACTCTCAAAACAATTTCCTTCGATAAAACAACGGGTTTTCTCGAAAACCGGGCTTCGCTGGAGCAGCGTTCCCGAGCCGAAAGGCTCTTTTCTCGGGACTCCGGGAGCCTCGGGGCTTCCTTCGGGTGCTAGGGGGTTTACCTAGGCTTTTAGGGGGGGTTAGGGAGCTTAGAGAGAGAGTATAGAGAGAGAAAGAAGAAGGTTGAAGGTGTGAGAATGAATGGAACCCGACACCTCTATTTATAGGGGTGCTGACTGGTCTACTCGCCGAGTAGGGGGGACCTACTCGCCGAGTTGGTCCATGTGGTGGCCTTCTGGTGGTGCCACGTCACCCCCTATCGCGTATCAGCCTTCGAACTTAGAAAAATCATAACTTTCGCATACGAGCTCCGTTTTCGACGTTCTTTATATCCACGCGTAGGTAAAATCAAGATCTACAACTTTCATTTAGACTCCGTCGGCTAATTCTTGACCGATCTCAAATTTAACAGTAGGAGGCGTCTAGACTGTTAAATGACCGCGAAGAATTCATAACTCCTTCATACGGACTCCGTTTTCGTCCATCTTTTTACCGTTGAGTTCCTATTAATGAGATCTTCAACTCTCATTTAGGTCGCGTAAGCCAAAAACCGCTCGAACTAAAATTCGAGTTTCGGACTGTACACTGCTAAGCCGAATCTTAGAAAAATCATAACTTCCTCATACGAAGTCAGATTTGGGCGTTCTTTTTATCGATGCTCTTAGTTTAACATTTTATACAACTTTTGTTTAGATTGCTAAGGCTAAATCTCGCTCTATCATAAATTCACTATTTACGCTTCCCGGTGCCGTGCCGGTTTTGCCGTAAAACTTCGACGGGCCATAACTTCTTCGTTATAACTCGGATTTCGGCGTTCTTTATATGTATGGAAACCTTGTGACATACTCTACAAGTTGGTTAAGATTATTTATTCTAAATAATCGTTTGTCGAAAAGTCGTTTTCGACCCCTATTGCCTCTAATTTGACTAGCCCGGATCTACGGGCGTTACAACCCATGTTTTACCTAACGTATTTTGTAGATATAAAATACATATACAGTTAAATTCATTTGAAGCATGTATAAAATCGTTCATCCAGCATAGACAACAAATATTCAGATAATATGCACAAATAGCACGTAATTTATATAAAATACTTCGTATCTATGTGTACGATGAAAGGGACCATGCAATCACCTGATAAGGTGGTGACGCGGTTCTCGGCCAGCACTTCGTTTACTTTAAAACAATTTCCTTCGACAAAACCTAGTACCATTACCACTAGAGTTTAGTCTAACATTTTACCGAGACTAATTAATAGTCTAGCTATTATTACTATTATATAAGCGTTAAACAATACTCTTCACCCACTATGTACAGATAGGGTCCAGACATGAAACACCGGAGGGCAGGATTATTTTGGCATGTAGCACTTCTGAATCCACCAACCCAAGCGGCCCTCCACACCAGATTCCCCGTACCGCGAGTAGTTAAAAAGATATTACAACAACACATATATAACCCATAATAATAGCTCAAATAATTACCATAAGGTCCTAATAACGTTACTAGAATTAATTAAAAGTTATATTAAAAATAGCGTAGGCGTAGCTCACTTACAACGGGTTTTCTCGAAAACTGGGCTTCGCTTGGAGCAGCGTTTCCGAACCGAAAGACCCTTTTTATCAAGACTCCGGGAGCCTCATGGCTTCCTTCATGTGCTATGGGTTTATCTAGGCTTAGGGGGGGGGGGGGGGTTAGGGGCTTAGATAGAGAAAGTAGAGAGAGAAAGAGAGGGTGAAAGGTGTGAGAAATATGAAGGGTTCACCCTTTATTTATAGGGGTTTTATCGTAGAGTAGTCTATAAGCTTCGTCCGTATCTTCCGCGTATGAGCTCCGTTTTCTATGTTCTTTATATCCACGCATTTGTATTTTCAAGTACTACAACTTTCATTTAGACCCCATCGGCTAATTCTCATTGTAGCTCAGATTTACAAAACTGTATCGAATTCGCCATGCTTGAAGAGTAGAGAATAAGTTTCGTCCATATCTTTCTCATACGAGCTCTATTCTCAACATTCTTTCTATCCATGTTTTGGTATTTACGAGTACTACAACTTTCATTTAGACCTCGTCAGCCAATTCTTATTCTATCTTAGATTTACAAATCTGCATCGAATTCGTCGCGCTTGAAGAGTAGAGACTAAGCTTCGTCCATATCTTTTGTATACGAGCTCCATTTTCGACTGTCTTTTTATCTTTTAACTCATATTAACGCTATCTTAATTTCTCGTTTAGATTATTTTGGCTAAAAATTGACCGAACTAAAATTTGAATTTGCAGGCTGTTTACTGTTATGCTAAATCTTAGAAAAATCATAACTTCCTCATACGAAGTCAGATTTGGACGTTCTTTTTATGCACAATCTTGGTTTAACATATACTATGACTTTTTTTAGATCTCTAAGGCTAGAAAGTATTTTGTCCTAAATTCACTTTTTACGGTTTCCGGTGCCGTGCCGGTTTTGCCGTAAAATTTCGACGTGTCATAACTTCTTCGTTATAACTCGGATTTCGGCGTTCTCTATATGTACGTAACCCTTGTGACATATACTATAACTTGGTTAAGATTATTTATTCTAACTAATCTTCTATTAAAAAGTCATTTTTGATGTTTATTGTCTCTTAATTGATTAGCCCGAATCTGCGGGCGTTACAATTATCTCCTCCTTAGGATGATTATGTCCCGAAATCATCAACGAAACAGAGATGTATAATGATTCCATACGTTATCTCTTCATCCTAGATAATAAATGTAACCTCTATGTTTCTTCGAATGTGTATCTGGCTCTTGGACTTCTTGACTACAGGCGGTGCTTGATCTTGCACCCGCACTCTGTCTCGTATAAGGCTTTCAATCATGACCTTCCTGTCACAATCTTGGCCCTTATTAGAGACTCTTTCTTCTTCTTAACAACTTAAGATAAGTTCCTTCCTTTGATTGTCATAATAGAACGATGGGTCACGTTCTAATGACCTTTCATCGTATGATGCGATGTTCAGGCTCAGGTCTTTTAGAGTTAAATTCCAGAATGGAATATACTTTCCTTCATGTTCTAATGTGATATAATCACATTTTAACATGTAGAATTTCTAGCTACCAGCTTCTTTAACAATGATTATATTGATCTCTTTGAATATCTTTCACTTTAATCTTCTGGCTTAAGCCTGATGCTACCTCAAACTTGGTTCTCTGAACCACGTAACGTAACGATCTTAGTCAGACTCGATTTGATATGACTAATAGGGTCAGATTAACAATCATCTTCTTAGTCGTTTCCGAAACAATGGTAACGACAGGCATGAAACACAAGAATAATTGAATCTAATATGGTATCAAAATCTATAAATATAAATAAAACACCTTTTATTTATCACCATACTAATTACTCATTATTCATTGTTTCGGTTCTATCAACTTTATACTTGAATTAAAAAACACTAGTTGTCCCATGCTCCAAGCATGTACACTATGTTTTTCTAAACAATAGCTTTGCCATACACTAAGTATCCACTATATGTTTGTCTATGATCCTTACTTTGTGAAATAAACCAATTGAACATAATTTCAATGATTCTAATTTCACACACCCAAATCCTTATCGAAAATGTAAGAATTCCAAACTCTTATCATTTATCGAAATCTGTTAGATTTTAAACTCATATGCACAGACCCTCTTGTAATGACTATGTACAAAGTCACAAAGACTTGTCAATAGACATTACAGAGTATTCCAATGGAGATCAACTCCTTGGAAACATCCTTCTTGCATTAAGTTTCCTAATCTTACACAAACCGAATAACTTCCACCTATGGAAACATTTCCATATTCCCATTTTGACTATCACTTATGAACAAGAGTTGCCTCTTTTCAGAATATGTCAATATGGTCCTTCCAAAAATTAACACTATACTTCTAACTGTCCTTGGGTAACCAATCTTTGGTAAACCTTATATTGTCCTCGACAATTGCTTAATCATTTTAGTCATATCCAATTCTAGACCTTTTCCTCTTAGTGTCCCAGGCATTCGGAAAATTTAGAAAGGATAAATATTATAGCACATGCAATCGATCCTGTACCTAAAGCAAATGGGACACGATTGATGATGTCTCACATAAAGACATGATTCTAGAGCAGTCTTTTGCTACAATATTTTTATTTGCCATGTTCTCATAATTCATATTATGAAAAGGGATGTCGTAATCATAATCGAATTTTAGAATGCAAATATGTACCCATATATAGAATCTCCTTATGTTGAGCCATTCCAACACAAAATTCATATATATCCTTGACTAAGATAATTAAAATCTCAATCTAAGCCTTTTAGAATCGAAATGAAGTATAATTTCCTCTCCGTTAATTATAGCAAAACAACTATTTCAACCGCTGTAACCTCACAAATTGAAACTTTTGTTTTCTATAATTAACATTGCTAACTTTCAATACTTATCATAATTATCATGCTCCCACTAACATGATGATTATTAGCATAACACTTATGCTCCCACTAGCTTTGACATGTACTCAGAAATTATCTAGACTTCTAGAAGTCAATACTTTACTGACTTTCTTACCAAAGTTCAGATTTCTGATACTAGATTGCTTTGATAAGACTTTATCAAAATCATACACCTCTCTTAGATAGCTCACAGGTGTGTCTAAACAAATTCAGAACTATGAAAAGGGATGCCTTAATCATAGTCTCAATTGTTTAGACCTTTGCCATTTCTCATAAGTCCATGTTAGTGTGCCGGTTAACCACGCACGCTCCACTAACAACTTTGAGAATGCAAAGATTGCTATCTACTTAAAATCTACTTGGTGGAAGTGTTTCATCACCATCATTTTCATGAATCGGAGAGAAACCTTATGACCCTTAGATTTTATGGTGTATATGTTCTTATCCATGTGCATTGTCAAAACCATAGTCACAAGACAAGGATAATGACAAATCCAAACTCATATGGACTAAACTTAATCTTAATTTCTTGCCACCTGGCAGCTTAGGGGCCTGCCATTGCTTCCAAGTTGTTATGCAACCAATTGAGAACTCTAAGAACTCATATGCAAAGCCAACTTTAACCGAAATAGGCACAGAAATAGAAATATGTCAACACGATAGGTTATAAACCTCATGGCGTGTGCTTGTGTTAAGCTACAGTTTTTTTATTCTTGATTAGATTCTTTTCAGGACCTTTAAGACTCCCATTGTCCTCTTGACAGATAAGACTATCTTGCCAAATATTCAAGAGATAGTTTGGATTCTTTATCAAGACAAACACTTCACACAATTGGTCTTAGTTGGTCTTTCTTTTATCCAAAACATCACAACTTACCAATTTCAAATGTACAAGAGTAGGAAACTTTTACTCTTACGTTTGACAAGTGTTATAAACCTTTCTTTAAGATATGCCACTCAAGTTACAATCATGGATTATGACTCTAAGAATTTTGTTGGAATGAAGTATGATTCATCTTCTTTATTTAACCATTTCAACAATTCATGATTCCTCTTCTTAGTCATAAGAATGCACTAAGATTTCCTTAGAGGACTAATTGTGATATGATTTCTAAATCATTAAGATGATCACAAAACCTTATACTAAAGTACTCTCCCATCTTTTTAGATTTGAGAAACTTTTATCCTTCTGCCTAATTTGATTCTTCTCATTTGTTCTGCCATACATCGAAAATTTTCCAATGTATCAGAATTACACTTAATCTTGTAAGTGTGACCATATTTACTAAACTTTAGTAAATCATGACGAATAGTCTTATCGATCTTTTGTGGTGGACTTGATCAGTGCACAAGAGTGTGTACTCGATCCCTTAGTCCTTCACTTGACTCACATATACATGTGAACAAGGAACTAGTCTTAATTTTCCAAAGCTGAAGGTTCTCATTCATCATATTGTACAACTTATATGATTCCAAGTTTCTATCCAACTAAAAACTTGGGTGATGAGAAGCTTTCCATATTTGGTAAATTTCGACACTACCACAAAAGAAAGAATCAAATTCATATTTCCAATATTGCTAGAAACATACAAACATCAAGTTTTCATAAATGTCATTGCAAGGAGATATAAAATAAAACCAAAAAAAAAACTTTCTTTATTTATAAAATACAGAAAAAACTTTTCCTTACAATGCAACTTTAAATGAAAACTATACTATTACATGTTTCCTAGAGATCTATCATAACTCCTAAGAGTAGCTCAAGAATCCGATCTTCAATCAAGTGGTAGAAGTCCATCTTCGCGATCAGATTCAACATACTCTTTCTTTAAGTTTCCTTCATTTTTCCTTTGATTGTTAAAACATCAACATGTCACCCGGTTACATCACGTAACAATAATCTCATAATAGAAACTTAATCGAGGTAGATAGTGGACTTTACCTGAAGTGGAGTCAAACTTATTGACTTTATCAGCCTTATGATCATTCAGGTAAATTTGGCAGCTTCGCAACCAATGCCCTTTCCTTTTGGCAATAGAACCATATGGACCCTTTAGGATTTTGTACATGAGACAATCTCATACTTAGCCTTTCTCTTTACTATTTGGTCAACCGAGTTGACTATGACCAATCCCTTTCCATTAGGAAGAAAAAGCTTTTACTGGGTATCCAATGCAACCATTTTCAATGTCCATTAAAGGTTTGGGAAGTTGATCTACTAATCAAATTTGCTTTACCAAGGCTCCAAATCATTGTTGATTCAGCAGTACCAAGTAAATAGTTAAGTTCATTAAGGGTCATGTCATAGTCTATTTCATAGTAGTCCCAAAGGTAACTCACTATGTGACTTAGAAAGTGATCTAACATCCAACTTTCTTAAGACTTTGACACCCAGCTCTCCCGACTTGTCAATATGTGACTTCATCTCCAAGATGTGAGCACACATAGACCTTGCTTTCCATTAGGGCTTAAGTGACCTTGAACTTGTGGGTAAGGGAGAATAATTGGAGGAGGTGAAGGAAGTGAAGTTCCAAGAGATTTGGGAAGATCATAAATGTCTGAACTAGACATCTTTTGGGAGATATT
Organism: Lactuca sativa; assembly: GCF_002870075.4. NCBI lineage: Eukaryota > Viridiplantae > Streptophyta > Magnoliopsida > Asterales > Asteraceae > Lactuca > Lactuca sativa. Next base: position 156,980,507 of record NC_056627.2, on the reverse strand, counting down.
CAAGATAGTTTATCTAACGTCCTTAATATAACACCCAATATGAAATATTAAGGCTAGGACCTAACACAATATTTTATAAGTTGGAAGAGGGATGTCGTAATCCAAGTTATAGAATATTTGAAGGTAAGTGAATGACGGTTCACCAATTTCCACCATGAAAACGAAATAATTTAATTAGGTTTTACATGGTTTTGAAACTCCTAGATTATTTTGAGATTCATTGAACTTTTCAATGGCATGTTTCAATCTCGAGTGTGCCCTTCAGGTTTTGTGACCGGGATGCCGAGGATCACAAAACAAGGTGTGAAAAACCATGAAAATATACTTGGTACCCTTAATATTTACCCCTCAATTGATGTGCCGGTTAACCACTCACGCTCCATCGATACCAAGATAAACATTAAGTTACCCTTTGCCTACCTTGTTAAATACGAGTTAGTGTGCCGGTTAACCACACACGCTCCACTAACCGACTTAGACAAAGTGCAAAGTGTAATTTCATGGATTAGCACCTTATTCACATTTTCCTAAGTAACTAAGATTGGGTATTTATAAAAGTGTTTAGTTACTTAGTATTCATCATTATACTTTTAATGAAGGGAGATTTAAACTGCCATTTTATAGGCAGTAACCTTATACCCCCTTATAGATCGGCTCCGTGAATGAGGCCTACTAATGGTAAGACGACTTGCTCTTGTACATAAATATAAATATTATTAACTTATAATATTTTAAAGTATAAGGGTTGAATTTTAATTTTTAAAATTCTAAGGGCTTAACTTGGAATTAAAGTATTCATGGGAAAACTTTACAAATTCCAAAACATGAGGGCAAGCTTTGAAAATATTCAAAACTATTTAATTTCAAAACTTATGTGTTTAAAGTAGTTTTAACTAAAAAACTCTTCAAGTTCCATAACTTGAGGACAAGTTATGGAAGACTTTAAACTATTAAAGAGTGTAACTCTTCTTCTTTTGTAACTTATGGAACTGATTAAGGTTACACATTTTTATTATTTAATGAAGAGACTCTTGAACCTCCATAACTTGAGGACAAGTTATGGAGTCATAAAACCATTTAATGAGGACAAGACTCTTCATTTTGTAACATTTGCCAACTTTTATTAGTCTTAAGAAACTTAAATGTGACCTTTCATGTAACTTGAGGACAAGTTACACAAACACATTTTAGAATCAATTCTTAGATTAAAATGGATTAAAGACACATAATCAATCAACTTTTCTATTAATCTAAGTAACTCATATGAACAAAGATAATTCACATCAAACTTTTTCATGTAATTAGCATAACTCTTAAACTAATACAAAACATGAATCTATTGGCAATTATCTTTGAAATAGGATTTGTATGAACATTACCACATCAAAAATAAGTTTATAAGTCCAAAAATAGCTTAGGGTAATGTTCCTAGTCCAATTCCAGTCAAAACAATCGAATATATGATGTTAGGGGGTCCAACTCGTCAAGTGCATGAACCAACTCGGAGAGTTAGATGCTTTTTGCCTGGACTCGTCGAGTACCTTCATGGACTCGGCGAGTTTGCTGTGCAGACAGCAACAAAATTCGATTTTCAGCCAATTTTTGCAAGTAACAAGCCTAGGCTCTGATACCACTGTTGGGTTTTGAGCATTCTAACAGTCCTAAGTGTACATGCAACCCTAAATACCTTGGATCTATGTTTTCTCTATTATACATGCAAATATGAACTTTCCAAGGTATTCATCCTAACTAGCATAATAACATTGATTAATATGAATATCTCAAGTTAGAATTACATACCTCTTTGATGTAGAATGTGTTCATGAAGCTTGAGTGCCTAGTGCCCAAAGTGTGACACCGCAAATGGTTCACACGACACCAAATACACTTGGAATAACTTGAGAGAATATACACACTTTATGAAAATCATCCAGCCCTTTCACATACACTCTAGTAGCCGATTTTGTCAACAATAAGATGCTTATATAGTTAGTGACAATTAGGGTAAACCCTAATTGTGATAGCTTTCCATTTCCTTGGATCCATGGGTTCAAATATACCATAGAGCATCCATGGAGCATGTTATGGGTTTTAGCCCAACTTGACAATCCATGGAGCATTAGCCCACTATACAAGTATGGATGATTTACACAATCAACCCATATATTTGATTAGTCTTCTTTTGATCACTTAATTAATTCTAGATTAATTCTTGATCAATACTAATTAAATAATCTTATTAATATATTATAACTTATAAGGTATTAAGAAACCTTAAGTGTTATTTCTCTCATTATAGTCAATCCAAATGCATGATGCCATGCAACCCAAATGGACCATGATGGATCAGGTCAAGTCTTACCAATTATAGTTATGGAATTAGACATTAATCCAACAGGTTCTTGGTAAGTCTCAACTAACTTCCCAATGGTGTGCTTCTGGATTTCACATTTGCCATGCTGAAGTTTTCTAAAACTTTCATGATTTACTTGACTTGTGAAAGTTTTAGTGTACCGGTAACTCTTTCCATGGATATGCTCATGCTCAATATTTGTTTAGCAACCCTTAAGTCCTTCATCTCAAAGTCTCTGACCAGCTGCTTCTTTAGCTTGTTGATCTCCTACATGTCGGATCCAGCAATCAGCATGTCATGAATATATAACAATAGTACAATATAAGAGTACTTGAATTTCTTTAAATAGCAATAGTGATCCATCTCACATCTCCTATACTCATTCCTCTACATGAATCTATCAAACTTTAAGTGCCACTGCCTTGGAGCCTGCTTCAAACCATACATGCTTTTCTTTAGTTTGCACACCAGATTTTCCTTTCTAATTGTGGGAAAACCTTCTTGTCATGCCATGTAGATCTCTTCTTTAAGGTCGCCATGGAGAAAAGAAATTTTCACATCTCGTTGTTCTAGATGGATATCTTCCGAGGCCACAATTCCCAAAACCATTATGATGGTAGTCATCTTCACAAATGTAGAGAAAAGATCTCATTATAATCAACCCCCATCTTCTGTTGGAAACCCTTGACTACTAACGTTGCATTGTATCTCTTGGTGCAATTAATCACATCCTTATCCCAAAACACCCACATGTTTTGTAGTGTTTTCTTCCCTGCTGGGAGCTTGACCAAGGACCAAGTGTGATTCTCGTCAAGGAAGCTAAATTCTTCTTCCGTAGCCTTCTTCCATGATATGGATTCTTTCATACTCAAGTCTTCTGGATAAGGCTCAGGTTCTCCATTCTCTATCAGCAACAAGAAGTATGTTGAAGGATAATACCTTACTTGAGGCCTTCGTATTCTATTGGATCTACGGACGTTAGGAGTTTTATTTTCTACACCTTCATTCTCTGAACTACTGTCATCCACGCTCCCACTATGTAACGCATGGTTCCTTGGTACGCATTTAATTTAATTATTTATTTATTTTGAGAGAAGGACTCGACGAGTTGGGGGGGCCAAACTCATCGAGTAGAGGGCATGCTATGGTCGGGGTTTAAGTTATTGACTTGGTGAGTCGATTCCCTGACTCGGCAAGTAGCCCGGCCAGGGTAAAACCCTAATTCTGGGGTTTTGCAACCTATTTAAGCATCCTAATCCCCACCCATTGGCCTCATTTATAGCCTCCTTGTCCCAAACCCTCATCCACAAAACCCTATAGTGTTCCTTGAGTGTGAGAGGCATTTTGAGTGTTCTTTGTGTCTTTTGAAGCTTGTGAAAGAAAAGGAAGGTAGAGGACTCAAGAGAGAAGGAGTAGATCCAGAAGGTTCATCCCTTTAGTGGCAATTTCTGGTAATAAAGCCTCAAACTTGATCATTCTTTTCCTAGATCTATTCATTTCCATTTTATGTGAGTTTTTAGTCTAAGATTGATACTTTTTGGCAAAGGATTGATCTTGGTGGGTATTCTTCTAGATCTAGTGTCTAGAGGGGCTATGAGGACATAAAGCTGCAAACTTTATGCCCTTAGAGTCCCCATGCAAGTGCTAAGGCATTATAAGGGATTTTTTAGCTTAAAAGGTCATGTATGGATGCAAGCTTGAGACTCTTCGTGGTTAACTGGTATCTAGGCCCTAGATCTTGGTTTGCATGCTTTGGTTTGAGATGCTAAGGCTATTTGGACAAGATATATGTCTTAAAGGAATTAGGGATTTAGTTAAACCCCTCAAAAAGGGCTATCAATGGGTAAATTTGGAAACATTACCCTTAGAATGACCATTTCAGTGAATAGATGAGCTATGGACTTGGAATTTAGAAAATAAGGGCTTAATCTATTAAGATGGCCAATTCAGACAGAAGGACTCGTCGAGTCCATGAGAGAACTCGACGACGGGTGGTGTTGTCCCGTTTCAGTTTATGGTAGAACTCGACGAGTCTGTAGAGGGACTCGACGAGCAGATTCGCCAAGTTGCGACTCTGAGCAGCTCGATATGACTCGACGAGTTGGAGGATGACTCGGCTAGTTGAGTCGGGATTCCAGGATTTCATAGCTATAGAACTCGGCGAGTTGAAAGGTTGACTCAGTGAGTTGGTCAATTCTAGGGGTGAGCATTTGGACCAGTGGACCGGTGAACCGGACCATTTTTTTGGATCCCTGGGCCGGTTCTCGGTTCTAGGAATCAACCAAAACCGGTCCGGTTTTTTCCCGGTCCGGTCGGTTTTTACTGGGTGTAGAACCGGCTGGACCCAATTTTTTTTTATAAAAAATGTGTAGTCAGTGAAAAATTTTAAACAACCATAAGACATCTATTTTAAGTCAGATTGACATGCGGTTTTCTCCAATATTTAATTTACAGTTTGTAGATGAATTTAGACTATAATTTAGATGATTTTGGTAATATATTCAATGAGTTACAGTCTTTCAAAGTTGAGCTATCAAAGTTGAAAATTTTCAGCTTTTCAGTAACATTTTTAAAATTTTGTAATCTGTGAAAAATTTTAAACAACCATAACTCATTCGTTTTAATTCAGATTGACACACGGTTTTTTCTAACGTTTAATTTATAGTTTGTAGATGAATTTAGACTATAACTTTGTTGATTTTGGTATTATATTCAATGAGTTATAGTGTTTCAAAGTTGAGCTATCAAATCTGAGAATTTTCAGCTTTTCAGCAATATTTTTAAAATTTTGTAATCTGTGAAAAAATTTAAACAAGCATAACTCATTCGTTTTAAGTCGGATTGACACACGGACTTTTCTAACTTTTAATTTACAGTTTGTAAATGAATTTAGTCTATAACTTTGTTTATTTTGGTATTATATTTAATGAGTTACAGTGTTTCAAAGTTGAGCTATCAAATCTAAAAATTTTCAGCTTTTCAGCAATATTTTAAAAATTTTGTAATCTGTGAAAAATTTTATACAACCATAACTCATTCGTTTTCAGTCGGATTGACATGCGGTTTTTTCCAATGTTTAATTTACAATTTGTAGGTTAAGTTAGACTTTTGTTGATTTTGGTATTATATTCAATGAGTTAAGGTGTTTCAAAGTTGAGCTATCAAAGCTGAATTTTTTTAGCTTTTCAGCCAAAATTTTAAAATTTTGTAATCTGTGAAATTTTTTAAACAACCATAACTCATTTTTTTTTAAGTCAGATTGATGTGCGGTTTTTTCCAACAATTATTTTACATTTTTACATGAATTTAGACTATAATTTTGTTGATTTTGGTATTATATTCAGTGAGTTACAATCCTTCAAAGTTGAGCTATCAAAGCTGAAATATTTCAACTTTTTAACTATTTTTTTAGACTATAATTATGAATTTTTTGTATCTTTGACAGATAAATCATATAAAAAAGGATCTTGGTGAACTTGATTTACATGTTAGTTGCTTTTATTTAGAAAAATTATTTTGCAAGTTATAATATTATAACATCAAGGTAGATTAGTTATGCATGTAACGGAAACGTAATCATTTTTACAAGTTGTATCGTATCAAACCCAATAACATATTCGTTTTAACGAGTTCTATCAAACCCAAAAACTTATTTTAACGTCTTGTATTTATGCAATTAAAGTTGTACCGGTCCAAACGGGTTCAAGAACCGAAAAACCCGGACCTGGACCCAGACCCGGACACGGACACGGACACTACTCATCCAGTCCGGTCCTGTCAGACCCCGAAAACCGAAGGCGGAAACATTTCCGGGGTTGACTCCACCTTGAGTATCAAATCCAATGTACATAGTTAGTAAAGTAAAACAAACATTACATTACATATATGAAAGTTTTACATTTGTTTCAAAAGCATAAGTTATACAAGTGATACATAGTATATGTGAACAACACGAAACGAGTCTTCTGAGAACTCCGTCTTCGCACAAAAGGATCTTCGGGTACCTGTCTAACATGGACCTGAGAATACAAGCGGTTTGAAAATCAGCATAAAGCTGGTGAGTTCATAAGCGGTTAGTTTTTCTGAAAATGTACGAGTTCCTTTGGTTTCCTGAAAAAGTGGTTATCCAAGAAAATCCCATATTTTCTTATGTAAAGTTAGTTTCCAAATCCGAAAGTAAAGTTAACAATGTACGATGAAAACATGATTGTTCTTGTGAATTGTAATTCAGTTGTTTAACTTGTTACACTTTTCTAGTTATGCACTACTGTTACTCAGGAAGAACCCCATGTTCTCCTAACTGTGTGTGAATTATTACCAATTCTGATTATGTTCGGTGTCCTTCCCAGGAAACCCCATGTTTCCCTGACTGTGTGTGTATCTTTACCAGTTCTGGATATGTTCAAAGTTCTCCCCAGGAAAACCCCATGTTTTCCTGAATGTGTGTGGATGTGTGCCTGTCATTCTTGAACGTACATTAGCTTTACTACACACATATAGCTAGCAAATGAGTCTAAAACGTTAATAATCTAGATTGCGAGTCCTTAACCATACTCAGACTGGATATGACTCGGACCATGGCCAATATCCTTTTTATGACTTTTGTCACCCTTGAACCATTTGGTTCGGCTGTAGCTAGCAGCCAGGTGTGGGATTGTCAGTCCCGTATAGATCTATACACTCAAGCCACGCTCTCCTACGAACGGAGATTCTGGTTACAGGGTTAGTCCTCCACTATCTCGTGCCATGGAAGTGTTAGAAGGACGTGTCTCCAATCTTTAAGATTACTCTTTACTTTTCGACTAGGAAAGTAGTATTTATGACTAGCTATGATCTACATACCTGTCCTTTACACTCGAGCCTAGGTGTTTTATTAAGGACATTACGCTCGAGCCTAGGTGTTATCTAATGATGACTGTCCTTTACACTCGATCCTTGGTGTATTATTAAGGATATTACACTCGAGCCTAGGTGTTATTTAATGAATACTGTCCTTTACACTCGATCCTTGGTGTATTATTAAAGACATTACAGTGATTTACGTGTTATGATGGTATTTATCTATCACACTCGAGCCTAGGTGTATTGTTAAGGACGTACAGATGTTTTATGTTTTCTGATGGTGTCCGTCTTTTACACTCGAACCTAAGTGTTTTATTACAGACGTTCCAATATTTTATGTGTTCTATCAATATAAGTGTGAACAATCATATGTAAAGTATACAATATAACAGTGTATAATAAGAATTGAAAATCGGGTTAAAACAAACAACTCTGCAAGTTAAAACAGTTTGTTAAAAGGTTTTCAATTCTTAAAAATGTACAATTATGAAACCATTTAACTGAAATCATAATTTTAAGTACAAGATATTCTTGTACTTTTGCTTGTATCCCCCCCTGAAAACATTGAAAAACCATTGAAAAAGGATAGGGGTATGAACTCGCCGGACGCGGATATGTTTCGATTTCGGATGCTAAACGTCGAATCGAGGCCTAATAACACGCGAGGTTCCTATGTAATATGAAATGGCATACAAATATATCTAATTAAATTCATAAACTCTAATTAGATATGAAGTCACACTCCAACGAACGAAAACACCTCAAAACGGCTGTTTGGAATGACCCGGGTGACATCTACGGATGGGAATTGAAGCGAGAGACTTGGGATTTGTGTTTATTCCCCAAGAGTAAACTTCCTAAGAAGTTTACGGCCTATACACCACTCACACATGAGTTCACGGCCGTGAACTCATGTTGGTAAGGTTTATGGTGTTTAATGGGTCACAAATGGATATTAACACTTGGAAATGCTTGGAATAATTTTACCTAAGGCTTGGAATGAATTATAATCACCAAATACAACACTTAAGGGAGTTTATGGCCTTGGCATGGGGCCTATGGCCATAAACTCTCATATTCCCTTGATTATGTGTTTTTAAGGTTCCAAAGTTAATCACATGTGATTCTAAAAATTCCTATAAGCCTTGAAATGATTTTTGGACACTAAAAGACACACTTTTAGGAGTTTACGGCCATGGAGCATGTTCTATGGCTGTAAAATCTCAAATGAAGAGTTTTGATGTGTTTAAGGTCCTTAAACTATTTTTGGTTGGTCCTATGATTTATTCCAAGGCTTTTGGTGGTGTTGGATGGCTTTCTAACACCTTAGAAGTGAATTTATACCCATGTTTGAGGAGTTTACGGCCTAAGCACATGCCTTGGCCATAAACTCATACAAACCTCTCAAAATTCATGTTTGAAGTGTTCTAGGTCCATTTCCAATATTCTAAAAATCATATCTAAGTCTTGTTTGTGTCTTGGAAGGGTTAAATGGCTTAAAACCCCTTTAAATATGGGTTTACGACCTTGGCACCATCCTAGGCCGTAAACTCATATATAAGGCTCTAAATTATGGTTTGAGGCATTCTAATTCCATCTCATAAAGTCATCTAGCCATATTCAAGGTCTAATTGTGGTTTGGAAGGGTTTTGTTGCTCCAAAAACCCCCCTTTTATATGAGTTTACGGCCTAGGACTGTTCTAGGGCCGTAAACTCATGATAATGGTCCTATTCCATGGTTCGAACTCGAATTTGAAGGCTAAAGAGGTTGCATAACAAATCAGGGAAAGTACCTTGGTGATTCGAAGCCTTAAACTTGAGATTTTGATCCTCAATTCTAGTTTGAGGAGAGATGTTGGAGTGAAAGTTGTAAAATGGAGCAAAAGCTTCAAAATGGGGACTTGGATCACTTTAAATAGTGTCCAAGTTCGGGACACGGTAGAATTCTACCCGATACCGGCGTTAGGCGGGGCTTTTGGTCGCACCCGGTCAATTTGCCGTAACCCGATATGGTTGATTCTAGAAATGTTCTGATCATTAATATGAGGCGTTAGAATGAGTTCTAAGGGTATTAAGACACTTATTTAGTCATAAAATAAAACCCACATTAACGACTTAATAAAAGGTTGGAAACGGAAACGAAATCGGAAACGGCGATTGGATGATCGGAACGGGTCGCGAGAAGGGTTACATTTAGGGATATGAATTTCGGGTTGTTACATTATCCCCCCGTTAGAGGGAATTTCGTCCCGAAATTCAAAGATTCAAAGACAGATCACCAAGTGAAAAGAGATATGGGGATGAATTTACTGCTTTAGGTCTCCGCTTATCATTCTAGCGAACCCTCACTGTCAGGATGTGGTTTTGTTACGTATGGTTAACCTCTCAATCCACGATCTCAATTGATTCAAACACGAAGGTTTGGATTTTCATTGGTTTTTATGTCCTCAAAGGAATTTATTAGGGTTTCTTCAGGTCGACAAGCCTTACGAATAAAGATGCGGAACACCAGATGGTTGCTACTGAGTCCTGAAGATAGCTCGAAGAGGAAATTATGAAAGGAGAGATATTGATTTATTATAAGATTGATAAATCAATATAAATGAGGTATTAATATGTTAAAAGATTAATATATTAATTTGGAATCATTATGTTTAATTAATTGTTAGCCAGAAATTAGTCAGAATTAATTTTGGGGTTAAAAGTATTAATTATAAAGTGCAGGGACTAGTTTGTAATTATCAGATAGTAGAGTGGAAGGCTCCAGAACCTCCTTGGAAGGAGGTGGACGAAATCTATAGGGGAAACTCTAAGGATTTCGTCCTAGGGGTTTTAGATAAGGACCTTAGGTTTGCTTAGGCCCCAAGCAAAGGAGCATTAGGGTTTTCCCTAAACCCTAGATCCCTCAGCTATATATGGAGCCTCCCAGCTCCTAAAATCGGCCACTCTTACCTTGGAAGAAACCCTTGGCCAAAAATTGCATACTCCCTCCCTCTCTCTCCTTCTAGTTTCCTTCTTGCTAGTTCTTGGGTGTGATTCCATTAGAGGCATTACGTTTGTGGTGCTAAGCTTCCAAGAAGATCAAGATCAAGATCAAGAGGATTGTCAATTGTTTACTATAACAATTGAAAGGTATGTAACTCTTAAACCCTAGTAAGTTATTTTCGAAAATATCCTCTCTCCTCTAGGGTTCTTGTTTTGCAATTCAAAGTTATATGTTCAATAGTTAAAACATAGATCCAAACTAGGTTGCATGTGAACTTAGGAATTGTTTTTCTAGTTTATCTGTTTTACCTAAAACCCATCAGTGGTATCAGAGAAATTGTTGTTTTAAATTGAATTGCTATAATAGTTGAATTGCAAATTAGGGTTTATAGCTATTAAACCCTAAAAGGCCAAATTTTCGATTTCTAGGGTTTTTTGGTTCAAAGGGTTTTCGAAAAACCCTAGCCTCCATGAACCCTAATCGAAATTAGGGTTAGGGTTTTGGAAACCCTAGCCTCCTCCCTTGATTTTCGACATATGCTAGAAAAATTAGGGTTTCTTTGTTTTGGATAAAAGTTGCCTTATTGGATAATTGAGAAAAATAAGGAAATTATCCTATCCCTATATTTTCGAAATCTAGAAGGGATATGGATTAGGATTCAATTAATTGTTTAATTTAATTAGATAATCCTTATAAGATTTAATAAATTAATTAAAAGTTAACTAATAGATAAATATTAAATCTAGTTATTTGGTTTATTTAAATTTAAATTAATAGTTTAATTTCGAAATTTATATAAACCTCAAAGTTTTAAAAAGTTTAAAACATACCTTATATATATATATATATATATATATATATATATATATATATATTATAATTAAAAGTTAAATATTATATATGTATAAGAATATGGTCAGTCAAATCGATAGTATGCCTCATTCATGAAGCAGGTCTATAAGGGGGGGGGGGGGGTATAAGGAAACTGCCTATAAAATGGTAGTTGAATGGGTGTCCACTCTCACCCACCGCTTCCTTGATTAGTGGAGGGTTAGCAGAATGGATTTGATAGGACAACTACATCTCACTAAAAGTATAATGTTATTAAAGAAAGTACTAGAACATTTGTTTTCAAAAATCCCAACTCTAGTTACTTTAGGAAAAATGTGAAAAGTATGCTAGTCCATGAAATTGCACATTATGATTTATTGATCGTTAGTGGAGCACGTGTGGTTTACCAGCACACTAATAGGCACTAATAAAGAGTAGTAATGGGTATCTCATAAATATCATTTTTATTGAGCGTGTGTGGTTTACCGGCACATCAATAGTTAATGATAAAGAAAATGAGGTTACCAAGCACATTCGCATGGTCATTCACATCTTGTTTGTGATCCTCGGTATCCCAGTCACAAATAGTAGAGCGTAATCCGAGATTAAAACATGCCATTCATTAGTTTTAATGTATCTCAAAAGAATTAAGAATTTCACTTCGTTTGTTATATCTAATGGTGGAATTGGTGAATCATCATTCACCTACCTTTATGAGATTTAAACTTGGATCTCGACATCCCATTTCCAAGTTGTAAATTGTCATAGTTGGATCCTAACCTTGATATGATATCTTTGGTTTATTATATTCAGGCGTCTTGAAATCTAACTAAAACTATCTTTCTTTTCAGATGTCTACTTCTTGAAAAACTTCTGCTTCATCCTCCAGCCACAACTTCTCTTTACTCAACATTTGCTCCAAAGTCGTTATGGATGGCTCTAACTATAACGATTAGATGCGTAACATCAAGGTGGCGCTTCGATTCGAGGACAAAGAATATGTCCTTGAAAAGGAGCTCAAAGAACTTGATGAGTCTAAATCCACTCCCGAAGTGTATGCTGCCTACAAGATGCACTATGGTGATGCTACCAAAGTGGCATGCATCATGGTCGCAACCATGTCCCCAGAACTGCAAAGGTACTATGAGGACTACTGGCCTTTTGAGATGAACAAGGACCTTATGGAAAAGTACCATAAGCGAGCTCGTCAAGAAAAGTTTGAAGTAGTCAAGTTACTCATCGCTTGCAAGATGAAAGAAAGGGAGTCGGTTGTGTCTCATGTGTAAAGAATGCAACGCTACATAGAGCGTTTGGTCAAGGTCAACATTCATTTTGATGAGGAATTGGCCATTGACATGCTCTTGAACTTTTTGCCTGATTGTTATGGTCAGTTTATCTTAACTTACCGTTTGAACAACACTGAGGAGACACTGGCCCAATTGCACAACTTGTTGCAGACTGCTAAAGCAGGGATGAAGGGTAAAACTATAGCCTCCACTCCTGCAAGTGCTCCTGTTCTAGCTATTGGACAGAGAAAGGGGAAAAAGAGGAAAGGTCCTCCTAAGCAAAACTGGAAGGCAAAGGTCCAAGTCGGGTCATGAAGCAGCGGCCCAAAAGCTAAGCCCAATGCTTCCATTCCCCATGTTTCTGATCCAAATGAAGTTGTTTGCTTTATTGCAATCAAAAGGGGCATTGGAAGAGAACCTGCCCACAATATCTGCAGGATATCAAAGATGGCAAAGTGAAGCCGTCCTCGGCAGGTATTTACACTATTTCTTCTAATAACTCATTATCTTCTCGTTCATGGGTCCTTGATACAGGATGTCGTTTTCACATTTGTTCTGATTTGCAGGGGCTAAAGGAAAGTGAGGAGATAGAGCGAGGAAGGATAAACTTGATCATGGGAAACAAGAAGTCTTCACCAGTAACCAAGATCGGAGTTTATCAACTTTTTCTTAGTAATGATGTTAGATTAGATTTATTGAATTGTTGTTATTCGTCTGAGATGACGAGAAACATTATTTCATTTCATGCCTTGTTCAGACAAGGTTTTAAATATTCTTTTAATGATTTGAATGGTTCAATTTCAGTTTATAAGAATGGTGTTTTCGTGTTTGAAGCTTTACCTTGTGATGGTGTTTATGAAACAGTGACTTGTGTTGATAGCTTAGGAAATAGTGTGTTTAATATTGACTTGTCTAATAGTGTAGACAAGGCATGCTTGTGGCATTATCGTCTTGGACACATTAACAAGAAACGCATAGTCCAACTCCAAAAGGATGGAGTGTTGGAATCATTTGACCTAAAATCAGATGATGTGTGTGAATCTTGTCTTTTGGGAAAGATGACAAAATCACCATTCACATGGTCTTGTAAAGAGGTGAAGGTTTGTTGGAACTCATACATACAAATGTTTGTGGACCCTTCAGTTCAACCACAATAGATGCTAATCGATTTTATGTGACTTTCACTGATGATTATAGTAGATATGGTTATGTATACTTAATCAAACATAAGTCAGAAACCTTTGAAAAGTTCAAAGAGTTCAAACATGAGGTTGAAAATCAATTAGGCAGGAAAATAAAGGTACTTAGATCCGATAGAGGCGGAGAGTATCTTAGCATTGAGTTCAACGACTATCTAAAGGAATGTGGGATTGTCTCACATTTGACTCCTCCTAGGACACCAAAGTTAAATGGTGTGGCCGAGAGGTGTAATCGAACCTTGTTAAACATGGTTCGTTCAATGATGAGTCGTGCTCCACTTCCAATTCATTTCTGGGGCTATGCCTTAGAAACATCCGCCCACATCCTAAATTTTGTCCCAACAAAGAAGGTTGCCAAAACACCTCACGAAATGTGGACAGGGAAATTTCCCTCATTAGCACATATTAAAGTTGGGGGTTGTGAAGCTTTCATAAGACGAGAGACTTACGACAAGCTAGAAGCAAGAAGTGAGAAATGTGTTTTCATTGGTTACCTAAAAAAGTCTTTTGGATATTTGTTCTACAGACCTAGTGAGAACGTGGTTTTCGTAGCACGAAGAGGAGTCTTTCTAGAAAGAGAGCTCATATTCAAAGAGGACAGTGGGAGTACCATTAACCTTGAAGAGATTCAAAAGTCAACTACTGAAGGAACCTTAGTTGACACTAGCACTCAACCAGAGGTAATAGTTCCTGTTGAACCAGTTGATAAATAATTACCTCTTCGAAGATCCACTAGGGTGAGTGTGCCATCTGAGTTGTATGGTTTTCATGTTACTTCAGACTGTGACACATTCATCAGTGATAGGACACTCGTGAATTTAGATTAACCAGTCTCTTATAAGGAAGCAATGGCAGGCCCAGAGGCTTCCAAGTGGAAAGAGGCAACCGACAGCGAGATAAAATCCACGTATGACAACCAAGTTTGGAATTTGGTTGATAATACACCGGGTCGTATGACAGTTGGGTGCAAATGGATCTTCAAGAAGAAGACATACATGGATTGGAATGTACACACATTCAAGGCTAGACTGGTTACGAAAGGCTTCACACAAACCCCAGGGGTTGACTATGATGAAACATTCTCGCCAGTAGCCAAGATTAAATCTATAAGGATATTGCTCGCCGTAGCTGCCTTTCATGACTATGAAATATGGCAGATGGATGTCAAGACTGCTTTCCTTAACGGGAAGCTGGCTGAGGATGTTTACATGAATCAGCCAGAGGGTTTTGTCGATGCAAAATTTCCCAATAGAGTGTGTAAGCTTGAGAAATCCATTTATGGGTTGAAACAAGCATCTCGCAGCTGGAATCTTTGCTTCCATGAGAAAGTCAAAGAGTTTGGTTTCTCTAGAAGTGAAGATGAGTTTTGTGTGTATATCAAGGCTAGTGGGAGTATAGTAACTTTTCTGGTGTTATATGTCAATGACATATTACTCATTGGTAACGACATTCCAACCTTGAATTAAGTTAAGTCTTGGCTTGGAAAGTGTTTTGCCATGAAAGACCTTGGATACGCTGCTTATATTCTTGGGATTAGGATATTGAGAGATAGAAAGAAGAGATTTATTAAAGAGGTTTAGTATAGAAAATTCCAAGAAGGGAGAGCTACCTATCCAGAGCTACACAAAATTGAGTAAGACTCAATGCCCTAGTACAGATGAGGAAATAGCTGACATGAGTCGTGTACCTTATGCTTCCGCTGTCGGATCGATCATGTACGCTATGACATGTACTCGCCCTGATGTGGCCTTTGCCTTAAGCATGGTCAGTCGATATCAGGGAAACCCAGGCAGAGCTCATTGGACAGCAGTAAAGAATATACTCAAGTATTTACGAAGAATGAAGGACTGGGTCCTTGTACTTGGTGGAAATGATACTTTGAGAGTAGATGTTTACAGTGATGCCAGCTTTCAAACGGATAGAGATAACTTCCGTTCTCAATCCGGCTGGGTATTTCTACTGAATGGAGGAGCGGTTACTTGGAAAAGTTCCAAGCAAGATATAGTAGCAGATTCTACTTGTGAATCAGACTACATAGCAGCGAGTGAAGCGTCTAAAGAAGCAGCTTGGTTGAGGAACTTCATCAGTGATCTTGGAGTTGTTCTAATCGTCCAGGAGCCTATGGAACTGTTCTATAATAATGAGGGAGCGGTTGCCTTAACTAAGGAACCTAGAGACCATGGAAGAGAACCTGCCCACAATATCTGCAGGATATCAAAGATGGCAAAGTGAAGCCGTTTTCGGTAGGTATTTACACTATTTCTTCTAATAACTCATTATCTTCTTGTTCATGGGTCCTTGATACAGGATGTGGTTTTCACATATGTTCTGATTTGCAAGGGCTAAAGGAAAGTGAGGAGATAGAGAGAGGAAGGATAAACTTGGTCATGGGAAACAAGAAGTCTTCACCAGTAACCAAGATCGGAGTTTATCAACTTTTTCTTAGTAATGATGTTAGATTAGATTTATTGAATTATTGCTATTCGTCTGAGATGCGAGAAACATTATTTCATTTCATGCATTGTTTAGACAAGGTTTTAAATATTCTTTTAATGATTTGAATGGTTCAATTTATGTTTATAAGAATGGTGTTTTCGTGTTTGAAGCTTTACCTTGTGATGGTGTGTATGAAACAGTGACTTGTGTTGATAGCTTAGGAAATAGTGTGTTTAATATTGACTTGTCTAATAGTGTAGACAAGGCATGCTTGTGGCATTGTTGTCTTGGACACATTAACAAGAAACGCATAGTCCAACTCCAAAAGGATGGAGTGTTGGAATCATTTAACCTAAAATCAGATGATGTGTGTGAATCTTGTCTTTTGGGAAAGATGACAAAATCACCATTCACATGGTCTTGTAAAGAGGTGAAGGTTTGTTGGACCTCATACATACAAATGTTTGTGGACCCTTCAGATCAACCACAAGAGATGCTAATCGATTTTATGTGACTTTCACTGATGATTATAGTAGATATGGTTATGTATACTTAATCAAACATAAGTCAGAAACCTTTGAAAAGTTCAAAGAGTTTAAACATGAGGTCGAAAATCAAATAGTCAGGAAAATAAAGATACTTAGATCCGATAAAGGCGGAGAGTATCTTAGCATTGAGTTCAACGACTATCTAAAGGAATGTGGGATAGTCTCACAATTGACTCCTCCTAGGACACCAAAGTTAAATGGTGTGGCCGAGAGGTGTAATCGAACCTTGTTAGACATGGTTCGTTCAATGATGAGTCGTTCTCCACTTCCAATTCATTTCTGGAGCTATGCCTTAGAAACAGCTGCCCACATCCTAAATCTTGTCCCAACAAAGAAGGTTGCCAAAACACCTCATGAAATGTGGACAGGGAATGTTCCCTCATTGGCACATATTAATGTCTGGGGTTGTGAAGCTTTCGTAAGATGAGAGACTCACGACAAGCTAGCAGCAAGAAGTCAGAATTGTGTTTTCATTGGTTACCCATAACAGTCTTTTGGATATGTGTTCTACAGACCTAGTGAGAACGTGGTTTTTGTAGCACGAAGAGGAGTCTTTCTAGAAAGAGAGCTCATATTGAAAGAGGACTGTGGGAGTACCATTGACCTTGAAGAGATTCAAGAGTCAACTACTGAAGGAACCATAGATGACACTAGCACTCAACCAGAGGAAACAGTTTCTATTGAACCAGTTGATAAATCATTAACTCTTCGAAGATCCACTCGGCTGAGTGTGCCACCTGAGTTGTATGGTTTTCATATTAGTTCATACAGTGACACATTCATTAGTGATAGGACACTGGTGAATTTAGATGAACTGGTCTCTTATAAGGAAGTAATGGCAGGCCCAGAGGCTTCCAAGTGGAAAGAGGAAATGGACAACAAGATAAAATCCATGTATGACAACCAAGTTTGGAATTTGGTTGATAATGCACCGGGTCGTAAGACAGTTGGGTGCAAATGGATCTTCAAGAAGAAGACATACATGGATTGGAATGTACACACATTCAAGGCTAGACTGGTTGCGAAAGGCTTCACACAAGCCCCAGGGGTTGACTATGATGAAACATTCTCGCCAGTAGCCAAGATTAAATCTATCAGGATATTGCTTGCCGTAGCTGCCTTTCTTGACTATGAAATCTGGCAGATGGATGTCAAGACTGCTTTCCTTAACGGGAAGCTGGCTGAGGACGTTTACATGAATCAACCAGAGGGTTTTGTCGATGCAAAATTTCCCAATAGAGTGTGTAAGCTTGAGAAATCCATTTATGGGTAGAAACAAGCATCTCGCAGCTGGAATCTTTGCTTCCATGAGAAAGTCAAAGAGTTTGGTTTCTCTAGAAGTGAAGATGAGTTTGTGTGTATATCAAGGCTAGTGGGAGTATAGTAACTTTTCTGGTGTTATATGTCGATGACATATTACTCATTGGTAACGACATTCCAACCTTGAATGAAGTTAAGTCTTGGCTTGGAAAGTGTTTTGCCATGATAGACCTTGGAGACGCTGCTTATATTCTTGGGATTAGGATATTGAGAGATAGAAAGAAGAGACTTATTAGACTTAGTCAGAGCACATACTTGGATAAGGTACTAAAGAGGTTTAGTATGGAAAATTCCAATAAGGGAGAGCTACCTATCCAGAGAAACACAAAATTGAGTAAGACTCAATGCCCTAGTACAGATGAGGAAATAGCTGACATGAGTCGTGTACCTTATGCTTTCGCTGTCGGATCGATCATGTACGCTATGACATGTACTCGCCCTGATGTGGCCTTTTCCTGGAGCATGGTCGGTCGATATCAGGGAAACCCAGGCAGAGCTCATTGGATAGTAGTAAAGAATATACTCAAGTATTTATGAAGAATGAAGGACTGGGTCCTTGTACTTGGTGGAAATGATACTTTGAGAGTAGATGTTTATAGTGATGCCAGATTTCAAACGGATAGAGATAACTTCCGTTCTCAATCCGGCTGGGGATTTCTACTGAATGGAGGAGCGGTTACTTGGAAAAGTTCCAAGCAAGATACAGTAGCAGATTCTACTTGTGAATCAGAGTACATAGCAGCGAGTGAAGCGTCTAAAGAAGCAGCTTGGTTGAGGAACTTCATCAGTGATCTTGGAGTTGTTCTAACCATCCAGGAGCCTATGGAACTGTTCTATAATAATGAGGGAGCGGTTGCCTTTAGTAGTTAGATTAGTCTGGTTCAGAAACTCGTTACAAAATAAATGTAATTGACTTTTGGTGATTAAATAATAAAGTATTATTTATGAGTTTGCTTACTGCCTTTTGTCGATTGTTTGTTATTGTGTTTCATATTTTCCATGTTTTATTTCCTGAATAATATGATTATTCAAACTCCACAGTCGCTCGTACTTTTGGAAGTAAGTAGTGAATTAAGACTGTCATGAATTGGATTGCAGATTGTCTAAGGATAGACATAGCAATAGAATTGCTGTAATGTTCATGTGTACTCAGAGAGTGAGATTTGAGTATTGGATAAACCCACGCTCAGAGTATTACTTCATCGAATTCATCACGAGTAATGCTGAGACGATAATATCTATGATCTCGAAACAGAGATATATGAGTTGTAATTTGCAAGTCGGCTATACATTGGTGATATGAAAACGCGTTAGTAACTTGGTGTTATAAAACGTATTGCCATGTATGGTTTGATGAGTAAAAGATACAAGCATATGAGTCAATGTTCATTCGTTCCTTTTGCCCTAATGGGAAAAGCGATATCTGTGGTCCCCTCGATGATTTGGTGTTGACTATTGTGCTGGGTCCAGCCAGGACTAAATTGATGTATTCGATTAGAAGTCCTATATCATCACAAATCAGAAATCGGGAAACGTAGATTCTGGACAAAGAGATTGATTGTATTCCATGTCTTATGTCTAGGGATATCTAGCAGAACGAAGGGTCATGAGATCACTTATCTTAGGACACGTAACTGACTGGGTCAGAGTTCGGCAGCAGCTTTTGGAAGGTACAATTTGCTGGTCAAATTTAGAAGTCATACTAGCAATTATAGTTACAGACTTATCCAAGTGGGAGACAGTTAGATTAGGTGTCTAAGCCCATAACTATAATTTTTATGTAGTTGAATTGATAGCAACACAGTCCTTTTGGGTTGCCCTCAAACTTAGCAACTAGACAAGGAAATTATGAAATGAGAGATATTGATTTATTGTAAGATTGATAAATCAATATAAATGATTTATTAATCTGTTAAAAGATTAATATATTAATTAGGAATCATTATGTTTAATTAATAGTTAGCCAGAAATTAGTCAGAATTAATTTTGGGGTTAAAAGTATTAATTAGAAAGTGTAGGGACTAGTTTGCAATTATCAGATAGTTGAGTGGAAGGCTCCAGAACCTACTTGGAAGGAGGTGGATGAAATCTATAGGGGAAACCCTAAGGATTTCGTCCAAGGGGTTTTAGATAAGGCCCTTGGGTTTGCTTAGGCCCTAAGCAAAGGAGCATTAGGGTTTTCCCTAAACCCTAGATCCCTCAGCTATATAAGGAGCCTCCCAGCTCCTAAAATCGGCCACTCTTACCTTTGAAGAAACCCTTGGCCGAAAATTGCATACTCCCTCCCTCTCTCTCCTTCTAGTTTCCTTCTTGCTAGTTCTTGGGTGTGATTCCATTAGAGGCATTACATTTGTGGTGCTAAGCTTCCAAGAAGATCAAGATCAAGATCAAGAGGATTGTCAATTGTTTACTATAACAATTGAAAGGTATGTAACTCTTAAACCCTAGTTAGTTATTTTTGAAAATAGCCTCTCTCCTTTGGGGTTCTTGTTTTGCAATTCAAAGTTATATGTTCAATAGTTAAAACATAGATCCAAAGTAGGTTGCATGTGAACTCAGGCATTGTTTTTCTAGTTTATTTGTTTTACCTAAAACCCATCAAGATGTCGAAGGTAGTATGGTCCCGTACTATTGAAAGCATAGGATCGGTACTCGAGTCCAGGAAGGCTGAGATGAATCCAAGGAACTTGTAGTGTATGTGACTCCTCGAGAATTGCTTAGTATTTTGATATTTTTATGATGTGTTTTTCAGAATAGCGATTTTACGCAACAGACCAGTTGGCAGTTCAGGTGCCTGTGAGGGATCAAGCTCAAGCTCAGGAGCCTATAGCTAGACGACCAGACTAGGGAGTTCATCTCCTCTGAGATGATGCACAGTATTCTAGATCGGACTCCTTTGATCTTTGGCACGATCAAGGTGGGCATTCTTGAGCTTTTGGATGAGTAATTGAGTGCTTTCTACACTAAGGTGGCGGCCATGATGGGGTCGCACACACTGACTTTTAAGGAGTTCATAACTTGTGAAGCTCCCAACTGATGGGTTTTGGTCATAAGACATCCTATGTGCTCATACAAACCCTAATGCTTGGATCTAGGTTTCTCTATTGTACATGCTTTGAATCCAAGACTATGAACCCTAATTCTAGCATATGGAAATCGATATTAACATATAATTAGGTTTATGATATTACCTTGATTGTTATGTAGCAATAACAATCCCAATTCCTCCTTGAATTGACTTTGGAAGGCTTAGAGTCACAAGTGTCACTCCTCTAATGGCTTACAAACACCAAGAGCAAATGGAGAAGGTATAAAAAGAGAGGAGAGAGGTAGGAATTCGTCCTTAGGACTTCTTGAGAAGGCTTGGACGAATTCATGAGCCTTAGGGGGTTTATATAAGTGTAAAGATTAGGGTTTTAGTCCTTATCCTTATCTAGTTGCTTGCCCACCAAGCAACCATAAGATAAGTCTTAGAAACCCTTATCCTAGTCGAATTCTAAGGCATTATCACCTTAAATTCGTTCACCCTATATTTAAGATAATCCTTACCTTATTTTGTAACTATCACATAATTACAATTCAGCCCCTCTAGTTTAATTAATTACACTTGATCACAAAATTAATTCTTAATTAATTATTGACCAATATTAATTAAACAAATATGATTTCTCCTTTAATATATTATTCTTATAACATATTAATAAATCATAATAACCTCTCTCTCTCTCTATTTATTTCTCCAATCAAGTTGCTTTGGTGAAGGCAACCCAAAAGGACCATGCACCATCGGGTCAAGTACATACCAAAATAGTTATGGACTTAGACACTAATCCAATAGTCTCCCACTTGGATAAGTCTAACAACTATTCTGCGTATGACTTCAGATCCTGATTTGCAATCGTAGCTTTCCAAAGCCGCTGTCAACTCCTATCATATCAAATATGCGTGTCCTTAGATAGGGGATCATATATTCCTCCATTCTAGATATCATATGAGATATGATTTCAAATCATTCTCTCGATTTTTGATTTATGACGACTGACTAATTGAACAAATCAAATTAGCCCTAGCCCGGCCGAGCATTTACGTTTGTCATCACTAAACCATCGATGGGCCCAAAGATATCGCCTTTATCCTACTTTGAATAAAAGGAATGGATAAACTTTGATACAATGCTCGCTTGCACTCACGCACCGAATCACACACAACAATATGTTTTATAACACCAATTTACTAGTGCGTTTACATACTATCAATGTGCAACCGATTCGCAAGATACAACTCACACATCTCGGTTTCAAGAATATAAGATGTTATCGTCTCACCAATCACTCGTGATACAATTCATGGAGTGATCCAAGTGAGCGTGGGTTTAATCCAATGCTCAAATCATATTCATAAGCACTCATGAACGTTGCAACAAACATTTTCGTATGTCTAATGCTCTTTAGACAATCCACACACCAATTCACGACAACCTTCATTCATATCTACTTCCAATATATGAACAACTGTGGCCCGTTTGAATAATTCGATTATTCTTAATAAACTTAATTATTCTGGAAGTCAAAACATGCAAAGTGAAACACAAGAATAATACTAATCCCATATGGCCTCAAACCTTTGAGTATAAATAAAACACCTTTTATTTATCACCATATCGATTACTCATTATTTGTCGTTTCGGTTAATCAACTTCTTCTTGAATTACAACACTTATCCCATGCTCCTAGCATGCACACAATGTTTACCTATGGTTCTTACTTTGTAAAATAGATCACATTGAACACATTTCCAATCATTCTCATTTCACAACTCCAAATCCTTTTTCCATAAGTGAAAGAATATCAAATTCTTGTTACTTATAGAATATGCTAGATTCTAACATTCTATGCAATGATCTTTCGTAATGTCACTGCACCAAAGTCACAAAGACTATTGCCAATGATATTACAAAGTCCTCTATCGGAGATTGTTACAAGACAATTCCTTAGATATGATGCCTCTCACTCAAAGTACATTCCTTTGAACATCCTTTGCATAAAAGTTTCTAATAGATTTTCAATATTTACTTCCCAATATAGATACATTTCCATATTTTCCATATGACAACTTATTTTTAATAGAATCTTATCTATTCCTAATAATGTCGATATGGTCCATCCAATATGAGAACATTTCCATATCTTCCAATACTATACTTCCAACTACTCACAAGCGACCAATCCTCGTCGAACTTTGGATTGTCCTTTGATAGTTGCTTAATTATTTTAGTCAAAACCGATTCTAGTCCCTTTTCCCTCTAATTGCGCTAGACATTTGGAAAATTTTAGAATGGTCAAACATTAAAGCATTTGCAATCGATCCTATACCCGAAGCGTATGGGACACGACGCATAATGTTTTATTTGCTATGTTCTCAAAATTCGAATTGTGAAGAGGAATGCCGTAATCATAATCGAAATTTTAAGAACACACTATGTACCCTTGACTAAGTTTATTAACATTTCTCAACCTAATCCTTTAGATTTGAAATGAAGCATAATATTCTCTCCCTTAATTATAGCAAAACAACCTTTCAACTCTTACAACTTTGCAAAGTATGACTCTTGTTTTCTATAATTAATATTGCCAACTTTGCAATATGTGCCTTAATAATCATACAATCATAACATTTATGCTCCCACTATCATGATGATTATTATAAAACATAACACTTATGCTCCCATTAGCTTCGACATGTATTCATAAACATCTTAACTTTTAGAAAAACAATGCTTATTGAATTTCTTAAGTTCATGTTTCTAATAATTAGTTCTTTGATAATCTTTTATCAAGGCTTCTTGAACTTATACACCTTTGCCTTCGATAGTTCATATGTGTGTCCAAACAATTAAGACTAATTGCCAAACCTCACAATTCAAATTATGGAAAGGGATACCGTAACCATAATCGAATTCGAGAATGCAATTTTACAATCACTATCTTCTTAAAATCTTTCTTAGTGAAAGCATTTCCTCACAATCATTTTCATGAAGGAGGAAATCTTATGACACTTAGATTTAAACGGTGTATTTGTTCCTATCCATGTGAATTTGTCAAAACCAAAGTTTACGACGAATTCAAACTCATATGGATCAAACTTTCTTAATCTTGATTTCTTGCCTTATGGTAGCACAGCTGCCCACCACGTCTTCCAAGTAGTTAAGCATCTCACCTTTTCCTATCAATGTACCTTTCATTGATTAAGGTGCTTTGCCTTTTATGCGTTCAAAATGAGAACTCATAGGACTCACATACATAATTAACTCGATTGGATTGGCACAGAAACAAAATAATGTCAACTCGATAGGTTGTAAACCTCAACTCGTGTGCTAGTGATGATCGATAAGGTTTATTTGATTTGTTCTTGAAACCTTTCAAGACCATCAAGACTCCCACTGACTCCTTGACATATAAGATTCTCTTGTCAGAACATTTCTTGACAAATAAATATTCAAGAGTTAGTGTAGCTTTTATCAAAACACTTCATAAATTGGTCCTAGTTGGTCTTTGTCTTATCCAAGCCATCATAACTTTCCACAATTGATGAATGTTATAAACCTTCTTAATACTATTCACTCAATGTCACAATCTTAACTTTAAGACTTGTTTTGGAACAAAGTATGATTGACTTCTTGATTTTACCATTTCTTCAATCTTTGATTCCTCTTCTTGGACATACAATTGTACCAAGACTCACTTAGAGGATCAATTGAGATATGGTTCTTAATCATTAAGACCTATCATAAAGCATAAAAGGTACTCTCCCTTCTTCTTAGAATGGAGAAACTTTTATCTCTCTGCCTACTTGATTCTTGTTATTCGTTCTACTATTGATTTAAACTTTTTCAATCAATTCAGAATTACACTTAATCTTATAAGTATAATCATATTTACTAAATCTTTAGTAAATCATGACGAATATCTCGTTACTCTTATGGTGGACTTTGATCAACATAAACCTTTGTGTACTCGATCTCTTAGTCCTTCACTTTACACTTTGTTAATGAATTAGTCTAATTTCCAAATACGAAATTTCTCATTCATCGTGCATCCACGTTGCATGATTCCAAGTTTCTGTCCAATTGAAACTTGGGCGATGATAAACTCTCCCTATTTGGTAAATTCTCGACTTTCCATAACATAATAAGAACCAAATCCATTATTGCTAATAATAGAAACATTTTAACATCAATTTTTCATACACGCCATTGTAAGGATAAATAAATAAAATTTAAAATCAAAATTTATTTTATTGCGGAAAAATTTGTCCTTACAATGCAACTCATTGAAAAACTTATGCTAATACATCTTTCTTAGCAATCTAGTTCTAACTCTAAGTAATAGCTCAAGAATCTAATCTTCGAGAAACGCGATCGAAATCCATTCCTTCACGGTTAGATTCTGCTCACTTCTTCCCTTAAGCTTCCTTTCTTTTCTTCGAACCTACAAAACATCAATTGTAATCTTATCACATTATGTATTCAGAATCTAGAATGAAGCTTAAAGAGTTAGTCAATGGATTTTACCTAAATTTGAGCCATACGTTTCGACTCTCCCATCTCTTAAATCTCTTAGGTAAATAGGGTAGCTTCGTCTCCAATGCCCCTTCTCTTGGCAATAAAAGCAAATCGAATCTTGTGGAACAGGACATGGAACTACTTTAGACATCGCCTTTCTCTTATGATCAAACTTTTCGATCATTGCGTGTCTTTCGTTGCCATTGTCTACATCCATTGAGCTCTTGAAGGCAGATTCACTAACCAACTTTGATTTTCTTTTGCGCTAAACCATTTCTGATTCAGCAGCAATAAGCAAATAGGTGAGATCTATAAGGGTCACGTCGTAGTTCATCATATAGTACTCTCGTACGAACTCACTATATGAGTTGGGAAGTGACTAAAGAACCCAATCAACAACCATTTCCTCACAGACAACGAATCCCAACATTCTTAACTTATCAATGTGTGACTTCATCCCTAAGACGTGTGCACACACGGACTTTCCTTCTTTATGTTTACTTGCCAAAAGGGCTTGAGTGATCTTGAAATTTTCAAGCCTTTGAACTTGTGGGTTAGGGAGAATAATTGGAGGAGGTAGAGGAAGTGAAGCATGATTTCTTGTTCCTCGATCGAATCGTGGAATATCATCTTCATGTGGAATGCTTGTTCCACGGGATTTGAGAAGACCATAGTTGTCGAACTTTGACATCTACAAAACGGGAGAAAAACGAATTCAAGTTAGTTGATAGATTGAGTCCTTAGTAAATCACCCAAATGAAATATTAAGGCTAGGACCCAACACAATATTCTACAACTCGGGAGAGGGATGAAGTAACCCTAATTGCATAATATTTGAAGGTAAGTGAATGACGATTCACTAATTTCCACCATGAAAAACGAAAAAGAAATTTAAGTTTTAAATCTATGAAAACTCCTAGATCCTTTGAGATTCATTGAACTTTCAATGGCATGTTTAAATCTCGATATGCCCCTCTAGTTTGTGACTGGGATGCCGAGGATCACAAAGCGGGTGTGAATAACCATGCAGACTTACATGGTGCCCTCAGATGTTACAGTCACCTATTCGATGTGCTGGTAAACCACACACGCTCCACCGAACTATGACAAACATTGAGTCACCCTTTGCTACCTTTTCTTAGAACCATTTAGTGTGCCGGTAAACCACACACGCTCCACTAACGTCTTCGCAAGGGCACAATGTGTAATTTCATGGAATTGCATCAATTCACTTTTGCCTAAGTAACTAAGATTGGGAATTTTATGAAAACATTTAGTTACTTTTATACTTTATTATACTTATAATGGAAGGTTTTATTCTATCCTACCCGTTCGGCTAACAACCCTCCACTAGTCAAGAGTGCGGTGGGTAAGAGTGGATACCCATTAAATCGCCATTTTATAGGCAATTTCCATAAACACCCCTTATAGACCAGCTTCGTGAATGAGGCCTACTAACGGTAAGATTGAGTTTTACTCATATATATATATATATATATATATATATATATATATATATATATATATATATATAATGTTATACCTTTAATGTTATATAGGGTGTATTTTATACTTTTAAAATACTAGGTGGTCTAATTTAACAATTATACTTTTAATTCAATTAAATTGTAAACCTAAACTTTTATGGATTTATGAAACCTCTTTTAATTATACACCTTAATTAATTAATAAAACCATAAGGGTGTGATTTGAACTTTTTCAAAACAATACTAGAGTTTTAGAATTTAACATTCCTAATTAAACTTTTAATCAACTTTTAAATTCCAAAACTTGAGGGCAAGTTTTGAAACATTTCAAGACATTTGGGTTTAGAATTTAAATATACATCAACTTAAACTATTAATCAAAATTTAAATTCCAAAACTTGAGGGCAAGTTTTGAAACCTTTTTCAAAACATTAGGGTTTTAACTATTTAAATTTCAAAACAACAAAACTTTTGGGTTCAAATTTAAACTATAAAACCTAAAGGGGAAAAATATGAAACATTTCATAACATAAGGATCAAATAACAAATAATCTAAATTAACAATTAATCACATAATTATCCATATTTGATTTATTTAATGATTTCTTGCAAAACAATTTACCAATTAAATAATCAATTATCACATAAGGAAACAAATATTTTATTAATTGATAAATATCTTCAATAGATCAAGAATATAGTCAAATATATCATAAAATCGGATTTATATTGATCTAATATGATAAGGTAACTATCCATAAGCAAAAACAGCAAGAAATCCCGGATATACCTCTGTCTGACGCACCGACTCGCCGAGTCACCCTCTAGAACTTGCCGAGTAGGGCTGACTCGCCGAGTCCAAGAGTGACTCGTCGACTTAGGTCGAACAATGAGGCCAAAACACGTTTTTCAGTTACATCAAGCATCAATACAAAAGAAACTAATCAAGGCTCTGATACCACTGATGGGTTTTGGTCATAAGACATCCTATGTGCTCATACAAACCCTAATGCTTGGATCTAGGTTTCTCTATTGTACATGTTTTGAATCCAAGACTATGAACCCTAATTCTAGCATATGGAAATCGATATTAACATATAATTAGGTTTATGATATTACCTTGATTGTTATGTAGCAATAACAATCCCAATTCCTCCTTGAATTGACTTTGGAAGGCTTAGAGTCACAAGTGTCACTCCTCTAATGGCTTACAAACACCAAGAGAAAATGGAGAAGGTATAAAGAGAGAGGAGAGAGGTAGGAATTCGTCCTTAGGACATCTTGAGAAGGCTTGGACGAATTCATGAGCCTTAGGGGGTCTATATAGGTGTAAAGATTAGGGTTTTAGTCCTTATCCTTATCTAGTTGCTTGCCCACCAAGCAACCATAAGATAAGTCTTAGAAACCCTTATCCTAGTCGAATTCTAAGGCATTATCACCTTAAATTCGTTCACCCTATATTTAAGATAATCCTTACCTTATTTTGTAACTATCACATAATTACAATTCAGCCCCTCTAGTTTAATTAATTACACTTGATCACAAAATTAATTCTTAATTAATTATTGACCAATATTAATTAAACAAATATGATTTCTCCTTTAATATATTATTCTTATAACATATTAATAAATCATAATAACCTCTCTCTCTATTTATTTCTCCAATCAAGTTGCTTTGGTGAAGGCAACCCAAAAGGACCATGCACCATCGGGTCAAGTACATACCAAAATAGTTATGGACTTGGACACTAATCCAACACCAACTACCATGGGGCTCAGGACCCCATCATGAGTACTAGATGGTTGGAAGATATCGCCAACACATTCCACACCAGCAAATGTCCTGAGGGGAACAAGGTCAAACTTTCGTCCTATCTTCGGAAGGACAGGGCACATGACTGCTGGGAGGAGGTCGGGCATGCCATGGGTGATGATTCCGCTCTTGATGCGATGACTTGGAGTGACTTTACGACCTAGTTCAGGGCCGAGTTTGCACTCGTGATAGAGGTGCAATAGCTTGCCAGAGAGTTTCACGATCTTGAGTAGACAACAGAGATAGTGGCGGAGATCACCACCTATTTTAGGGAGAGGGCCCTTCTCGTTCTGCAGTACATGGCGGACGAGGAGATGAAAAAAGCCCAAGATCATGAGATGTTACGGAGTGATATCCACCAGTTTGTGAGCTGCTCCAGCTGCAAGACGCTAAACGACATGACTGCCAGGGTGAGAGAGAGAGAGAGAGAGAGAGAGAGAAAGGGAGAGAGAGAGAGAGAGAGAGAGAGAGAGAGAGTTGGATTTAGAGATGGAGAGGAAGAGGAAACCAGAGGGGTTAGCCAGGGTGTTCAGGCAAGAAGCCCAAGGTATCAAATCACAGATCTCGGATCCAGTAGAGCCACAACCATTATAGCAAATGCGGCAGGATTCACGAGGGAACGTGCAAGGAGGGGAGTTGGGGCTGCTACAAGTACGGCCGAACTGGTCATATGAGCCGAGATTGCATAGCCACTACCACCAACACAACATCATCAGATCTGATTTGCTTTCAGTGCAATCATAGGGGACACAAGCGGTCCCAGTACCTGAGTTTAGCAGTAGCGTGGAAGGTGGCAGCACCTTCTCCTGCCACATTGAGGATTACAGATGGCCTTTAGGGCCGGGGTGAGGCGCCTACAACGCGAAGCAGGCCTTTTCAGCTTACTGCAGAGGAGGCACAAGCAGCTCCTAACGTGGTGACGGGTATGTATCTTTCTCTTATCTCTTTCTTGATATTGTTTGTTACTTATGTTTATATGTTTTTTTATAGGATCGTTCTTAGTGAACGGTACCCGATATTTTGTGTCGCTCGCACTCAGCAAGAGATTTGTAGGAGCTCCAGGGGATCTGGATTGCCCACTGGATGAGGAGATAACAGATGACAGGATCGTCAGGGTCATGATGGTTCACATAGGGTGTATGCTATAGTTATTCGATCAGTAGTTTTAAGTAGACTTGGTTCCTATTCCCCTGCGTGGGAATAAGGTTATAGTGGGTATGGATTGGTTGAGCCCCAATGGGGCAGTGTTTGATTATGATCAATAGCTGGTGAGGGTTCGCACTCCTAATGGGATAGGGTTTGTGATCCAGGGCGAGAGGCCACATCATGGACCGGTGTTCTGTTCAGCAACGAGGGCAAGGTGCCACCTTCAACAGGGTTGCGCAGGATATGTCGCCTATGTCATGAATACTCGAGATAAGGGTAAGGAGACAATTAATGATGTACCAGTAGTGTGAGAGTACCTGGACGTATTCCCCGAGGGTTTACGTGGAGTACCCCCTAAAAGCCAGGTTGAGTTTAGGATTGACCAGGTCCCTGGTGCGGCTTCGATAGCCAAGGCACCATATCGGTTAGCTCCTCCCAAGATGCAGGAGTTGTCTACACAATTGCATGTGCTGCTAGATAAGGGTTTTATCAGGCCAAACAGTTCACCATGGGGAGCCCCAATCCTGTTTGTGAAGAAGAAGGACGGGTCACATCGCATGTGCATAGATTATCGGGACCTGAACAAGGTAACGGTAAAGAATCATTACCTACTACCAAGGATAGATGATTTATTTGATTAGCTTCAGGGAGCATCTTGGTTCTCCAAGATTGATCTATGGTTAGGATATCACCAGATGCTAGTCAGGGACGATGATGTGCAGAACACAACTTTTACGACTCGCTATGGTCATTATGAGTTTGTGGTGATGCCATTTGGGCTCACCAATGCTCCAGCCACATTCATCGACCTCATGAACCGTGTGAGCAGACCGATGATGGATCGGTTTGTAATAGTCTTCATTTACTCCAAGACTCTGGAGCAGCATGAGGAGCACCTGATGGAGGTACTGGAGACATGGAGGAGAAAGAGACTTTTTACGAAGTTCTCCAAGTGCGAGTTCTGGTTGCACAAGGTGCAGTTCCTTGGGCATCTTGTCAACCAGAAGGGTATTCTGGTCGATTCGGCCAAGATAGAGGTCGTGATGCAGTGGGAGATTCTGAGGTCTCTAAAAGAGATTCGGAGTTTCCTGGGTCTGGCAGGGTATTACATGAGATTTATTCAGGACTTCTCAAAGATTGCAGTTCCTATGACCCGACTAACCAAGAAGTCGGTGGTTGTCTGCTGGGGGCCTGAGCAGCAGGCGGCCTTCGAGACTCTCAAACATCAATTATGCGAGGCACCGATTCTGACCTTCCAATAGGGAATTGATGACTTCATAGTCTACTGTGATGCTTTGATCACATGCATGGGAGGAGTTTTGATGCAGCGAGGTCATGTGATAGCTTATGCTTTGAGATAGCTAAAGCCTCACTAGGCTAACTATCCGACGCACGATTTAGAGCTGGGGGCTGTAGTGTTCTCCCTCAAGATTTGGCGGGATTACCTCTATTGGGTCTGTTGTACCATTTACACTAACCACAAGAGTTTGAGGTACCTCATGGATCAGTTGAATCTAAACATGAGGCAGCGTCAATGGCTAGATGTGGTGAAGGACTACGATTATGAGATCCTTTACCACCTGGGCAAGGCCAACGTAGTATATGATGTCCTGAGCCGCAAGGCGGTAGCGGCCCTGATTCGAGATATTTGTCTGTGGATGATGGTGATTACCACATTGCTGGAGAAGATCCGTGAGGCGCAGGTTGAGGGCCTGAAGGAGGAGCGCCATAAGTGGAGCGGATTATAGGTCAGGTGGCCTCCTTTGATTACAACAGTCATGGATTGTTGACCCTGCATGAGAGGGTCTAGGTACTGTACTAGGGCGGAGTACGGAAAATATTGATGGATGAGGCCCACCAGTCCAAGTTCTCCCATCCATCCCGGGGCGACGAAGATATATATATAGATCTTTGACCAGATTATTGGTGGCCCTGCATGAAGCGGTATGTAGCTTGGTACGTAGGGAGATGCCTGACTTGCAGGAAGGTCAAGGTAGAGCACCAAAGGCCTCATGGCAAGATGCAGTCGTTAGACATCCCCGTGTGGAAGTGGGAGGACATTACTGTTGGATTAGTGTCTAAGTCAGTAACCATATTTGGTATATACTTGACCCGAGTGTGCATGGTCCTTTTGGGTTGCCTTCACCAAAGCAACTTGACAAGGTAATTTGATATGAGAGAGGAGATATTATGATTTATTTATATATTATAAGAATAATATATTAAAGGAGAAATCATATTTATTTAATTAGTATTAGTCATAAATTAATTAGGAATTAATTTGGTGACTAAAAGAGATTAATTAAATAAAGGGGTATAAACTGTCAAGTGTGTGATAGTTGAGTTTTGGGCTAGGAAACCTTATTGACTAAGGGGGAACGAAATTATGATGAAGGATCATCATATTTTCGTCCAAGGCCTCATTCCATAAGGTTCCTGGGCTGCTTGGTGGCTAAGCTGTCCATTAGGGTTTAGACTAAAACCCTAGCACCCCATAGTATAAATACATGCCCTATGCTTCAATTTTAGGCCACTTGATTCCAAGGAAACCCTAGGGCTGAAATTAGCATCATTCCCTTCTCTCTCTTAGTTGCCTTCTTGCTTCAAGGTGTTTGTGAGCCATTAGAGGCACTACAATTGTGGTGCTTGCTTTCAAGAGTTCAAGAGAGTTCAAGAGATCAAGGAAACTAGTTGTTATTGCTATATAACATCAAAGGTATGTCTACTACACTTCTATGT
This sequence comes from Lactuca sativa, assembly GCF_002870075.4. Taxonomy (NCBI): domain Eukaryota; kingdom Viridiplantae; phylum Streptophyta; class Magnoliopsida; order Asterales; family Asteraceae; genus Lactuca; species Lactuca sativa. The sequence continues at coordinate 156,947,958 of NC_056627.2, read as the reverse complement.
AATTTTCGAAAATTATAGAAACATGCCATGGTTTATTTTGTGTTCATAAAGTTGTATGTCTTATAGTGAAAACATAGATCCAAGTAGGGTTGCATGCACACATAGGATTGTTTGTATTAAACCTAACAATTACTATGGATTTTATCACTAAGCTTCCCAGGACCGCACGTGGAGTTGATTTGATATTGGTCATCGTGGATCGGTTGACCAAGAGCGCTCACTTTATCATGATCCAGGAGAGCATATAGGCTAAGAAGTTGGTCGAGATTTATATACGAGAGGTACTGGCGCGACATGTAGTGCCCGTCTTAGTGGTTTCAAACCGAGATTTCCATTCTAATTCTAGATTTTGGAAGTGGTTTGACGACTAGATGGGTACTCGTCTCCACTTCAGCACCGCTTTCCACACCCAGACAGAAGGACAGAGCAAGAGGACAATTCAGACTCCAGAGGACGTGCTTCATGCATTTGTGTGACAACCCGAAAGTTTTTTGCCTTGTAAGCCCAACATTCAACTCAACTGAGTGTTAGACTCATTTATGCTATTGTTTAGTCTTGTTTAGAGTCCGTTCAAAGGTTCGATGCTCAGTACATTCAAGCATTGAGTAAAGGATCGGATCGCGTACACTTTAAACACTAAAATCCAGCCATACACTCCATATGAGGGAGCGTATGGCCGTACACATGAGTGTACGACCGTACACCCATGTTGGGCCATACACACCCATCCTTAAGTATGTTATCCTTCCATTTTCAAGTCATTCTTCAGTTTTCAAGTCAACAACATCATGTTTTTATCTCAACTATCATCTCGTCTTTCATCTTGATCTTCAAAAGTGGTAAGTGTTCTTTCCTTGATTTGTTGTTACACTTCATCTCCTAGTTACATCCTTTTGATTTCGTCCATTTGAAATCACGTTTTGGCTAGATCTTCAAATCTTCATCCATTTCACCAAGAACACACACTTGTTCTTGGTGATTTTGAGCCTTCTTGAGCTTCCAGATCATAAGTACTCTTTCCCTTTTCTTCAATCTTGATTAGAACACTTGATTTAGCCTTAGAAAATGCCCATAACATGATCATCAAGGAGTGTATGGCCGTACACACCCCATGTGTCCGTACACCCCTTTATTTGTTGCTATTTGGCTTCAAACTCCTGTTTTATGCTAAGCACATGATCAAGAACGCTTAGGGGGTTCAAGTTAGAGGCTTGGGACCAAATTTTGACCACTTTTTTAAGGTGTGTTTAGCCATACACCCATGTGTGGCCGTAAACCCCTCAAAACACCCATTAAAGGCCTCTAAAATGTCTTTCTAGCTTCAAGACTTGATGAGCAATTGTCCCACAAGCATCCCTACCCTTGGAAAAGGGTTTTGTGCACTTGTTACCATGAGTGTACAGCTGTACACTCCCTGGCCATACACTCCTGGCCGCACACTCTTCTAAATGGCCGTACACTCCCCTTAGTTGAATCACATGTGATTCCAACACTTGGTCACAGTGTTTCCTAGTCCCGTGAGGTGTTTCCTTGCATTTGGTTGCTTCTAAACCCTATATTTATGTCAATATATGCCATTATATGTCAATTAGGTTTTTTAAAGTCTCGGGACTTCATTCGTGGAACTTCTCATCCTTACGCATGTATTCGTTTGAATCACCCACATCAGGTGAGTTCACACCCCGTAATCAATATTTTAAACTATTTTAAATGCTTTTAAGGGGGAATACAAGTTGAACACAATTGATAATTGTGTAATTGTTTGTGATTTTCGCAAATTAGGGTTGCAAAACCCTAGTTGGCGATTTTTGATAAGGTTCTTAAAACCTTTTTGCCTAGCCTCCAAATTTCGAAATTAGGGTTAAGAAACCCTAGGGATTTCGAAAATCCCTTGCCCCCCAAGATAAGATCCCAAGATTTTAGGGATTTGGATATTGCTATCTTTGTGATTATCAATTTAATTGTTTAAACTAGATAATTGAAGATCTTGTATTATCCTTTCCATATATTTAAAAATCTAGGGGATAAAAGGATTAAATAAATTAATAGTTTAATTTTATGATAAACCTTAAAGATTTAATAGTTCAAATTAATTGTTTGATTTTGATAATTATTAAATCAAAGTTTTTTTTTTTTGGTGTTTAAAATTTTAAATTAAATAGCCTTAATTTTCGAAAATTTTAATACACATTAAGATACTAGTATTTTGAAATGCTTTAAAATACACCCTTATACAATTATGATATTATAAGATTAATTATTATATATGTATAAGAATAAGCTAGTCTTATCGCTAGTAGGCCTCATTCACGAAGCCGGTCTATAAGGTGGGTATAAGGTTGCTGCCTATAAAATGGCGCTTAATGGATGTACACTCACATCTACCGCTTGCTTGACTGGTGGAGGGTCGTTAGCCGAACGGATAGGATAGGGCACTTAATTCCTCATTAAAAGTATAATGGAAATATTAAAGTAACTACATTGTTTTACAAATTCCCACTCTTAGTTACTTTAGGGTAAAATGTGAAAATGATGCTAATCCATGGAATTACACTTCGTACCCTTGTCAAACATTGATGGAGCGCGTGTGGTTAACCGGCACATCAATTTGGGGATGACATTGGTAGCGAAGGGTGACTCGATGGTTGTCATAGATCAATGGAGCGTGTGTGGTTCACCGGCACATTGATTAGGTGATAAAGACATTGAGTGCACCACGTTGATTCGCATGGTTATTCACAAATTTGTTTGCGATCCTCGGCATCCCAGTCGCAAATTTGAAATGCATATCGAGATTTAAACATGCCATTGAAAAGTTCAATGAATCTCAAAGATCTAGGAGTTTTCAATACATTTAAAACCTAAATTGCTTTTTCGTTTTTCATGGTGAGAATTAGTGAATCGTCATTCACTTACCTTCAAATTATTTACTTTTAGAGTACAGCATCCCTTTCTAAGTTGTAAATAATGTTGTTGGATCCTAGCCCTAATTACTCATTTGGGTGTTTAATTAGGGATTCATTTCTAATCAAACTTTGTTCCTTTCCTTTTCCAGATGTCTGCAAACAACAACAACAACGCTTCTGGGTCATTCTCGTTGATGAACTTGTGTCAGAAAGTGACATTTGATGGTTCAAACTTCAACGAGTGGATGAGGTATATCCGCATGATCACACGCTACGAGGACAAAGAATATGTCCTCGATGAAAAGCTTGAGAAGATCATCCCAGATGTTGCTACTCCTGAGGAATTGGCCGCCTTTGAGGCCCACGAGCGTGATGCCACGAAATTCCACTGCATCATGCTGGCCACCATGAACCTCGAACTCCAAAAGTCCTATGAGGACATGTATCCATATGAAATGCATCAGGATTTGCTGGACAGGTATCACCAGAGCGCGAGGCAAGAGCGCTATGAGATCATTACTAACATGATCACCGCTAAGATGGGGAGTGGAGAATCCCTAACCTCTCATTTGCAGAAAATGCAGAGGTATGTTGATCGTCTTCTCAAACTTAATGTTAAGTTTGATGAGGATTTAGCTATCGACATAATCCTCCACTCCTTGCCCTCCTGCTACAATCAGTTTAGGATGACCTACCATATGAACAAAGAGGAGGTCTCCTTGAGCAAGCTCCAAGGACTTTTGAGAACTGCTGAGAGCAACCTCAAAGACAAATCCGTTGCACCGTCCCCTGCTGTGGCCGCTCCTGTGATGGCAATAGGTCAAGGAAAGGGCAGAAAGAGGAAGGCTCCATGTAAGAGCCACCATAAAGGGAAACCCCGAGATGGTTCGTCCTCAAGTGGGACCAAAGCTGGCTCCGTTAAACCCTCTTCCGATCCTAAGGAAGCAGAGTGCTTCTATTGCCACCAAAAGGGCCACTGGAAGCGAAGCTGCCCACAATATCTGCAGGACATAAGAGATGGGAAGATCAAGCCCACATTTGCAGGTATGTATTCTATTAAATCTAATAACTCATCATTTGCTACTTCATGGGTTCTTGATACAGGATGTGGTTACCACATTTATTCTGATTTATAGGGCCTAAAAAGAAGTAGGGAGATAGAGCATGGGAAGAAGAACCTGATTATGGGAAACAGAAGATCTTCGCCTGTGACCAAAGTCGGTGTTTATTCTTTAGTGTTGAGTAATGGGTTAGGAATAGATTTAGAGAATTGCTGTTATTCGCCAGATATGGCAAGAAACATTATTTCTTTTCACGGTTTGTTTAGACAAGGTTTCAGATATTCTTTTGATAATAATAATGGTTCTATTAATGTTTATTTTAATGGTGTCTTTTATTTCAATGCATTACCTTGTAATGGGATTTATGAATCTGTGATGATTGTTGATAATTTTGGAAATAATGTTTTGAATATTGATTCGTCTACTAGTCTAGACAAAGCATGCTTGTGGCATTGTCGCCTTGGCCATGTCAACAAGAAACGCATAGCCCAACTCCAAAAGGATGGAGTGTTGGAGTCATTCGACCTTAGGGACGATGACACGTGTGAGTCTTGTTTACTTGGGAAGATGACCAAGTCACCCTTTACTGGCACTTGTGAAAGGGGTGAGGGTTTATTGGATCTCATACACACCGATGTGTGTGGGCCCTTTAGATCCGCCACAAGGGATGCTTGCCGCTTCTACGTGACTTTTACAGATGATTATAGCAGATATGGATATATCTACTTGATCAAGCAAAATTCGGAAACCTTTGAAAAGTTCAAAGAGTTTAAGAATGAAGTGTAGAATCAGCTGGGCAGGAAAATCAAGATGCTTCGGTCAGACCGAGGAGGAGAGTACCTAAGTCTTGAGTTTCATGACTATCTAAAAGAATGTGGAATCGTTTCGCAATTGACGCCTCCGAGAACGCCACAATTGAATGGTGTGGCTGAGAGACGTAATCGGACCTTGTTGGACATGGTTCGTTTTATGATGAGTCGGACTTCGTTACCAATAGCTTTCGGGGGGTATGCCTTAGAGACTGCCGCCCGTATACTTAACTTAATTCCCACTAAGAAGGTTTCCAAGACTCCTCACGAGATGTGGACAGGGAAGGCTCCCTCGTTGGCACATATCAAGGTTTGGGGTTGCGAGGCTTTCGTAAGACGAGAGACTCACGATAAACTAGAACCTCGTAGTGAGAAGTGTTATTTCATTGGCTATCCGCAGAAGTCTTTTGGCTACCTTTTCTATAGACCGAGTGACAATGTTGTTTTCGTTGCTAGAAGAGGGGTTTTCCGAGAAAGGGAATTAATAAGCCAAGAAGACAGTGGGAGGCAAATTGAACTTGAAGAAATTCAAGATCAAAGCGATGAAGGAACCTCGGACACTGGCACTCAACTTGAGGAGGAAACTCCTGTTGAACCTATTGACGAGTCCCTACCTCTTCGACGTTCCACTAGGGCTAGTGTTCCACCCTAGTTTTATGGTTTTTATATTACTACTGAAGGGGATACATTTATTAGTGATAGTACACTAGTAAATTTGGATGAACCTAGCAGCTATAAGGAAGCCATGGCAGGCCCAGAGTCTGCAAAATGGAAAGAGGCTATGGAGAGTGAGATTCAGTCCATGTACGACAACCAAGTTTGGAATTTGGTTGATAATGTACCGGGTCGTAAGACAGTCGGGTGCAAGTGCATCTTCAAGAAAAAGATGGACATGGATGGGAAAGTGCATACTTATAAAGCGCGATTGGTTGCGAAGGGCTTTACTCAAACTCCCGGAGTTGACTATGATGAGACCTTCTCACCAGTTGCGAAGATAAAGTCTATTAGGGTGATGCTTGCCATAGCTGCGTTTCATGATTATGAAATATGGCAGATGGACGTGAAAACCGCTTTCCTTAATGGAAAGTTGGCTGAGGATGTCTACATGAATCAGCCAGAGGGTTTTGTCGATGTGAAGCATCCAAATAGAGTATGCAAGCTTGAGAAATCTATTTATGGATTGAAACAAGCATCTCGCAGATGGAATCTTTGTTTTGATGAGAAGGTTAAAGAGTTTGGCTTTCTGCGAAGCGAAGATGAATCTTGTGTGTATGTCAAAGCCAGTGGGAGTATAATAAGCTTCCTCGTATTGTATGTCGACGACATACTACTCATAGGAAACGATGTCCCAACCTTGCAGGAAGTCAAGTCCTGGCTTGGGAAATGTTTCGCTATGAAGGACCTCGCAGAAGCCGCTTATATTCTGGGAATAAGAATAGTAAGAAACAGGGAAAAGAAACTGATAGGACTCAGTCAGGATACATACTTGGAAAAGGTACTAAAGCGTTTTAGTATGGAAAATTCCAAGAAAGGGGAGTTGCCAATCCAAAGCAATACCAAGCTGAGTAAGACTCAGAGCCCGAGTACAGAGACGGAGATAGCTGATATGAGCCGAGTACCTTACGCTTCCGCAGTAGGCTCTATCATGTACGCTATGACTTGTACTCGCCCTGATGTGGCCTTCGCTTTAAGCATGGTCAGCAGATATCAGGGGAATCCTGGTAGAGCACATTGGATTGCAGTTAAGAATATTCTTAAGTACCTTCGGAGGACCAAGGAATGGTTTCTAGTCCTCGGTGGGAGTGATGACTTAAGGGTACGAGGGTACAGTGATGCTAGTTTTCAGACGGATCGGGATAACTTCCGATCGCAGTCGGGCTGGGTCTTTACCCTAAATGGAGGAGCAGTGACTTGGAAAAGTTCCAAGCAAGAGACCGTAGCTAATTCAACGTGCGAATCAGAGTATATTGCGGAGAGCGAAGCGTCAAAGGAGGCTATATGGTTGAAGAACTTCATTGGAGACCTTGGAGTTGTGCCATCCATAAAGGAGCCCGTGGAAATTTTCTGTGATAATGAAGGAGCGGTTGCCTTAACCAACGAACCAAGGGATCATGGCAGATCTAGACATATCGACATGAAATACCACTTTATTAGACATCGGGTAGAAGAGGGACTCCTCGTTGTGAAGAGGGTATCGTCCAAAGATAACCCAGCAGATCCCCTTACGAAGGGACTGAGTAGGGTCAAGCATTTGCAGCACGCTAGGAGTGTTGGGCTAAAGGACGATATTAGTTTAGATTAGATAGGTAGGAAACTTGTAATAGATAATGTCATATTCAACTAATGATGATTAAATAAAGGTGTGTTATTTATAAAAAAGTTTCTATCTTGTGTTGATTATTTATCTATTGTGTCGATTTTGCATGTTTTGACTTCCTGAATAATAAGATTATTCGAACAGTTCACAATCGCTCATATGTTGGAAGTAGATATGAAGGAAGATTGTCATAAATTTGTTTGTAGATTGTCTGAAAAGTTTTAGACATAGCAAGGGTTTGCTGCAACGTTTATGAGTGCTTATGAAATTTGTATTGAGCATTGAAATAGACCCACACTTGCTGGTATTACTTCATGAATGTTATCATAAGTGATCGCAAGATGATAATATCATATAATCTTTAAACCTAGAGATATGGTTATTGTTTGCTGGTTGATTATACATTGATAATGCGAAAACGCATCAGTAACTTGATGTTATAAAACGTATTATTGTGTGTGGTTTAACTAGTAAATGATAAAGGCATATTAGTCGACGTTTTTCTGTTCCTTTTATTCTATGAGAAAAAAAACGATATCTCGGCCACTTGATGATTTGGTTTGACTTATGTGTCGGGCCCGGTCAAGATAAAGTTGATGTGTTCAACTGAGTTCTATGTCGAACCAATCAGAGATCAAGAAATAAAATGCTAGACATTAAGTATTGTTAGCATGATATCTAGAACAGAGGATTATACGATCCCTTATCTAAAGGACAGATTATTGGTCAGGGTTGACAGTGGCTATTGAAAGCTACGATTGCTATCGGGAACGGAAGTCATACGTGAGATATAGTTACTAGACTTATCCAAGTGGGAGACTGTTGGATTAGTGTCTAAGTCAGTAACCATATTTGGTATATACTTGACCCGAGTGTGCATGGTCCTTTTGGGTTGCCTTCACCAAAGCAACTTGACAAGGTAATTTGATATGAGAGAGGAGATATTAAGATTTATTTATATATTATAAGAATAATATATTAAAGGAGAAATCATATTTATATAATTAGTATTAGTCATAAATTAATTAGGAATTAATTTGGTGACTAAAAGAGATTAATTAAATAAAGGGGTATAAACTGTCAAGTGTGTGATAGTTGAGTTTTGGGCTAGGAAACCTTATTGACTAAGGGGGAACGAAATTATGATGAAGGATCATCATATTTTCGTCCAAGGCCTCATTCCATAAGGTTCCTTGGGCTGCTTGGTGGCTAAGCTGTCCATTAGGGTTTAGACTAAAACCCTAGCACCCCATAGTATAAATACATGCCCTATGCTTCAATTTTAGGCCACTTGATTCCAAGGAAACCCTAGGGCCGAAATTAGCATCATTCCCTTCTCTCTCTTAGTTGCCTTCTTGCTTCAAGGTGTTTGTGAGCCATTAGAGGCACTACAATTGTGGTGCTTGCTTTCAAGAGTTCAAGAGAGTTCAAGAGATCAAGGAAACTAGTTGTTATTGCTATATAACATCAAAGGTATGTCTACTACACTTCTATGTAATTTTCGAAAATTATAGAAACATGCCAGGGTTTATTTTGTGTTCATAAAGTTGTATGTCTTATAGTGAAAACATAGATCCAACTAGGGTTGCATGCACACATAGGATTGTTTGTATTAAACCTAACAATTACTATGGATTTTATCACTAAGCTTCCCAGGACCGCACGTGGAGTTGATTTGATATTCGTCATCGTGGATCGGTTGACCAAGAGCGCTCACTTTATCATGATCCAGGAGAGCATATAGGCTAAGAAGTTGGTCGAGATTTATATACGAGAGGTACTGGCGCGACATGTAGTGCCCGTCTTAGTGGTTTCAGACCGAGATTTCCATTCTAATTCTAGATTTTGGAAGCGGTTTGACGACTAGATGGGTACTCGTCTCCACTTCAGCACCGCTTTCCACACCCAGACAGAAGGACAGAGCAAGAGGACAATTCAGACTCCAGAGGACGTGCTTCATGCATTTGTGTGACAACCCGAAAGTTTTTTGCCTTGTAAGCCCAACATTCAACTCAACTGAGTGTTAGACTCATTTATGCTATCATTTAGTCTTGTTTAGAGTCCGTTCAAAGGTTCAATGCTCAGTACATTCAAGCATTGAGTAAAGGATCAGATCGCGTACACTTTAAACACTAAAATCCAGCCATACACTCCATATGAGGGAGCCTATGGCCGTACACATGAGTGTACGACCGTACACCCATGTTGGGCCATACACACCCATCCTTAAGTATGTTATCCTTCCATTTTCAAGTCATTCTTCAGTTTTCAAGTCAACAACATCATGTTTTTCTCTCAACTATCATCTCGTCTTTCATCTTGATCTTCAAAAGTGGTAAGTGTTCTTTCCTTGATTTGTTGTTACACTTCATCTCCTAGTTACATCCTTTGATTTCGTCCATTTGAAATCACGTTTTGGCTAGATCTTCAAATCTTCATCCATTTCACCAAGAATACCAAGAACACACACTTGTTCTTGGTGATTTTGAGCCTTCTTGAGCTTCCAGATCATAAGTACTCTTTCCCTTTTCTTCAATCTTGATTAGAACACTTGATTTAGCCTTAGAAAATGCCCATAACATGATTATCAAGGAGTGTATGGCCGTACACACCCCATGTGTCCGTACACCCCTTTATTTGTTGCTATTTGGCTTCAAACTCCTGTTTTATGCTAAGCACATGATCAAGAACGCTTAGGGGGTTCAAGTTAGAGGCTTGGAACCAAATTTTGACCACTTTTTTAAGGTGTGTTTAGCCATACACCCATGCGTGGCCGTAAACCCCTCAAAACACCCATTAAAGGCCTCTAAAATGTCCTTCTAGCTTCAAGACTTGATGAGCAATTGTCCCACAAGCATCCCTACCCTTGGAAAAGGGTTTTGTGCACTTGTTACCATGAGTGTATAGCTGTACACTCCCTGGCCATACACTCCTGGCCACACACTCTTCTAAATGGCCATACACTCCCCTTAGTTGAATCACATGTGATTCCAACACTTGGTCACAGTGTTTCCTAGTCCCGTGAGGTGTTTCCTTGCATTTGGTTGCTTCTAAACCCTATATTTATGTCAATATATGCCATTATATGTCAATTAGGTTTTTTAAAGTCTCGGGACTTCATTCGTGGAACTTCTCATCCTTACGCATGTATTCGTTTGAATCACCCACATCAGGTGAGTTCACACCCCGTAATCAATATTTTAAACTATTTTAAATGCTTTTAAGGGGGGAATACAAGTTGAACACAATTGATAATTGTGTAATTGTTTGTTATAAACATCTTTCAGAAGGTTGATTATGTCTTTTATAAGTGATCAAAACATTTCAAAAACTCTTTTAAAGTTATGTTACTTTTCAGTTTAGCAAAACTCTATTTTTAAAGTACAAGCATAACTTAGTAATAAAATGAGTCTTTTCAATAACAGTTCAAGTAAAACATTAGTAAACTATAAGGGATATAGTTTAGAGGTTCAGTTCATACTAGATACAATACACGATAACAGAAAGAACATACTAAGATACTATAACAGAACGAGCATATTAAGTTGCTATAGCATGGAACACTTACAGGATCTAGCTATACCAATAATCACTAACGCATTGTTCTAAACAAAAGGTCATAACTTATTGGGTATACATGATCATATAACTTTAATGTGAATTACACGGCCTAGCAACTGGGTTGCTAATGCCGCGTTTGGTTCCTATAATCTTTTGACAGGGAGAGCGTATAGTATGGGAACTAGCCCTCACAGAATATGACCTTAAAAAAACAAACATGTTTTAAGGAAATCAGTATGTTAGGATGTCAATTCATAAGACACTGAGTACTTATATTTTTCCATTACTTTCATAAAGTGACATTTCCATTTGAAAGTTAACGTAAACTATTTTCGAGTCAAGATAGTTATAAACTAGGGAAAACTTACATTTTACAAGAGAAAATCAGAATAGTCGAGTCTAGTACATTCAGTAGAAAGGTACCATAATGCTAACCTTATGATTCCTTAATATATACATCAAGGGATATATTCTAATAATTCCTGATAGATAGTTAGATGTGTGCCTTCCGCCTCATTTCTTGTTCCTTGTTTGGTTGTGGGCTTAGAGCAGATTCACCAAGCCTATTATCCATTCGATCTTAGTTATATATATGTTTCGTATACATTAAGTCATCATAAGGGGTACCAGGTATGGGTCAGATCATAGGACACTAAATCAATGCACAGTTTTCTAGTACAAAACATAATTTTCAAATCAGAACTTTCGTATACAAAACTAGAAACTTAACAGTAAAGGGTTTAATCCATTTTATTAAACCAATATAACTTAAAGGACCTTAGGTGATTAACTCTATAATACCTTAGTTTATACATTAGGGTTATATATAATTAATACCTGATAGATAGTTAGATGTGTTTCTTCCGCCTCATTTCATGTTTCTTGTTTGGTTGTGGGCTTAGGGCAGATTCACACAAGTAACTATCTATTCGATATTAGATTATATATAGCTAGTATAAACTAAGTAACTATAGAAGGAACCACTATGGTTACTATTTTGTTATAAGAAATAAGGGTTTTCTTAAAGGATCTTTTCATCAAATATAAAGGAACTATTACAGTTAACTCTGTGAGTACCAAGTGAATACACCATGGTTATATACAACGATGACCTAACAACCAAGGGGATGTGTGCCATCCGCCTCATTCCTTGTTTGTTTACTCTGAGTTTTATATAACTTGTATCCACTTAGTTTTCATAGAAAGGATTGTAGAGTCATTTTTACTTATCTTTCATCAAAGCAGGAAATATAGGATTTTCTGGAGGAACAGGCAAACTTTTCTAAACACAACTTACAATTAACTAAGCTTTCTACAACATACTTACATCACTAAAATCTTATGAACTCACCAGCTTAATTGCTGATAAACTCTTTCAAATAATCTGTATTCTCATGAAACTAGTAGACAGGTACTTGAGCTGGGAATTCAGAAGATGGAGCAGTATAGCTCCAAGTCTTGTTTTGTTATTTGCTTATGTATTCTATGTTTTGTGAACACACACTTTATAAACACTTTCTTTCTAATGAAATGGTTGTTTATTACTTTGCTTACTATGATGCATGTCGTGTGATATTAAACATGACGTCCTCCATCCCCGAACGTTTCCGACGTTCCGATTTTGGGGTGTGACAGATTGGTATCAGAGCATTGTTTATAGTGAACTAAGTATATCAACCGATAAAAGATAAACAACTATAAATACAATAGGGCTTAAGTGCTCTGGATAATAATATATTTTAAGAATATAACAATATATTATAAAAATATACCTACTTGCTTATACATGTATAATTACTAGAACAAGTATCACAAGAAGAACAGAACAGAAGTATTTAAAGGTTGAATACTACGGTCAAACCTAGGCAGTTATGTAATCACAACTAGGGTCAATATAGCCTGATCAACTATATTCATTCGACATGTGACCGACATGTGCTTGGGAGTGCTGTGGTGTTTCAACGGTGTTAAAACTTACCTAACTCTATACAAGAGATTTCTAGACCAGAACATGAAAGTTAGAATACTATAGGAGTATTCTATGACACTATAACGCGATAACAAGTTTGAAACATACTAAGTACATTACATTAAAATACTATAGGAGTATTTTAGGCACTATATAAATAACTTATGTGATAACTTAAAAGACCCTTACGGATAGGTCTATAATTGTTAAGTGTATACTTTCAGAGTTTTATATAATTGAGATTTTATAGACATAGAATTTGTGATCTATGCTTCACTACCTGTTCCTTGTTTGGTTGTGGTTTTGGAGTAGGATCACTTATTCGAAGGCCTATTCTATCTTAAATTATATACAACTTGTATACATTGTACAATTATAGGAGGACTCTGTAAAGTCACCCAATAAAGTTACCCTAAATCTCATAGATTCTTTAGTCACATCCATTCTCGCACGACAAACCTAGACAGATGTAACCACTTCCTCATAGTAGTCAGAAGAAGAGTCAAGGAGGAACAAGAGTATGTTCAAAAGAAGTTTTCAATGAGGGGTCAACCAAAGTAACCAAAACGTCATATCCGTCACACTAATAACTAATAATCTTGGTTAACTTAATGAGTTAATGGAAACACTGCTCACATTATGTGTTAGGATTATTTTCTTACATACAACTGGTAATAGTTATTCAGGTCACAGATATTCATTTGAGGATAGCCATTTCTAATTCATAAAGTTTATTCGGTATAGACTCTATTATGAATTGTTTTCAGAACCCTGTGAAAGTCAGGATTAGATACATTCAGAACTAGGATAACCTTGTCTTTCAGCTTTCGACTTATCTCTACTGCTATAGACTTATCCCCTCTCATCTTTGTATTCTTAGCAAAAGATGCCTCGTGGTAAACCAGTAAGATGCGTAGCCAACAACACGACAGAGAATCCACCACCACAGTTCGACCTAGCTGCTTTTCAGGCAGCGGTAAAAGTGGCAACAGTAGCCGCCCTAACCTAAATTCGTGCAAATGGTATTAGTGGATCTGGTAGGAGTGCTCACCCAACCAACCATGGAGATATCCACGAATACCCACGAGAATGTTCGTATAAGGACTTCATGAGCTGCAAACCCAAATTCTTCAATGCAGATGGAGGAGTCATCGCTCTGATGCGATGGTTCGAGAAAACAGATTCGGTCTTCAAAATCTATTCATGCCTAGAAGGGAGCAAAGTAAAGTTTGTTGCATGTACCTTCTCCGACAGAGCCCTAACATGGTGGAATGGCCATGTTAAGTCACTCACTCTATCAGTGGCTAACTCTATGGGCTGGGAAAACTCGAAGGAGATGATGTTGGAAGTATACTGCCCGAGAGGCAAAGTTCAAAAGCTGGAACAAGAACTATGGGAGCTCAATATGGTCAGCACCGACAAAGTAACCTACACTGACAGGTTCGGTGACTTAGTAGCACTGTGCCCCGGGAGGGTTACTTCAAAGAGCAAGAAGATTGAAAGATACATCTGGGGCCTAACTTCCACGACCCAAGGAGATGTGCTGTCTTCTAACCCAGCCACATTCGACAGTGCCAAACGCCTGGCTCAGAGACTCGTCGACCATGGAGTCCACCATGGTGTAGAAGTCCCCATACCTGATCCATCAAAGGGAGAGGGTGATGGGGAGTACGGAGGTAGTACTCAAGACCACAGAGCGGATCCAGTAGGTCTGGAGTAGGCTCTAAATTGCTTAGAGTCGGTAGAAGAGTTACACTGACAAGCGATGTTCAGACTTGGAGTTTCAGGTGGGCAATATGGTCCTCTTGAAGGTGTCACCCTGGAAGGGTGTTATCAGGTTCCGGTAGCGGGGCAAGCTGGGCCCCAGGTATATTGTCCCTTTAAGAGTCTTTGCCCACGTGGGCAAGGTAGTGTGTCGATTGGATCTTCCCCTAGAGGTCAGCCAGATTCACAACATTTTCCATGTTTCCCAATTATGGAAGTGCTTAGTGGATGACACGGTAGATGTACCCTTAGAGGATATTCAGGTTGATGACAGCCTGAATTACATTGAGAGACTGGTGGCAATTCTAGATTGCAAGACGAAGGAGTTAAGGAACAAGAGGGTTGATCTAGTGAAGGTGCAGTGGCAGCACCGTAAGAGTTCAGAGTGGACATGGGAGCCCGAAGAGGAGATGAGGGAGCACTGCCCGGATTTGTTTCCAAATGCAGCAGACTTCGAGGACAAAGTATAAGATGAGTGGGGGAAAATTGTCATGCCTGGTTCCCTGGTACATTTAATTTAATTATTTATTTATTTTGGGAGAAGGACTCGATGAGTTGGTGTCCTTAACTCGTCGAGTAGAGGGCAGTCTATGTGCGGGGTTTAAGTTATTGACTCGGCGAGTCGAGTCCCTGACTCGGCGAGTAGCCCGGCTAGGGTGAAACTTTAATTCTGAGGTTTTGTATCCTATTTAAGCATCCTAATCCCCACCCCTTGGCCTCATTTACAGCCTCCTTGTCCCAAACCCTCATCCACGAAACCCTATAGTGTTCCTTGAGTGTGAGAGCCATTTTGAGTGTTCTTTGTGTCTTTTGAAGCTTGTGAAAGAAGAGGAAGGTAGAGGAATCAAGAGAGAAGGAATAGATCCAGAAGGTTCATCCCTTTAGTGGCAATTTCTGGTAATAAAGCCTTAAACTTGATCATTCTTTTCCTAGATCTATTCATTTCCATTTTATGTGAGTTTTTAGTCCAAGATTGATACTTTTTGGCAAAGGATCGATCTTGGTGGGTATTCATCTAGATCTAGTGTCTAGAGGGGCTATGAGGACATAAAGCTGCAAACTTTATGCCCTTAGAGTCCCCATGCAAGTGCTGAGGCATTATAAGGGTTTTTTTTTTTTTTAAAAAAGGTCATGTATGGATGCAAGCTTGAGACTTTTCGTGGTTAACTGGTATCTAGGCCCTAGATCTAGGTTTGCATGCTTTGGTTTGAGATGCTAAGGCTGTTTGGACAAGATATATGTCTTAAACGAATTAGGGTTTTAGTTAAACCCCTCAAAAAGGACTATCAATGGGTAAAGTGGGAAACTTTACCCTTAGAAAGATCATTTCAGGGAATAAATAAGCTATGGACTTGGAATTTAGAAAACAAGGGCTTAATCTGTTAAGATGGCCAATTCAAACAGAAGGAATCGTCGAGTCCATGAGAGAACTCGACGAGTCAGGTCATGTTATCTTGTTTCAGTTTAAGGTAGAACTCGACGAGTCTGTAGAGGGACTCGACGAGAAGATTCGTCAAGTCGCGACTAAAAGCAGCTCGATAGGACTCGACGTGTTGGAGGACGACTCGGCGAGTTGAGTCGCAATTCCAGGATTTAAGAGTTATAGAACTCAGTGAGTTGAAAGGTTGACTTGGTGGTTTGGTCAACCCAAAATGTTGACCTTGACCAGAGCGTTGGCTTTGACCAGGGGTAAAATGGTCATTTTACCCTTAGATGGATTTTCAGTTTTCTAACTAAGTATTGTTGCATAGAGTTAGTCGGGGAGTCGTGGGAGCAGCCAGCAGAGATTTCTCACGCACGAGATCAACATCCAGTTTTGAGAGGTGAGTCTTCCTTCAGTAGTAACAGGTCGAAGGCACCAATGTCGACACGTTTATGTATGTTAGTATGTTTCGGGCTTCTGTCCAATGTCAGGGTTAGCCCGATGTAAAATATGTGTTCTGGACTTCGATCTGATGCCGGGGCGGTCTCGAAAAGTAGTTATGTATGTTTGATGTCTTTGTGATTAATGCATGTTATGTGTAATGTGTTCCGATCCTAGGTTCGATGTCGGGGTAAGACCGATGTATGCTAGTTTATATGTTATGTCTTATGTGTTCCGGGCTTCGGTTCGATGTCGGGGCAAGCTTGATATATGTTCTGTGTTTATTATATATGTTATGCAGTGTGTATGCCGGGGTAAGCCCAATGTCGGGGCAAGCCCAATGCTAGACGTGGTCTGATGTCAGGGTGAGCCCGATACCAGACATGAGTTCTATGCTGGGTAAGCCGATGTCGGGTACATCTCGATGCAACTGGGAGTAGTCCTAAAGTTATGTTATATGTTATATGTTATGTGTATGGTGTGTGGTAGTTTGGGGGAGCTCACTAAGCTTCGTGCTTACAGTATTCAGTTTTGGTTTTAGGTACTTCTGCTAGCAAAAGGAAGGGCTCGGGATGATCGCATGGCACACACCACAGTTTTATCGCCTGGGATACTTTACTCTGATATTTGAGATGATATTTTGATATTTTGACAATTGATGTGATGTTTTGGAGACATATGTTTCATGATGTTTACATGATGATGGTATATATGGTTTATTTAATAAATTAAAAACAAAATTTTTGGACCGTGTTTTTGGGATGTTTCACACTATCTCCAGTTTCATCAGAGCTCCCACTGCTTCCTGAACTTTCACCTATCTCTAGAGTATTGAAAGGTTTTATAATGTCATCTTTTGACATTTCTTCTAACTCAACGTGTTCTTCTTTTGTGGTTGTTTGTTACTGCTTGATCTCTTAGCAAGTTCACCCTTGTATAGTGCATTGTCATTGAACACCACATCCCGAATTATGATAATCTTTTTATGCTCATTATCCCGTAAGCGGTATCCCATGTCGTCCAAACCATAGCCTATAAAGGTGCGCTTCCTTGACTTTACCTCTAGCTTGTCTCTCTCAAGGTCTTTGACTTTTACAAAAAAGACACAACTAAAGACATTCATGTGTTTGAATGAAACCTTTTGACCTTGTCATTCTTCCTCAAGAATATTGAACCCTATAGGAACTGAGGGTCATCTGTTAATTATGTATGTAGCTATGTTGACGACATCTACCCAAAACATCTTGGGTAAACCTATATGCAGTTTGATGCTCTTCAACCTTTGATTCAATATTCTGTTCATCCTCTTAGCTACTCCATTCTACTAAGGTGTTTTTGGAATGGTCTTTTGCATCCTGATTCCATGTTCATAACACAAATCGTTCTTTGCTACTGTATTCACCCCTATTATCGGATTTAAAACACTTGATTTTCATGTTAGTTTCATTTTCCATAATTGCTTTCCATTTCTTGAAAGCACTGAAAAATTCATACTTCTGCTTCAAGAAATAGACCCAAACTTTCCTAGTGCGGTTACCGATGAAAGTAACATAATATAAGGATCCTCCCACTAAAGTAACTGAAGTGGGACCATAAACATTTGAATGAACAAGCTCTGATTTCCTTGTCTTGGGTGGATGTCCTATCTTCATGAAAGTATCTTTCTTCTGTTTTCCAACAACACATGGCTCATAGAAATCTACTATCACATTCTTCAGATCTGGAATTCTTCCTCTGGAGGAAAGCATCTTCATTCCTTTTTCACTCATATGTCCAAGTATTTGGTGCCATAGAGTGGATGCTCCAACTTCTTCAACAACGTGAACCTCTTCATCCAAAACTTCCACCATGTAAAGTGTACTCCACTTCTGTCCTCTAGCAACCACTAAGTTTCCCTTTGTCACCTTACACTGATGATCACCAAAAGTGATATGGTGACCTTCATCATCAAGTTTCCCAATTGATATCAACATTCTTTTCAAGTCTGGAATGAACTTTACATTCTTCAAATTCCATTTCGTACCCAAGGTTGTCTTGAGGACCACATCCCCAACACCTGTAATATCAAGGCTCTTGTTGTTTGCTAGTCTAAACTTCCCTTGTGATGAGATTAAAACTTTAATCTTTGAAGATCGATTAGATCTTAAACAGGTAAGTAAATATAAAACAGCAAGAACACGAAAATAAGAACAAGGCAAGAGTGAATCAAACGTGTCGAATGATTAAAACAAAATCCTCAGAAGAGCTCTATTAAGAACATCAATTGTAGAGGATTGGTAGGTTTACAAGAAGGATCAAAGAAATCTGTAAATACTATCGTTATGCTCTAGATCAATCCTTAACCTAATATGCATGCAAGCATATACTTATATAATAAACATAATGGGCTCTCGGTTGGATAGGCCCAAACCGGAATACAAATTAAATAAACAAATAGCTGAGCCCAAAGACGCAACCCTTGAACAAATCTTCAAGCCAACAATCTCCCCCTTTGCGTCAATTGGAGCGAGATCTTCACTTGTTACTTGGGCCAGCAGCGGAGGCAGGTACCTTCACGGTGTTAAACAGACGAGAGATAAGAGCCAGAATCGTCTGCCTAAACCTGATGTACCACTGGATCATGTCATTGAAGTACTTAACATCATCCGCTGTATTCTCTTTACACCTTTGGATGATCGACAACACGTGCTCTAGACAAGCAGTGGTGTAAAGATGTTTGTCAGCTAAAGCAAAGAGACATTTCTGTCCTTCTGCTCTAGTGAACATAACCGAATTGCGTCTCGGGTCGATCTTGCCCATTTTCATCTGATTGAGATCACTTTCCGATCCCATAGGAGCTATCTTCGGTTTCTTCTTGAAGACAGTGGCTACCTCCTGATCCATAAGGGCTACCTCCATGATATAACAGACAATCATCCTCTTGAGATGGTCTATGATCGGACCATATTCAGCTTCATTTGTCAAGAGGATGTTATGCAAAACAATCCAATCATGAGGATTTAAGTTCGGTAGATCTGCCAGGGAGATATGATGTGCAGTTCTTGCAGATCCTCGAATCACCTTGAACCGAACATTAATGAATCTACCTTCGGTGTAAGGCTTCAGTACCCGGACGTTCACTATCTTCTGGGCGCTCCAAGTTAGATACTGAGGACGAGCAGCCTTCAGATAGAAGTCAATGAGCTCCCTATCAACCTTAGGGTTCGAATGAGGGACTTCATAAATATTTGAGAAGGCGTGGAAGATAAACGCCTTTCGAGTCAACGGCATGTCGAACTGCGAATCGACAGAATTATTGCAGTCGAACGAAATCACCGGCTCGAGCCATAAGATGCTGGGAGTGTCTATGGCCTCTTTGATCATTCGCTCCCGAGTCCAGGCAGAGAAGAGAGTGTTCCTGCTCTCGAGTAGATCGTTGGCTTCCTTCTGCTTGCGTTCGGCTTCTTCAGCCTCTCGCGCCACACGATTGACATCTTCATCAGCATTGCGACTGTTCTTTCGTTTCAACATGTCAGCAATGGTTTCTTTATCTTCATCTTCATCTTCTTCCTCAGCTATGTTTTTCCCTTTGTCTTTCACACCCGAACCCGAAGCTTGACCAGTCGGAGGTGGTTCGGTTGTGTGAGTAGCTTTGGAGGAAGGAGGTGGTTTCGATCCAGTCTTCTTCTCTTCTCCCCCTTGTTTCGGATTGGACACGAAACTAGGTAAGCCTTAGATTTTGCTGAGAAGGTCCATGGCAGGAGAAAGCTTTTCAGCAAGGGTTCGCCTCACCGAATGGTTTAGAATTGGATCGTGTGCTTCTAGGATGTTTGATAAGGCAGCGTGTACATCCGAAACACGTGTCTTGATGATCTCCCTTTCAGATCGAAGAGCTTCATGCTGTTGTTGAGAGTTTGATAGCTGAGTGCTCTTGACCTTTAGGGCGGTGGTTTTGCTTGCCAGAACGTCCATCAATGAGTTCTCAGCTGCGAGATCCTCCTGAAGCTTAGCTAGGCGCTCATCAATGGAGGCACGAAGGGCCGAGTTATCGTCGCATATTGATTGGCGAAGGTTGGCGAACGAGGTCAACTCCATTGAGACGAACTTTGCCAATTGCTGAACAATCGGTTCCAAAGTTGTCTTGGTAGAATCCGCACTCTCCTGTAAGGACTTAAACAGGGATGATGCGTCGTTGAATAGTTTATCGACTTTTGCGGTCGCAGCCTCACAGGCTTTGGTAGAGGCGTCGATGGCGGCAGTGGTTTAGGCTACCGAATCATGCTGAGCCCTGGAGAAGGCATCAACAATCTTCTGAAGTGCAGCTTCAGATAGAGAGGACTGTTGGTTGGAAGATGAGGCGAGAAGTAAGTCAACCTTCTCGTTGAGCTCCTTAAGATGCTTCTTTGTCACTGGAGCATCATCCTCTTCATCACTCTGAACCTGAAACAGACTAAAATAGACCGAATCGAAGGTCATGTTATCACCGCCAGGGAACGGGTTATCTCCATCAGAGGCGTGATCTGGAGATGGTTGGGGTGGTGAAGCTGGGGGTGTTGTGGGTTTTGTGGATTCAGGTTGAGTGTGGGGTGGGGTAGTTTCGGGTGGTGGTTGAGTGTGGGTAGGTTCGGTTGTATGGGTTTCGGTTTGAGGTGGTTTGGTTACGGGTGGGGTTTCGGTTACAGGTGGTGTTTCGGTTGCAGTTGTGAAAATGGGTGGTGGTATAGGGAAAGAGGTTGGAGGAATAGTGGTAGTGAGGTTTATGGTGGGAATGGAAGTAGGAATGGTTTGAGTGGGTGAATGAATGGGTGAGTTGTGGATTTCCATATCTGGGGTAGGAGATCGGGGTAGGGTGTTGCCTCCTGGAGGGGTTTCGCCTCTTTGAGAGCCGTCCGAGTCCGAACTCTCGCCTTCAGAGTCACTCGAAGAAGAGGGAATAACAAGCTTGCGCTTCGGTTGAGTCTTCCTCCTCTTCGGCTGTGGGGACTGTGCAACTTTTGTCTGTTTCCTCTTCTTGGGAGAAGGACCCTTAGGAGCTTTGGTCGCTTGCTTCCCTTTGTCCGCCTTTTTGCCCCTGGGCACCGGTTTGTCAGCATCATGGATGGACTTTAGCATTTCCGGTGTAAGTTCCCTAGGACCAGATGCCTTGAACTCTTTGATCGTCCGGATGATCCTGCTGTCGGATGGGACGTCGCCATACATTGTCTCCGGAATAGAGCCAATGAAAGAGAACCTGGATGCATCAGAAACGATTATCTTGGTGGTATGAAAAGTACCGACCGAAGACATCACCGCACCAGCAGCAGTAGGTATATCCAGCTTATCCATCGCCCATTTGGTGATAAGAATCCAGAACCGGGCAAGCGACACCTTAGAATGTCGTGATGAAGAAGAAAGGTTCTGGATGAGCTGTTGCCAGAGGACCAACCCAAAGTCGAGGTTGACGCCGTTGTAAACTGCGTACATAATCGACAAGAACAGTCGACTAGCACCATCAGATCCTGAGCTCCGTTCAGACAAGCCCTTGAAGAGAACTGTGAACATGCCGTTCCACTGCGGCGGCAAGCAGGACTTCTTGAACTTTGCGACGGAGACGAGCGCCTCCGTGTACCCCATGTTATAGAACATGTTGTAAAGATGCCCAATCGGAATCGTCTACGGATTATTTCGCGATGGGTCAGTAGCCAAACCAATCAAAGTGCCAAATCGCTGTCGAGAAATAGAGGTTTTGTGATCAGCAACCTCGAAGAACACCCGCTCGACTGCTTTGTCGTAATAGGCAGTCGCATACACCTGCGAGAGAACCACCATTGGCACAGACTCAATCCTGGAGAGAGCTGGAGCGATTTGGGAGTACTTCAGGCACTCGATGATCGGCGACATGTAAGAGTCGTACGCCAGAGGGTTTAGGTCGATAACCAGGCATTGTTGTGGACGAATACGAAGGATTTGTGAGGTAGCATGGACGGAAGATGATTCTGCCATTGTTGAAGGTAGGAAGAAGAAGATGAACAGTGAAGCTTTTTCGAGTTTTGGCTCTCTTGTAAATTTTGAAGCAGTAAAGAGGTAAATCGTGGTGAAGACTGCCTTTTATAGTGGGTGAAAGGAGAGAGAAAAATCGTTTCAAATCTTCTATGGAAATACGAAAAGGTTTCCTGAATGACAGATGCGTGACAGTTGAGGCGTTCGATGATCACGTAGGAGAGAGAGTGTCAGATTCCTAGGATCACGCCGCCCAACAAGCGCCGTTTCAGAAGAAAACCGTTTCAAATCCTCACGCGCCTTTAAGTGCCAGAGGGATGTCGCTTGGATTTCGCACACGCGTCCACTTTGTCAGTAAAAGAGTGGACGTTTCAAATTCACATGCGCGCCTTTTTACCACCGGTGGAAATTCAATCCTTTTAATTTCCCAGCTGAGTCAGCAACCCTTCGTCTTATCGTTTTGAATGGCATCTTTTGAATAAACTGCCCACGTGGAGGATTGTTGACCATGTCTTAATTATTAACCACCAATGCAACAAATCAGCCTGATATTAATTAGTAACAGAAGTTTGGAAAATCAAAGATTTTCGTGCAAAGAGTGTAAAAAGAAAAGAAATAAAGCAACTCTTTTTAGGATTTACTGTGGTGTCAATAATGACACGAAACTGATGATCCCGGGCACGAATATCTTCCTTCAAGGTCAAGAGAGACCTTAAAGTGTTAATGTGGATTCCCGTTGAATTACGATCAATCACTTTTTAAGAAATGTTGAAAGGCTTCTTTTAATTAGGCTACTTTAGGGTGGCTTTCGCTTTGATGCATCAATTCTAATCTTGAAATAAGAAAGAAAGTGATCAAAGTACTTGTGAGACCGGTGTAGTCTGTTGAACAAGTAGGAGGGAATTAATATTAAATTGGCTTGGAAAATATAAAATCGCAATAAAAATTTTAAAATTAAAAACTGGATCCCAAGGGAAGAAATGTTATGGTGTTTAACAATTTCATAGGAATCACACAAAATAAAATATGAGATTTCATGAAGGTACATCCGTGAATTCTTTTGTGAAAACTTGAGCAAATTGATTGATCACCGTCAATTCAGATTTGGTGTTGAATTTTGGGTTTCACTCAGTTCGTAATGATACGAGACTAAGATCATTAACACGGATGTTGTGTAACCATAAACCTCAGTGGTAATTGCTGAGAGTCTCAAGGGTTACGTTGATGAAACGAATGTAATGAAGAAGTGTAATGGAGAGGGTGTAAGAAGATAAAGTACCTCTGCTGCGAAAATAAGGACCAAGCAGAAAAACTCTTAACTCATGTGAGAAAAGAGTGAGGTAGCTCATGATGAGAATAAATGTGGTAGCCTTATTGGGAAGACAAGGTTTGTTTATACCAGGTCATGAAGGCTATTATTCAAAATCTTATGAGGCTTGGGACACATACAGCAGCATGCTTCTAGGGACACTTAATTAATCCAACATTTATACCTCCATAAACAAACGAACATACAACAAGAAAAATAAAAAAGAAAAATATTTTTGGAGTTTTTGAGATTTATTAAAGAAGAAAAAAATAAATAAAAATAAAAGAAAATAAGAAAAAATAAAAAAATAAGTAAAAAAAATAAGTAAGAAAAAAAAATAAGACTTAAAAAAAACTTTGAAAAAATATGAAAAACCGAACCCGAACGTTCGGTTGGTTTCGGTTTGGAAAAGATTGAAAAACCAAACCCGAGCGTTCGGTTGGTTTCGGTTCCAGAAAATTTTGAAAAACCGAACCCGAGCGTTAGGTTGGTTTCGGTTCAAGAAAATTTTGAAAAACCGAACCCGAGCGTTCGGTTGGTTTCGGTTCAACAAGATTTTGAAAAACCGAACCTGAACCTTCGGTAGGTTTCGGTTTTGGAAAATTTTGAGAAACCGAACCCGAACCTTCGGTAGGTTTCGGTTTTGGAAAATTTTAAGAAACCAAGGAATTTAGACATGCAATTGGAAAATACTTTCAACACTAAAAAAAACAATTTTGTACAAGAAATATACAACCAAGAAAAACTACCTTTGAAGTGATGAGCGAGTCGGATGGTTTAACCGAACCCGAACGTTCGATTGGTTTCGCTTCTTACGTTGGAGGTTGAGAGGTAGTGTGAGGTACTGACTCTGATTCCATCATACCTAGCCCTTGCAATATTCTGTTGAATGATGCTTCAGGAAGAGCTTTGGTAAAGACGTCAGCCAGTTGATCAGTGGTTCTTACGAAGTGAACTTCGACGTTTCCATCTTCCACGTGATCTTTGATGAAGTGATACCTCAGTGCTATGTGTTTGGTTTTAGAGTGTTGTACTGGGTTATGACAGATCCTAATTGCACTTTCAGAGTCACAATATAGTGGGATCTTCTTCATATTGAGTCCATAGTCTCGAAGTTGACTCTGGATCCAAATCACTTGTGAGGTGCAGGAAGCAGCGGCTATGTATTCCGCTTCGGCAGTAGACAACGACACACACGTTTGTTTCTTGGATTGCCAGCTGACCAACTTCCCGTCAAGGAATTGACAGCCACCAGTAGTGCTTTTTCTGTCGAGTCCACATCCTCCAAGGTCAGCATCAGAATAGGCTTGAACGAAGAAGCCTGAGTTGGAAGGATACCATAGACCTAAGGAGGTGGTTCGCTTGAGATAGCGTAAAATGTTCTTCACTGCAAGCATGTGAGGTTCGCGTGGGTTTGCCTGAAATCGAGCACAATAACACACAGAAAACATGATGTCAGGCCTGCTAGCAGTAAGATACATTAGTGAGCCTATCATTTGACGATAGAGCGTGATATCGACAGCCGGTTTGTCTAGGGATGGAGTTAGCTTGGTGCCGAATGCCATTGGGACTTTGACTTTGGAGTCTCCCATCATACCAAATTTTGCTAGGAGAGTCTTCGTGTAAGCTTCCTGATTGATAAAGATGCCTTCGGGTCCCTGTCTAATATTTAAACCAAGGAAAAAGTTAATAGGACCCATTGAGCTCATTTCAAATTTAGTCTCCATCAACTTTCTGAATTCAGCTGTTAAGCTGGGATTCGTAGAGCCAAAGATAATGTCATCGACATAAATTTGAACTATCACAAGGTGGTTACCTTCCTTTTTGCGAAAGAAGGTTGGGTCAACCGAACCTTGTTTGAATTTAGACATCTTTAAGAATTTAGTTAGCGTTTCATACCAGGCTCTCGGAGCTTGTTTAAGGCCATACACAGCTTTATCCAGAATATAGCAATGGTTTGGATACTTTTCGTTCACGAACCCAGGAGGTTGCTCCATATACACGGTTTCTTCGAGTTCTCCATTTAGAAATGCACACTTGACGTCCATTTGGAAAACTTCAAAGTTTTTTTGGGCAGCATAAGCAAGAAATATTCTTACAGATTCCAGCCTAGCTACAGGAGCGAAAGTCTCTTCATAATCAATCCCTTCCTCCTAACAGTATCCCTTTACTACCAGACGAGCTTTTTTCCTTATAACATTCCCTTCCTTGTCCAATTTGTTCCTAAAGACCCATTTGAGACCAACAACCGAAGCATTTGGAGGAGTTGGAATGAGGCGCCAGACTTTGTTCCTTTCAAATTCGTTCAGTTCGTCTTGCATTGCTTGAACCCAATCAGAGTGATCAAGGGCAGTGTTAACTGTCTTCGGTTCAACTTTTGATATGAATGTGTTAAACATACAAAACTCAACCTTTGAAAATAAGGATGTCTGTTTTGCCTTCAGTTGTGATCGGGTCAGAACCTTTTCAGAGACATCACCAACCACTTGAGAGATAGGATGATCTCTGGTCCATTTGGTAAGAGTGGATCAAAGGTTGGGTCTAGTTCAGCATTGATCATTTCTTCTGGCTCGGACTGGCTATCGTAGTCAAGCGTCATATCATCATGCTCCCCCTCGATTGATGAGCTTTGAGAAACTTGAGGTTCAGAGGTTTCTTGTGATGCTGGACTTGCAGGCGTTGATGCACCTTCGGTTGGAGAAGCACTTTCGGTTGGAGAAGCACTTTCGGTTGCAGTTGTAGAGCTTGTCTCCCCCTCGACATGTGAGCTTGGCTCCCCCTCAACTTGTGAGCTTGGCTCCCCCTCGACTGAAGCATCGTTGGATGGAGGTTCATCAGAAGTCGATCCTCCTTCATTCATTCTCCTGGCAGCTTCTTCGACAATTTGCTTCATGTGGTCTACCTTGTTGTCTGCTGCACCTGCTTCTGAGAGAGAAGCTTTCTCTGGTTCGTCAACGAGCTCCAGAAATTTCTCGTATAGATTAGCGATTGAGATTGTGACTTGGCCAGTTTGAGGAAAGATTTCCCCAGCGGTGTCTTCTTTGGCTTGTAGCTTTTTGACATAGCTATCGTCAAAGGTCACATAATATGTCTCTTCAATTTTTCTCGAACGCTTGTTTAGGACTCTGTATGCTTTGGATGTGAGAGAGTAGCCCAGAAAGATTCCCTCGTCGGCTTTGACATCGAACTTGTTGCGGTGTTCTTTAGAGTTAAAGATGAAACACCGTGAGCCGAATACATGGAAAAATTTCACATTGGGCTTTCCGTTGTTTAGTATCTCATAAGGTGTGAGCGTGAATCGCTTGTTGAGATAGGACCTGTTCTGTGTAAAACAAGCAGCAGAAATAGCATCAGCCCAAAAATAAAGAGGTAAGGAAGCGAAACTTAGCATAGTTCGGGCAGCTTCACACAAAGATCGGTTTCGTCTTTCGACTATTCCGTTCTGTTGAGGTGTGTAAGGAGCTGAGAAGTTGTGACTTATTCCCTTTTCTGCTAGAAATTCTTCAAATTCCCTGTTTTTGAATTCCAGACCATTGTCGCTCCTGATATTGCGAACAACCTTCTTGAGCTGTACTTCAATTTGCTTGATAAACATTTTCAGCTTATGAGTCGCTTCAGATTTGAGCTTTAGAAAGAACACCCATGTAAATCGTGAAAAGTCATCAACAATAACAAGAATATACTTGCTACCACCGATGCTTTCGATAGATGAAGGACCATACAAATCAATATGAAGTAATTCGAGTGGTTCAACAACTTTTGTGTTAATTACAGATGGATGACTTTGACGACTCTGCTTCCCCATTTCGCATGCAGCACACAAATGAACTCTATCGAACTTGAGCAATGGAAGACCCCTAACATGACCTCCAGTGACAAGTCGGTTGATATCTTTAAAGTTGAGATGAGAGAGTCTTCGGTGCCACAACCAACTTTCGTCAGATTGAGCTTTTGATAACAAGCATATAGCTGGGTTTCCTTTGATGGGTTTAAGGTTTAGAGGAAACATTTCACCCTTTCGCTCCGACTTGAGAATTACTTTCTTTGTCTTTTTCTCAATAATTTCAGAACCTTCATCATCAAATGAGACTTTGAGACCTGTACCTCCAACAAGCTGAGATACACTGATGAGGTTGTGTTGGAGTCCTTCCACATAAGCCACCTTCCTTATAGTGAAATCACCATTAGTTATCATTTCGTATCCCTTTATGGTGCCGAAAGAATTGTTTCCAAACTTAACACTGCCACCATTTGTAAGAGATCTGTATTCCCTAAGCTCCTCTTTCCTCCCTGTCATGTGACGTGAGCAGCCACTATCGATGTACCATTCTTCGTCAAACAGTTTGTCACTTATAACCTGCAAAAATTAAGCAGATTTAGGAACCCAAAGTTTCTTGGGTCCACGTGAGCTTTTCATGGGAACAGGAACAGTAAGAGAGATGTCAACAAGATATGTTCGTTTTATAAGTGTTGTTTCATCTTTCCTTTTAATGGTAAAAACTTTTATTTTATTAGGATTGGGTGCGGTCGGTTTAGACTCTGGTGTGGATGTAGAAACCTTCTGTTTGCCCTTTTGTTCAGCCGATGAATGAGATTTTTGAGAATGAACAGAATGAGCTTTAGAGCAAAATGGAGATGAATTGGTGGAAGTAGAAGAATTAGATGAACTAGAAGGAGTGAGTTTCGATTGAGAGGACTTCTTGGCTGGAGACTCTAGGTGACCCTTTTGCTTTTGATCATTGGAGGGACTGACCTTAGAGTTTTGATCTCTTTTGACTTCAGAACCGAACCTTTGCTTTCGGTTGGAATTGTTCTTTGAACCGAACCTTTGCTTTCGGTTGAAGTCATTCTCAGAACCGAACCTTTGCTTTCGGTTGTTGTGGCTCTCAGGCTTTCCGACAGGATTGTTTTCATACTTCAGATTCTTGTCTTGATGTGAGAAGTATGCATTCTGGGATTGCCAGAATTGCCTCCTTTCAGAGAGATTCTTCCTGTATCTTTGGTTCCTTTCACGTTTCTTATTCCTCATCTGCTTCGGTTGATGATGAATATTAGCTTTCATTTTCGGTTTCTCCTTGGCTGGTTCATTTTGAACTGTAGGAGTTTCACTTTGAACTGAGGAAGTAGAGGGAACGTCTTCTTTTGCCAAACTTTCATTCTCCTGAGGAATGTCTTTCGTACCACTGGTGCTTGGCTCATCGAAATTATCTGGCTTGTTCAAGGGTTCAGGTATGTATCTACCTTTACTCATCCAAGAGGTTCTTTCTGATAAGCCTACCGTTTTGTTTGCATTATCTATTGGAGCTGACCAGAAGTACTCATCACAGCCATCAGCATTGTCTTCGTTTACAATAGCTGTGAGTTCAGCCGTCTGATGTTCGGTTACTCCAGTGACCTTGTATACTTGATTTGGAGTGGTCCTGACCTTTTGATACACAACTGCTTTCTCTGCTAAGATCAGGGACTTTTTTTGGGACAATCGAGCGAACTCCACTGAATTTTCAGAAATTAGATTCTTGTGGTTTTTAGGTTCGCTTTTTACAAATTCTGAGCAGTCAACCGTGTCCTCTACAGAAATTTCACTCATGTTGTCGTCCTCGTTAAGCTCAGATGCATTTTCAACATCAATTTTGTTTTCTGAGCTTACGTTGGCATTTAAAGAGTCAAATTTTTGTATGGTTTCGGTTCTCAGTTTAAGTCTATCATTTTCATCCAAAAGGTTTTTAAGCATGTCCTTGTGGTCCTTGGATTTAATGAAGGACTCAATTCTGTCCAGTCCATACATGTAGGTCGGATTGACATCGTCAGATGATATCACACTCTCACAGTTATAAGCTTCGGCATCAATTTCATCCTCCTTAAACTCAAGGAAGGGCAAAATCATGCGATGGATCTTTTGGCCTATTTCACAGTCCAAGTGAAGCTGGGTAATATTAGAATAAAGACGTTTTGCAATTAAACAAAAAACATTCCGCTGTTTTAACAACTTTAAATTGTCTCTTTGTAAATAAATGTTTTCGTCTTTAATTTTAACTAATTCAGACTCCTTCAACTCGATCCACATGCGCCGCTACTCACTCTTCGAAGACACCCTGCTTAATTGATCAGTTAGGTTAGAATTGGTGACTCGAGTTTGAGTTAAGCTACTATCTAGATGAGAAATTCTTGTATTAACATTTTTTAGTTCTTTCTCATATGAGGATTGTGGAACTTTAAACGAAATGAAAACCGATTGTACCTTCTTTATCAGTTCATCAAGCTCATTGAACTGCTGGCTGAGTGGTTTGGCCGTAAAGCACATGTCCTCCTGCCCCTTCGGTTCATTGCTTCCACCATCAGTGTTGTATCCCCTCATCTGAGATACATCAGACACCATGAATCATCTTCCTCCACTGCTCTCCTCCTTTGCCACATAAGCCTTTCCAAGAGTAGGCTTCCTCACTTCATCGTCTTCTGAGTCGGTAGACCAAACTTCCATGCTACCGAACTCGTCATCAGCAACCGAACCCTACACAATAAGAGCATTCATGGAAGGGTTAGCGGTAGACTTCTTCTTTCTCATCTCATCGAGCCTTTTCTGCAGCACAACTTCCTCATCCTTTTCATCATCCTTTTCAGCCATCTTTTTAAGGACACAATCTTTAGCATAGTGGTTTTTCCCACCACAGTAGTAACAGCTTACTCCAGAATCACCATCCACCTTCGGTTCCTTCTTGGGCTCTTCAACCTTCGGTTCATTGTTAACTTTTTCTAAACTATAACTCCCCTGCCAGTTTCGGTTTTTATTGCTAGGGAATCTCTTCTTTATGAACCTCTTGGGGTTAGACACCATCATAACATAATCCTCAGACGTGAGGTCATACTCCTCCAAGTTAAGGTCTTCATCCTCCATCACAGCTTTACTTTTTGACAGGAGGGCCAGCGAACCAAGGCTTGAAACAACGTTCTTCTCCTGCAGTACAATCTTCTCCTGGGACTTGAGAATACCCACCAGTTTCGCCAAAGAATATGATTTAAACTGCTCATGGGCTTTGACTGTAGACACCACTGCTCTCCATTCAGACCTCAGACCATTTAAGAATGTAACCTTCTGCTCGATAAGCTTCCTTTCGATGTCATGTTTGA
Organism: Lactuca sativa; assembly: GCF_002870075.4. Taxonomy (NCBI): domain Eukaryota; kingdom Viridiplantae; phylum Streptophyta; class Magnoliopsida; order Asterales; family Asteraceae; genus Lactuca; species Lactuca sativa. Next base: position 156,917,315 of record NC_056627.2, on the reverse strand, counting down.
TCATCCTGCTGAGAAGATGATTAAAGCGATCGAACGCCTGGGTCACTGTTTCTTCTGCTCCTTGCCTGAATTCTCCAAACTCAGATAAGAGCAAGGTTTGGATAGAATGTTCAAGATCCTCGTCTGTAGAGTACAGTTCGCGAAGTCTATCCCAAACTTCCTTTGCCGTCGTGCATGAGCTGACCAACCTGAAGGTGTCGGACTGAAGGGCAAATCTTATCAATCTTAACGCCTTGATATTGCACTGGAATTTATCCTTTTCATCTTGTGCAATATCTTTAACATCCTTCAGTAGATCATTGTACTCCTTTTGAGTTTTGATAATCCTGGACATTGCAGAATGAGAAAAAGGTCCATTAATGATAGCTTCCCATATGAGGTATCCATTATCCTCAGATCCTATCACGTAGTCTTCGAAGTGATGCGCCCAGACTTCATAGTCATGGGTATATAGGATTGGAATCTTCGTGGTTGAACCGATGCTGTTGGAAATATTGATAGGATTTGATTGCGACTCATCCATTATGATCGAAAAACCTGTTCAAAGATCAGACTTGTAATAAAGCAGATTAGGGCAAAACAATAAATATCAAGATACGTCAATAATGAGATGACGGCTCAATAAATATCGGTAGTTGCGGAAAATCCCTAATTGAAATCTTTTCACAGAAAAGATGTGTATCGATTACACAGCCTCCTGCTCTGATACCAATTGATGAGATTAAAACTTTAATCTTTGAAGATCGATTAGATCTTAAACAGGTAAGTAAATATAAAACAGCAAGAACACGAAAATAAGAACAAGGCAAGAGTGAATCAAACGTGTCGAATGATTAAAACAAAATCCTCAGAAGAGCTCGATTAAGAACATCAACTGTAAAGGATTGGTAGGTTTACAAGAAGGATCAAAGAAATCTGTAAATACTATCGTTATGCTCTAGATCAATCCTTAACCTAATATGCATGCAAGCATATACTTATATAATAAACATAATGGGATCTCGGTTGGACAGGCCCAAACCGAAATACAAATTAAATAAACAAATAGCTGAGCCCAAAGACGCAACCCTTGAACAAATCTTCAACCCAACACCTTGGTACTGCCTAAAGTTCTACATCACATCTTTGTAATGACTAGCATTGAATCACACACCATAATCCATGATCCAAGATTCAACTGAGTTTTCAACTGCATAGATAATATCATCTCTTTCAAAGTCTAATGCAATGTTCATCTCATTCTTTCCTTTGTCTGGAAGAGGCTTCAGACATTGATTCCTGAAATGTCCCTTTTCTTTGCAATTCCAACATATGATGTCCTTCTTTTTTTTTGATACGCCTCTCTTCCTTGACTTTAATCTTCCTCTACGCCTACTCCCTCTATTGGACTTCCATCCTCTTTCCTCAGTACTAAGAATATTGTTAGATGATTCTCCAACACTTCGTCAGTGCCCATCCTCACCAAGGATTAAATCGCATATGCCTTCAAATGTCAGCTTGGCACCTCCAGCTGAGCTGCTAACTGTTGTCATTGTTGCTGACCAACTTTTGGGTAATGATCATAATAGTAGCAGTTCTTAGACTTCATCTTCAAATTTTATCTCAACCGATGTCAACCTTGATAGGATTGAATTAAATTCATTGACATGATCAGTCATTGAGCCACCTTCCTTCATCTTTAGATTAACAAATTCACGAATCAAGTGAACCTTATTTGTTGTTGACGGTTTCTCATACATGTTAGATAGCGCTTTGATCAACCCATAAGTTGTCTTCTCATTGACAATGTTGTAAGCAACGTTCTTTTCCAATGGTAAACCCACCACACAAGTGCATACCGATCTAACAACTCCCAATCCTCCTGCTTCATAAGGAATGACTTACCTTCTGAAAAAGGTTCATGTAAACTCTTTTGGTAGATGTAGTCTTCAATTTGCATCTTCTAGAAACTGAAATCTTTTCCATTGAACTTTTCGACCTTAACTCTCCCGTCTTCAACCATAGCTCAGATACCAGTTTGTTGGGTGAAAACAAAACAAGTTAAGAGCATCAAACAAACATCAAAAACAAACTTCAATCAACTCACAAAACTTCTAAAAAAACATGAATCAAAAGAACACAATATTTAACGTTGTTCGGTTAAGATGACTTACGTCCATGGGCAAACAAGAGAGAAAGCGGGGATTTTATTAACTTTCTGGAAGTTTTACAAGCACTCCAAATTGTATCTCACTTCTAGCTCTCACAGAAATATAGCAATTTACAATGATGGGGTATGAATCTACTTATACTTGAGGAATCAAGCCTAAAACCCTAATGGGTCAAGCCCATTGGCCCATAGGCCCATGAATGATGACAGCCAATCATATTCTGCCTTGCAAAATCTTCTGGAACATTCTTCCATCTTGAGCATGATAGAGGAATTCATAGCATACTTGACTCATCAAGGACCAATATGGCCCATCTTGCACCCTCATGGCGCAATATGAATATGGATGGCGCAAGTGGCATCAAGTGTGGCACAAGAACATCAAGATTTGAGCAAAAACACAACAATGACGCAACAGGAACATACATGGCGCAACAAGGCCATGCATGGCGCAAGATCATACCTCATGGAGCAAGATGAGTACCCCATGGTGGAATAGTGACACTCATGGCACAAGAGGAAGCCCTCATGTAGCAACAGAGAGCAATATGGTGCAAGAAGGAATGCCATGGTGCAAGAGCATGCTTCTTGGCCCATCCCTTTAACATAAGGGGCAACAAGTTCCCCTCACTACTAGAAAAACAGCCTTTTACGACGCTCATTGCGCGTCGTAAAAGGCTCAGACGACGCGCATTTACGACGCGCGTTTACGACACGCAATGCGTATCAAGGAAGGCCCTGTCATAAAGGAAGACGACATGCATTCGCGTGTCGTAAACTTACGACGCGCGTGTTAATGACACGCAATGCGTATCAAGAAAGCCCCTGTCAAGAAAGGTCATGTCATAAATGAAGATGACTCACATTTTTGCGTATCGTAAATATGAATGTTTAAAAAAAATTATATATTTATTAATTTTTAAGTTAAGTTTGCATTTAATTTCTCATAATAAAAATAAAATACCATATACAAAATATACAATCCATTGCATAATATAAAATAAAATTTCATACTCAAAAAATAAAATAAATTGCACAAATTATAATGTCATACAAAGAATCATTCAAATGTTAAACAATAATAATACATTGCTAACATGGGTTATCCATTCCTATAAAACTAACAAATAATCATACAACTTTGTTTCTTACTGGAAAGGAATGCCAAACATGATTACAAGTCTCCCTTAATCTTGATTACTCACCTGCTTAAGTAGAATACTGTTGTTGAGAAGGTTACCTAGCAACAGAGAAAAAACATAACACCTCTCCCACAATCACAACATCATTTACAGAAAAAGGGTTGTCAATTACTTTCATTAAGACTTTCATTCAATCACAAAAATATTAAATAAAATGGTGAAAAAAATAACTTACTTTTGATAAGTTGATCTCCCTTAGAGCAAACACAGCTAAAGCATTGAACAAGACCCTATTTCAAAATTTTGTAAATACAAAAATCATGATACCTGATATTGGAATACTCACTTTGAGACACGAATACGAGTAGATTAACCTGGATACATATAAAGTAAAGATGGAAGATGCCAGAACTCCGGGGGCATTGGGTTGGTTCCTTCCCACTCGCACACACCAAGTATCTAAAAACAAATAAATTTTTCTAAGTTTTTTTCAAATATAAACTAAAGCATATATTCTATATAATACACTCACACAAAGGAAAAAGAAAAAAAGAAAAAGTTTACGTATTACAGAAAGCCATGCTTTGCCCTATGATGGGATAGTGGTGACACTGCCATGATCCAAGATCCATTTGCGGGCTTTGGTGCATGCACCATTCAGACCACCATCCAGACCTTCACCCAAACACATGACCAGTGATATACAAACACATGACCAAGGGCTGCATGATAACAAGATCTTCTAGAGCTTCTACTTTGTCTAGTGATAAGGTGTTGTATAACATATAAACATCCTCAAACTCATCAAAATCCTCCTACAGATGAAATGGTTTGTGGTGGTTTTACTTTTAGATGCTTTGTGAAAAGTGAAAATCACAAGATTCTTTTATCATGAATTTGACAAGGTGGTATAGTGGAGAGAACCTCAAAGAAACTATTGAGAAAATGTGAAAAGGAAAAAAGTATACGATGACCTGATTTCGTTCCACATAGTCATCAATGAAGTCCTTAACATCATTGACTTGTTCAGGGCTCAATTCATCATTATCCAACCTCGATTTGAGATTCCAGCTCAGACACCTAACCAATAATAAGCATTGTCATATATAATGTCTAAATGGGTAACCAACAACTAAGACATGCTTGCGAGGGAAGAGTAAGAAGAAAAGAATACAAATGGAAACATAAATGACCTTCTTACCCTTCGAAAAATATTTATTTAATAATATATTAACTCTTAACATATTAAATAAAAACAATAAAAAATAAAACAAAATAGAGCTCACCTTTTTGTTCAACAACTTCAATAAATTGATGAGCTTCTTCAAAGATCGGACTGATGTCTGCTTCTTCTTCATCACCTATATGTTCATGTTCATCATCACAACCCGTTTTTTATTAAATAAAAAAAGGAAAGATTAATTAATCACTTACAGAAAAGTTTTGATACTCAAACAAATCTACCCGTTGAGATTCAGCCTGCCCGATTTCATTAGAACACAAACACAATCTCAGTCATGGATTTAAAACAAATACGTCGGCCAAATTAGTGTTGTGGGCTCACATAAATCAGATCAGATAATGGGCTCAATGTCAAACAAAGGTAACAATTCAAAACCTAGTCAATCATTATTAAATCATCTGATAGTGAAGAGAACTTAGGCCCACAAGAGATTAAATCAACCACAACCAAATTAATTCCAGCCTTGCTAGCGTACGCACCTCTCCCACACAATGTTTTGAAAAACGGATCGGACATCGAACCGGTCGTCTTACTGGGTCGATGGTTCAGCTGGTCCGGTTGGACCGGTCCTAAAAACCGGATATATATATATATATATATATATATATATATATATATATATATATATATATATATATATATATATATATATATATATATATATATATATATATATATATATATATATATATATATATGGATGGATGGGTGGGTGTTTTATATATGGATATTAAATATATACGCAATGTATGTGTGATATAAATATATGTGGTTCATATCTAAAATGTGTAGTTGTATAAAAAATATGTGAGTGATTTATATATGTATATTAAATATATGTAATGTGTTTGTGATTTAAATATGTATGTAATATATAATGTGTGTGTGATTTATATATATATATATATATATATATATATATATATATATATATATATATATATATATATATATATTAAGAGGCATGTTGTGTAATAGTGTAAAGGAATTGGAAGTATATTTGAGGAATATGGAAGCATTTTGAGGCATCCCACATCGACAGGGGAGAAAAAGTTAAAAGGAATATGAAGTTTATAAAAGGAGCCTTACGAGCGTTTGGAAGAATAATCAAAAATCTCATTGCAATGGGCTGGCTCTCATAAGCCGGCCTGCTGCCTTGGGCTGTATATTAAAAAACCAAAATTTTGATCAATAAACCGGTTTTACTTCCGGTTCAACCAGTCCGGTTTCATCCGGTTTTTAACAAAACCAGTGGTTTCAAGCGGTTTTCGGGTGTTTAAAAAATGGTAACCTGAACGGTTCCCGGTTGAACCGGCCGGTCCGGTCCGGTTTTCAAAACACTGCTCCCACAGCCAGTCAATCCTTACCTCCAGTCTTCGCTGGAGCAACCACACAAGATCTCTTGGTTTGAGGCTGGGTATTTTGGGACAGATCTCTTGGTACGATTGTCAATTTCACCACAAGACTCGACATTTAATCCACTTAGTGTTGTAATGCCTTCATTGGAATCTCTTGATAAAATTACTAAGTCTGCAAGGAAGTGGGTTGCATTCTGTAAGCGGTTCTTAATAGAACCAGCTGCACCAGATTTTTACTTCTCTCAAAATAGTGACTACTTGAGAGTTAAAATCCAATCATCCTTTGTGAGGGAAGGCAGAGCAATGCAATGGGATTATAAGGAAAAGGTGCTAGTAAATGCCCTTGGAGCAAAAGATCAAAAATCCATGTCTAATTCTCACTTTCCTTGGTCTATTTGTGATGTTGCTACTGTTATAATTAGAGAATTGAACAGCAGAGGTGTCTTTAAAATGGTTCAGTCTCATGTCAAAAATATCAAGTCTGGATTAAAAAAACATAATCAGAATCTTCATAGCAACAAGTTATGATAACCATAAAAACGTTGTATACTTGGTGTTTGAAATGGTTGAGAAGATAGCTTACGAATAAAACAAGCATGGCAGACAAAATTACCAATCTACCCTCAGCTCCGGAAACTCATAGCGCCTTTGATTCCCTTCCTTGTATTCACTTTACTGACCGGACCCTCAGCTTCGGAAACTCACAGCGACATTTCAGAACTCACCAGATATGTCTAGTTGGACCCATAAAGCTTTTGCAAGAAGGTAGCTTACAAATATAACAAGCAGCCATAAAGGATTCCTAACCAAAAAAAAAAAAAGAATTTAACATCAGTGGAAGTGAGAATAGAAGACTGGTTTTATATAATGTAAAAAGACAAAAATAACCTCAAAAGAGTCATGAACTCATTGAATCGAAGTACCACCATGGCAGCGATAGCCCATGGAGGTGGTAACCAATTGTTATTGCGTTTATTATCTTCCTGAAAAAACCATGGTAGAAAAAATTACCAATCTACCCTCACAGTTCAATCTAAATAAATATCAAAGATTTTAAAAGAAATACCTGGGAAGCAATAGCTTGAGTGATTGTATATTCGGTTTCTTTTTGAAATTGGCTCCACAATGATTTGCATTGAACAGGAGTTATGAGTGTTTTTGTAGCTGGAACCTGAATACAAGTGAATAAATAAAATGCTCAAAAGAAAACAGTAAAAAAAAATTCTTGTGGGTAGTTTTATATAAGTACAACATTATTATAATAAGAAAATATTATCTGTTGCTCAATCTCGTTCATCTGATTAATCAAATCACTGGCAAACGTAACCCCTGCTATTTTTCTCCCTCTCACTAACACTAAAAGACGTTTTTGTCCCTTGAAAACGAACCCTTGCTAATACCAAGTCCCTGTTTTCCAGAAGTTGCTTTATCCTGCAAAAACAAAATATGTTAATTTTGTTGATTTTTCTACAATACTATAATAGGAAAAAGTAGAAGTGTAATACACAAATGCTTGTCCTTAGGAATATACAAAGGCTATGGAAATTATATTAGTGACAACATTAATAACTTTACCTGCATTTGAAGAACATCTGGAGGTGGCATCTTTTTTATGCGAGGGGTTTGTTCAAAGTAACCAACATGTGAATGTCAGATTATAGGAGCAATTTTAACATTTGCAAGTTCCACCATCAGAATGACCTTCCCTACAATGACAAAATAAATTAGTTCAGAAGACAGTTGACTTTTATGGTCAAACATGTTACAACATTAATATATAAATACCTTAACCTCTCACAAAGACGAACCAAAGCATCTGACCCAGTTCGATAAGCAACATCTTCAATCATAAAAGCATTCCATGGTGTCACACAGTCTGCAATTTGAAACTCACACAACTCTTTCAATGAACACGCATCTATTAATACAGCATAGTGGCCCCCACCAGCTGCCAGCTTCCTCATTTCCCCCAAACACCTGTTTTGATTATTCATCAGCTAAACCTTCAAGTCAAAGGAGAGAGAGAGAGAGAGAGAGAGAGAGAGAGAGAGATACCAATCAACTGGAGATGGGTACCAAGCATAAGTGCATTTCTGGTTAGCTGCTTGGCCATAGCTGTTATAACCCCAACCATGGATTTTACCATCTTGTGTGCAAATAAGCTTTTGAGAATGTCCATAAGCAACCTGTTTTACACCAAATGGAAGGACCAAAACCGATGGTGCCTGCTATGCGTGTATGCAAAGAATCAAGAAAAGAAACATAAAAAAAAAAATAATTAACCGACTAACACGAAGACTTACCGGATTAGTTTCTCTATATCAAAATTGATTTATTTCAACCTTTTACAAAGTCAAAAGCATCAAAACAAAATAAAACCCACCGATATTAGAATATGAATGAATTAGGGCTCACCCGAATATGAGATCTATCCATTCATATAAATGTATAGAGACATGCTCACTCTCAAGATCCATGCGATGCTTATGCACAAAATCAACAGGGTTTTCGTCCTAAGGAGGAAGCTTAACACAATCGGACGTCATCGATGGAGAAGTGCAATGTCTCTCTCTCTCTCTCTCTCTCTCTCTCTCTCTCTCTCTCTCTTCACCCGCTTCTACAGTCTTCCTGAATTCTGAGTACACATAAATCGATTGAACATCGATGGTAGGCGTGAGCGACGATTGAACATCGATAAAGACTTACATAACAGATGAACCTTCGATTAAGACTTATAGTTGTGGCGATAGTCGACGATTGAACATCGATGGTTGGCGTGAGTGGGAGTCGAGCAAAACCAGCGAATCGATTGAACAGGGAGAACAGATTGAGGGAGGGTTATGTGATACAAAATCGAAACCCTAGTTCAAGCAATAGTTGATTTTGTGTCCTAATAAATGTAAAGTGTTCAATATCTTCTGAGAAATGAAGCGATAAAGATCGATCTATGGAGGATGTGGGTCATTCTTTGAGGGTTAAAAAAACCCTAGTTTCCTAGACTTTGTGAGGACGAGTTTTTCTAGTTTTTAGATTCCTGCAAGGTATTAAGGAGTGGCGGAGAAGCCGATCGAAGAGAAGAGAGAAGGAGGGAGAGGGGAGAGTAGACTGCGAAGATGAAAGATAGAAAGAAGGTAGAAGAGGGGTTTTCAAAATTTTGGGGATTTCGTTTCCCCCTCTGCTAAACGCGCATTTCATTAAAATTATAAAGAGACATGTATAGAGGACGCTCGTTTAAAATAAAGCGCCCTCCGTGTTTTTAATTTCTTTTCAAGAGACACTAATTTAAGGGCACTCAATAATGCGTGACATAAATTCTTAAATTTTTTGAAGAGATGACAATTTTTTAATGTCTCTCTCAATTGCGTAACATAAATCAATGAGTGTCGTGGTTTGCGCGTCATAAAAGGGTCTTTTCTTGTAGTGCCTTGTTGTTCCATATCACTCCTAATTGCTCCAAAGCTCTTCCATGTGCTCTAAAATCCCTTCTGCATGATTCGTTCCTTTTACACTTGATCCATTCCTTTGTCAGACGATCCATTCCTTTCTTAGATGATTTGTTCCTTTGTCGCATGTTGTTGGATAAGGTGTCTAAGTCCATAACTATTTCTGGTATGTACTTGACCCGACCCGGCATGGTCCATTTGGGTTGCATGGCACCATGCAATTGGATAGACTAAATGAGAGAAATAACACTTGGAGATTATTAATATATTATAAGTTCTAATATATTAATAATATTATTTGATTAGTTTGATCAATAATTAATTTAGAATTAATTAAGTGGTCAAAAGAGAACTAATTAAATATATGGGTTGATTATGTAAATCATCCATATCTTGTATAGTGGGCTAAGAGGCTCCATGGATTATCAAGTTGGGTTCTACCCATTGGATGCTCCATGGATGCTCCATGGGAGTTACAAACCCATGGGTCATGGAAACGAAGAGTCATGACACATTAGGGTTTACATGGTGTAACCCTAGATGTGTCAACACTATATAAGAATCATATTCTCCACCAAAATCGGCTAGACATAAGAAACTAGAGGGCTTGGCCGATTTCAAGGAGTGTGTGTTCTCTCATAAGTTTTTCCAAGAGCATTTGGTGTTGTGTGAAACATTTGAGGCATCACACTTGGGGTGCTAGGCTCACAAGGTTTCAAGGAACACAAGCAACAACAAGGTAAGTAATTCTATCTATTATTCAAGTTAAAATTGTTCCCCGTGTATGCTAGATAGGAATATAGCCTTGGAATTCAACTTAGCATGATAATTAGACAAACATAGATCCAAGGTTATTAGGGTTGCATGTACACTTAGGAAGTGTTAGAATGCTGAAAACCCATCAGTGGTATCAGAGACTAGGCTTGTTTGTTTGTTATTTGTGCTTAAAAGTTGAAGAAAGTCGAAAATCTTGCTGTCTGACTGATGGACTCGGCAAGTCCATGGGGAGGACTCGTCGAGTTCACTTGTATCTTCAACCTACTCGGCGAGTAGGTTTTTGTACTCGGCGAGTAGGGTCGACAGAGTGCAGAATTTCGACTTCTGTTGCTGGAAATGGATTAGAAACATTACCCTAAATTGTTTTGGTACTTGAAAACTTGTTTTAGAAGGTGTAATGTCTTTTCTAACTCATTTACAACAACTAGTTATCAAAATTACAAAGATTAAATGTGATTTTGATTCTTGAAGGTGTTCATATTCATGATCTTGTTCTTATGATGTTTAGATGATCATAGGAATTATTTGTAACCTATGTGGTAGATTAATTCTTGATCATAATGTTATTTAATGGAGTCCATAACTTGTCCTCAAGTTATGGAAAACCAAAAGTCTCTTGGATTGAAAACCATTAAAAGAACACAAGAGTTAGAAAAATGAAAAGTCTTCATTTTATTACTCTATTAAACTCATAAGTTACAAGATATGAAAAGTTTTGAAAGTTTACAAAACTTGCCCTCAAGTTTTGGAACAAGTAAAGTTAAGATTAAAACTTTAGTTCCAACCCCTAGAATTTTAAAAGTTAAAATTCAACCCTTATACTTATATTATTATGATTTAATAATTATATATATATATATATATATATATATATATATATATATATATATATGTATAAGAACAAAGTCGTCTTACCGCTAGTACGCCTCATTCACGAAGCCGGTCTATAAGGTGGGTATAAGGTTGTTGCCTATAAAATGGTGACTTAATGGGTGTCCACTCTCACCCACCGCTTGCTTGACCGGTGGAGGGTCGTTAGCCGAACGGGTAAGACAAGGACTTAAAAATTCTCATTTAAAGTATGATGAATATTATAAAGTAACTAAATGTTTTATTAAATTCCCAATCTTAGTTACTTTAGGAAAAATGTGAATAAGGTGCTATTCCATGAAATTACACTTTACACTTTGATTAAGTCGTTGGTGGAGCGTGTGTGGTTAACCGGCACACTAATTTGGACTTAACAAGGTAGGTAAAGGGTGACTTAGGGTTTATTATAGTATCGATGGAGCGTGTGTGGTTTACCGGCACATCGATTGAGTGATAAACTTTAAGGGTACCAAGTGATTTACATGGTTACTTCACACCTCGTTTTGTGATCCTCGGTATCCCAGTCACAAAACTTGGAGGGCACACTCGAGATTGAAACATGCCTTTGAAAAGTTCATTGAATCTCAAAGAATCTAGGAATTTCTAAGAACCATTCAAAAAAAACCTAATACTTAAATATTGCGGTTTTCATGGTGGAAGTTGGTGAATCGTCATTCACCTACCTTTCAAATATGACATAGCTTAGATTACGGCATACCTCTTCTAAGTTATATTATATTGTGATTGGATCCTAGCCTTAATATTACATTTGGGTGTTTTATTAAGGACTCTCTTATATCTAAACTAATCTTGTTCTCTTTTCTTCAGATGTCTTTCAACAATGCTTCTGGCTCTAATCCTAATGGCTCCTTTACCCTTATGAACTTGTGTGGGAAAGTCACCTTTGATGGATCCGACTTTAATGAGTGGATCAGAAACATCAGAATGATTACCCGCTACGAGGACAAAGAATATGTCCTTGACAAGGAGCTTAAGGAGATTGATGAGACCACTGCAACTCCTCAGGACATCGCTGACTTTCGGGCACATGAAAGGGATGCTACGAAAGTGGCTTGCATCATGATGGCCATGATGACAGCGGAACTCCAAAAGTCTTATGAGGATTTCTACCCTTATGAAATGCACCAAGATTTGATGGAAAGATACCATCAAAGTGCAAGGCAAGAGAGGTATGAAATCATCTGCTCCATGATAACAACCATGATGAAGGACGGGGAATCCGTCACGAGCCACATGCAGAAAATGCAAAGGTATGTGGATCGTTTGTTGAAGCTTAATGTGAACTTCCCGGAGGATCTTGCAATAGATATCATTTTCACTCCTTACCATCGTGCTATGATCAATTCCGCATGACATATCACATGAACAAGGAAGAAGTCACCCTCAGCAAACTCCAGGGACTTCTCAAGACCGCAGAATCAGGTCTTAAGGGGAAGTCGGTTGCTATCACTCCTACTCCAAACTCAACTCCGGTTTTGGCAATCGGGAAAAGTCGAGGGAGGAAGAGAAAGAGATCTTCGAAGGGTACCAAGGCTCGGACCCTTGATGGCTCTTCCTCGAGTGGAACCAAGAAAGGTTTCATTACTCCTTCTTCTGACCCAAAAGAGGCTGAATGCTTCTATTGCCATGAAAAGGCTCATTGGAAGCGGAACTGCCCAAAGTACCAGCAGGATGTGAAGGATGGGAAAGTCAAACCCAACCATGCAAGTATTTACACTATCATTTCTAATAACTCACCCCATTCTAATTCTTGGGTCCTTGATACCGGGTGTGGTATTCATATTTGTTGTGACTTGCAGGGACTAAGAAGAAGTGAGGATGTGGAGCAAGGAAGAATAAACTTGATCATGGGGAATAGGAAAGCTTCACCTGTTACCAAGATTGGAGTTTATACTTTATCGCTAAGTAGTGGGTTTAGTTTAGATTTGAATAAATGTTGTTACTCGCCAGGAATGGCAAGAAATATTATTTCCTTTCATGCTTTGTACAAACAAGGGTTTACCTTTTCATTTAATAATGAAGTTGGTTCTATTGATGCTTTCTTTAATAATGTTCTTTATTTTAAAGCATTACCTTGTGATGGTGTGTATGAAGCTGTGTCTGTTGTAGATAACTTAGGAAATAATGTTTTGTGTATTGATTCTACTACTAATAATAACTTGGATAAAGCATCATTATGGAATTGTCGTCTTGGACATATAAGCAAGAAGCGCATAGGCCAACTCCAAAAGGATGGAGTCTTGGAGTCGTTTGACCTAAAGTCAGATGATAGTTGCGAATCATGCTTACTTGGAAAAATGACAAAGTCACCCTTCACAGGTTCGTGTGAGAGGGGTGAAGGTTTGTTGGACCTCATACACACGGATGTGTGTGGACCATTCAAACATGCCACAAGGGATGCTAATCGTTATTATTTGACTTTTACTGATGATTACAGTAGATATGGATATGTCTACTTGATCAAGCATAAGTCAGAGACTTTCGAGAGGTTTAAGGAATTTAAACAGGAAGTCGAGAATCAATTGGGCAGGAACATTAAGATGCTTCGATCCGATCGAGGAGGTGAGTATCTTAGTTCAGAGTTCCTCGACTATCTCAGGGAATGTGGGATTGTCTCACAATTGACACCTCCCAGGACACCACAGTTGAATGGTGTGGCTGAGAGGCGTAATCGAACCTTGTTAGATATGGTTCGTTCCATGATGAGTCGAGCTTCGCTACCAATCTCATTCTGGGGGTATGCCTTAGAGACTGCCGCCCATATCCTTAATCTAGTCCCTACAAAGAAAGTTGCCAAAACTCTTCACGAGATGTGGACTGGTAAAGTACCTAAACTAGACCACATCAAGATTTGGGGTTGCGAGACTTTCGTGAGACGCAAGACTCATGATAAGCTCGAACCTCGAAGCGAGAGGTGTATTTTCATCGGTTACCCACAGCGATCCTTTGGTTACCTCTTCTACAGACCCAGTGACAATGTGGTCTTTGTAGCAAGAAGAGGAGTCTTTCGAGAAAGAGAGTTTATAAGCCAAGGAGACAGTGGGAGGCAAATTGATCTTGAAGAAATTCAAGAATCAAGTGGTGAAGGAACTTCAAACTCTAGCCCTCAACTTGAGGAGGAAACTCCTGTTGAGCCAATTGACAAACCCATACCTCTGAGGCGTTCCACGAGAGTTAGGAGTGCACCTGAGCATTACTATGGATTCCATATTACTGCAGAAGGTGAGACACTTATTAGTGATGGGACACTAGTAAGTCAAGATGACCCTAACAGCTACGAGGAAGCCATGGCAGGCCCCGAGTCTGCTAAATGGAAAGAGGCTATGGATAGCGAGATACAATCCATGTATGACAATCAAGTTTGGAACTTGGTTGAAAATGTACCAGGTCGTAAGACAGTAGGGTGCAAATGGGTCTTCAAGAAGAAGACCGACATGGATGGTAATGTACACACTTATAAGGCTAGACTGGTTGCAAAGGGCTTCTCTCAAATTCCTAGAGTGGACTATGATGAGACTTTTTCTCCGGTAGCCAAGATTAAGTCTATTCGGGTTCTGTTAGCCATAGTTGCATTTCATGACTATGAAATATGGCAGATGGATGTCAAAACCGCTTTCCTTAATGGAAAGTTGGCTGAAGATGTTTACATGAGTCAGCCAGAGGGTTTTGTCAGCAACGAGTACCCTAATAGAGTGTGTAAGCTTGAGAAATCCATCTATGGATTAAAGCAAGCACCTCACAGATGGAATCTTTGCTTTGATGAGAAGGTCAAGGAATTTGGCTTTACTAGGAGTGAAGATGAATCATGTGTGTATGTCAAGGCTAGTGGGAGTATAGTTAGCTTTTTGGTATTGTATGTGGATGACATACTACTCATAGGAAACGACATTCCAACCCTGCAGGAAGTAAAGTCCTGGCTTGGGAAGTGTTTCGCTATGAAGGACCTTGGTGAAGCTGCCTATATTCTAGGGATAAGAATCTTGAGAGATCGGAGTAAAAGACTAATTGGACTTAGTCAGAGTACGTATTTGGATAAAGTGCTTAAGAGATTCAGCATGCAGGACTCCAAGAAAGGAGATTTACCCATCTAGAGTAACACCAGATTGAGTAAGACACAAAGCCCTAGCACTGAGGCTGAGATAGCAGAAATGATTCGAACACCTTATGCTTCGGCTGTAGGATCGATCATGTATGCTATGACGTGTACTCGACCCGATGTAGCCTTTGCCCTGAGTATGGTTAGCAGGTATCAGGCGAACCCTGGCAAGGCACACTGGACTGCGGTAAAGAATATCCTCAAGTACCTACGGAGGACTAAGGATTAGGTCCTTACCCTCGGTGGGAGTGATGACTTGAGAGTAGTAGGGTATAGTGATGCCAGCTTCCAGACTGATAGGGATAATTTTCGCTCTCAGTCGGGCTGGGTCTTTACCCTGAATGGAGGAGCAATTTCTTGGAAGAGTTCCAAGCAAGAGACAGTGGCAGATTCTACTTGTGAATCAGGGTATATTGCAGCTAGCGAGGCAGCAAAGGAGGCGATGTGGCTGAAGAACTTCATTGGAGACCTTGGAGTTGTACCAGCTATTAAAGAGCCAATGGAAATTTTCTGTGATAGTGAAAGTGCTGTTGCCTTAGCCAAGGAACCAACGGATCACGGGAGATCCAGACACATCGACAGAAAATACCATTTTATCAGACATCGGATCGAAGAAGGACTCCTCGTGGCAAAGAGGGTATCATCAGATGAGAATCCGGCAGATCCCCTCACAAAGGGACTGACTCGGGTTAAGCATCTTCAGCATGCTGGGAGCATAGGGCTGAAGGATGATATTAGATTTAGTAGTTAGATAACCTCGAAATTTGTAAAGTGTAATTGACATTTGATGATGAATAAAAATGTTTTATTTAAGAGTAAGGTGTTACTATCTCTTGTCGATCGTTTACTATATTTCGTTTGCATGTTTTGACTTCCAGAATAATTTTTGTTTGGTATAACATATTATTCAAACCCCCACAGTCAGTCATATGTCGGAAGTAGGTATGAATCAAGACTGTCATGTTTGGTTGTAGAGGTCTTAGACAAGGCTACAACAATCATGAGTGCTCATAAGTTCTGAGCATTGGACTCAACCCACGCTCACTGGAATCACTTCATGGAATTCTATCTCGAGTGATCGTGAGACGGTAATATCGTATAAGTCTTCAAACCTAGAGATATGATTTGTTACTTACAAGTTGGTTATGCATTGATTGTGCGAAAAACGCATTGGTAACTCGATGTTATAAATCGTACTCTTGTGTGTAATCCAATGAGTGGTAGAACAAACATATGAGTCGAAGTTTATCTGTTCCTTCTTGGATTAGAAGCTGATATCTGGGCCCCTCGATGATTTCGTTTTGACCCATGTACCGGGCCTGGTCAGAACTAAGTTGATGTGTTCAATTAAGTTCTATGTCAAACAAATCGGAAATCGGGAAACAAATGCTGGACAATAAGCAAGACAGTGTTCCATGTATTTGTCCGGCTGATATCTCGAACAGAGGATTATATGATCACTTATCTTAAATGGCGTACCATCATCTTCTCAGTTCCGAGAAACCTTGAAAAGAGCTACGATTGCGATCGGTTCCTGAAGTCATACTTGCAGTAATAGTTATTAGACTTATCCAAGTGGGAGACTGTTGGATAAGGTGTCTAAGTCCATAACTATTTCTGGTATGTACTTGACCCGACCCGGCATGGTCCATTTGGGTTGCATGGCACCATGCAATTGGATAGACTAAATGAGAGAAATAACACTTGGAGATTATTAATATATTATAAGTTCTAATATATTAATAATATTATTTGATTAGTTTGATCAATAATTAATTTAGAATTAATTAAGTGGTCAAAAGAGAACTAATTAAATATATGGGTTGATTATGTAAATCATCCATATCTTGTATAGTGGGCTAAGAGGCTCCATGGATTATCAAGTTGGGTTCTACCCATTGGATGCTCCATGGGAGTTACAAACCCATGGGTCATGGAAATGAAGAGTCATGACACATTAGGGTTTACATGGTGGAACCCTAGATGTGTCAACACTATATAAGAATCATATTCTCCACCAAAATCGGCTAGACATAAGAAACTAGAGGGCTTGGCCGATTTCAAGGAGTGTGTGTTCTCTCATAAGTTTTTCCAAGAGCATTTGGTGTTGTGTGAAGCATTTGAGGCATCACACTTGGGGTGCTAGGCTCACAAGGTTTCAAGGAACACAAGCAACAACAAGGTAAGTAATTCTATCTATTATTCAAGTTAAAATTGTTCCCCATGTATGCTAGATAGGAATATAGCCTTGGAATTCAACTTAGCATGATAATTAGACAAACATAGATCCAAGGTTATTAGGGTTGCATGTACACTTAGGAAGTGTTAGAATGCTGAAAACCCATCACATGCTCCATCAACCCCTAGTGCTCCATTGTAATCTAAATGCTCCATGTTGGACAAGACTTCTTACCCCAACAATCTCCCACGGCTTGAACAACTTATTCTGCCATTCAAATTTCACTATTCCTCAAAGTAGTCCCTCTTTCTCACTCTACCAAGCCCTTTTCTTCAAACTTATGAAAGGCCAATTGAAGCCATGCAAAGCTTCAACTTCTCAGTGGTAACCAAATTGATGAACATATCAGCTGGATTCTTTGTTCCAGAGATTTTCTTAAAGTTAGAGTTACTTCATTGATTAACTCTAGAATGAAATGGTACCTCATCTGAATGTGTTTAGTTCTGTTGTGAAACACTCGATTATTTGCTAAGTGAACTACACTTTGGTTTTCACAATGCAGTACATAATCCTCCTACTGCATTCCAAGTTCTGACAAGAAACTCTTCAACCATATGAGCTCTTTGGCAGCTTTTGCAAGTTCCATGTATTCTGCTTCCGTGGTTAAAAGAGAAACACTCTTTTTTAACCTTGACATCCAGCTAATTGTTGTAACTCAATTTATGAACACATAACCCATTGTTCTCTTTCCTGAATCTACACATCCATATAACTCTGCATCACTGAACCCTTCTCAAACTACTCCTTTTATTCAAAAACATAAGGAACACTCAACATTTCCTTTTAAGTAGTGTAGCAACCATTTTACTCCTTCCCACTGTTGTCTTCCTAGATTTGACATGAATCTGCTCACAACTCCCACTACATGAGCAATGTTTGATCTGGTGCACACTATTGCATACATTAAACTACGAACTATAGGTATGTAGGGAACTTTAGTCATGTATTCTCCATCTTTTTCCATTTTGGGGGATTGCTTCTTGGTAAATCTCAACTGACTCCCCCAATGGTGTACTTCTAGATTTTGCATCTGCCATATTGAACTTTTCTAAAACTTTCTTGATATACTTGGCTTGTGAAAGTTTTAGTGTACCGGTAACTCTGTCCCTATCTATGCTCAGGCCTAATATTTGTTTAGCAGCCCCTAAGTCCTTCATCTCGAACTTACTAGCCAACTACTTCTTTAGCTCGTTGATCTCCTGCATGTTGGATCCAATAATTAACATGTCATGAACATATAACAATAGGATGATATAAGAGGACTTCAATTTCTTCAAATAGCAACATTAATCCATCTCACATCTACTGTACCCATTCCTCTGCATGAAGCTATAAAACTTTAAGTACCACTGCCTTGAAGTCTGCTTCAAACCATACATACTTTTCTTTAGTTTGCACACCATATTTTCCTTTCCAACTGTGGGAAAACCTTTTGGTTGTTCCATGTAGATGTCTTCTTCAAGGTCTCCATGGAGAAAAGCAATTTTCACATCTAGTTGTTCTAGATGGATATTTTTCGAGGCCACAATTCCAAAAACTATTCTGATGGTAGTTATCTTCACAACTGGAGAAATGATCTCATTATAATCAACCCCCATCTTCTGTTGGAAACCATGACTACTGTAAGGTCAAACCTTGAAATATGATAATGTTTAAAACAAACTCAATATCAGCACCAGCGTGTCAGCAGCTCAGTTTGTAATAGTTTAGTTTATTCCGTGCATTGTAACAAATCTTGTATTTATCTTGTTTCCATAGTTAGCCTAGTTAGTTAGCTAGCGTATCCCTGTTTTGTAGGGATTGTCTAGAATAGCAGTATATAATCTATTGTATAGGTTTGTGAATGGTTATGCCTTTCACGAACCCTAATCGCTGCTTTGTGCACACGATAATCTCTTTGTGAGATTATCTTTCTTAGTGAAAGTTTTTCTTCGTGAATTCCTCTTGTTCTTGTTAACTGTCATTGTTTGATATATTGATTAACCCAACCTCTTACCCTGCACATCTTGTAAGACCAACTCCACTCACTGAGAATATTATTGCCTTTCCTATCTCAAATGGAGTGTTTCATGTTGTTCATGAACAACTTAAGCATTTTCCTGATTGGAATTCATTTGTGAATATGTCAAAATCAGACACTGATAGCTCATTATCTAACACTGATCAAATTCCTTCTGACACTGAATTCAGTTGTGACTCAATGATAAACAAAAGGACTAAAAGCTCTCTTGGTGAATCTTACATGTCAAAATGTGTTAAATCAAAAAATTTGCTCACCAAGAAGAACTTTGGTACTAGAGTTTGTTACAGATGTGGTGATACCTCTCACAAGATCAGTGAATGTTCATTTGATAAATCATCCTCAAGAGCTGATAATATTAAAGTTAGAAATGAAAAATGGACTCTTAAGTCAAATTCTTTAAACTGTCTTCCTAAGGAGTGTTATAATTTATTATCAAATAACTTTGTGAATGACCCATCTTCGAATGGGTCAGTGTGTTCTAACTAGTTTCTCAGCACTGCAGGGTCAGGAGCATCTTTGGTACTTAGATAGTGGTTGCTCAAGGCATATGACAGGATCAAAGTCTCTCCTGGAAGACTATGTCAAGAAAACTGGTCCTGCAGTTACTTATGGAGACAATGGAAAGGGGTTCACTAAGGGATATGGAAATATCAAATGCAATAACGTGGTTTTTCAAAACGTTTCATATGTAAAGGGTCTCAAACACAACCTTATCTCCATCAGTCAATTGTGTGATGCTGACTATGAAGTTCACTTTACAAAGAAGGAAGGCAGAGTTGTAAATACTGACAAGAACACCGTACTTTCAGCAAGTAGAAAAGATGATATATATGTTCTTGACATGTTCTCGAGTGACAAGGCACGGATGCAATGCTTCTTTACAAAGTCTCAGACGAATCTTAGTTGGATTTGGCACAAAAGGTTTTCTCATCTGAACTTCAAGAACCTATCCAAAATATCCAATCAAGATCTAGTTAGAGGGCTCCCAAAATTCAGCGTTGTGAAAGACAAGATGTGCTCAGCTTGTGAACAAGGAAAACAAACCAAGTCCTCTTTCAAACCCAAGTCATGTTCCAGTATATCAGTCCCTCTTCATTTACTCCACATGGACTTGTTTGGACCTATTCCTGTCCGTTCTCTAGGTGGAAATAAGTATACTCTAGTGGTTGTGGATGAGTTTACTCGATTTACATGGGTGGTTTTCCTGAAGAAGAAGAAAAGTCATGCTACACAGGAAATTATCTCACTGATTCGTAAAAATGAGACACTGACAGGTCTCAAAGTTAAGCAGCTAAGAAGTGATCATGGTACTGAGTTCCGAAACTCAACTCTTGAAGAATTTTGTGATCACAAAGGAATTGGGCAGAACTTCTCAGCTCCTCGTACTCCTCAACAAAATGGAGTTGCTGAACGAAGAAATAGAACACTGATTGAGGCAGGAAGGACCTTGATGATCCATGCTGGTCTTCCTATGTCGTTTTGGGCTGAAGCTGTCAATACAACGTGTTTTACTCAGAATCGATCTCTAATTCACAGGATTCATAAGAAGACACCATATGAAATGCTGAAAGATCGAAAGCCAGATGTATCCTTTTTTCATGTATTCGGATGCATTTGTTATATTCTAAATCAGCGTGACCCAAGATCCAAGTTTGAACCTAAGGCTGATAAAGGTATTTTTGTTGGGTACTCATCCATTTCAAAAGCTTTTCGTGTTTTTCATGTGAACAGGCAATGTATTGAAGAATCCATTCATGTGAAGTTTGATGAGGAATCATACACTGATGAAAAGGTCACTCATTCTTCTTCTATTTTTTAAGAGCTTCTCTCTTGTCCATTTGACGAAGTCCCTCCTGCTGATGATGAAGCTGACTCTTCTGATTCTATTGTTCCGGTTCCATGTTCCTCGAATCAAGATACTGCAACCAGATCAGCAGATAATTCACTAGGTGCTGATGAAATCCTTGAAGCTGAAGACTCTCCTGCAACTGATAACATGTCAGTGTCAAATTCTCCGGAATCAGCATCAGTCTCTGAACATCGATATCATCCTATTGATCAAATTATAGGGAATATTCATGATGGTGTCCGTACCAGATCTCGTGTATCTAATAATTTTTGCATGTATGTTAACTTCGTTTCAATGATCTTACCTGACAAGATACACACAGCTCTTCAAGATGCTGATTGGATCAAAGCCATGCAAGAAGAACTGAATGAGTTTGAAAGGCACAAAGTTTGGAATCTTGTCCCACACCATCCGGGAAGACTATCACTGGAACTCGCTGGGTCTATCGTAACAAGGTTCATAAAGATGGAATCATCACTCGCAACAAGGCAAGGCTTGTAGCTCAAGGGTTTACTCAAATTGAATCCAACGACTACGGGGAAACTTTTGCTCCAGTTGCTCGCATTGAAGCAATCAGACTGTTTCTCGCATACGCATCCTACATGAATTTCATTGTCTATCAGATGGATGTGAAAACAGCATTCCTCCATGGTGTGTTAGAAGAAGAAGTATTCCTCAATCAGCCCCCAGGCTTTGTGAACAAAGATCATCCTGATTACGTGTACCGATTAGACCAAGCTAATCCCAAAGAATCTCACCTCATAGCTGTCAAACGTATTTTTCGATACTTGAAAGGGACTCAAAACCTTGCACTGTGGTATCCTCGCGACTCAGCATTTGAACTTTATGGATACACTGACTCAGACTATGCAGGATGCAATTTAGACAAAAAGAGTACGTCTGGTGGATGTCACTTCCTTGGAAATCGTCTCATCAGCTGGTCTAGCAAGAAGCAAACATCAGTAGCCATCTCAACTGCAGAAGCTGAGTATGTTGCAGCTAGGAGATGTTGTGCTCAGCTCTTATGGATTCAAAATCAGCTTCTCGACTATGGGATCAAGTTCTCAAAGACTCCCATATATTGTGATAACACCAGTGTCATTCAGATCACACAAAATCCTATTCAGCACTCAAAGACGAAGCATATCGAAATCAGACATCATTTCATCAGTGATAATGTTGAAAAGGGAAAGGTTGTTCTTGAACATGTCAAGACTTCGGAGCAACTTGCTGATATCTTCACTAAGGCACTGGATTCTCAAACAACTGCTTACATTATTGGAGAACTTGGAATGATTACCTTGTAAATAATTTTGCTGTTTAATTGTGCTAATGTTTGGTATTGTCTTATAAGCTGATGTACATTGTGCTGATGATGACATACTGGTGATATTTGCATACTGAGTACTTTGGTTTGATTTCTTATCTTTATCTCTTCTTCAAGTCTTCTAAACTAAAGTTGAATGATTTACTGTATTAAACCATACACTGATAACAACTTGAAACTCTTTGCCGATGGTTAGATCAAAACACCAAGATCTATCACACGCAACTATCCCTTCTTACCAATCTTACACTAATTCAATGATTCAGTGTGACAAAACACACGCTGATGAGAATCTAAAAGTCTTTGCCGATGGTTAGATCAAAACACCAAGATCTATCACATGCAACTATCCATTATTACCAATCTTACACTAATTCTGTGATTCGGTGTGCCAAAACACACGCTGATGAGAGTCTAAAAATCTTTGCCGATGGTTAGACCAAAACACCAAGGTTTATCACACGCAACAAACCTTTCTCTAGCTTCTTATTATTCAGTGTCTAATGATTCAGTAAGATAAACCACTCACTGATAAAGTCACAACACTCTGTGTCGATGGTTAGATAATGTAACTAGTATCTATCACACGCACCAATCTCCTTGCTAGCCCCGATTAAGCAAGTTGTACCTTGAATTTACGGAGAAATATTTTCAGCATGTAACTTTTGTGACACTGATCTCAGCGCTTCCACAAACACTGATTGACGTTTCACCTTCAGTCAACGGCTCTTTTACCCAACGGCTATTTTCTGATCTGACAGGTCGTTACGATACGCCGTTATTTTTAATGAAGATAATCATCACCTTTTTAATGAAGATAATCATTACCTTTTTAAACCCCCTTTTCATTCCATATTTAAACCTCTCTCACCATTGATTTAAACTTTCCTTCCACAATTCCCTCAAAACCCTAGAACTCTAAAAAAAAAAAAAAAAAAAAAAAAAAAAAAAAAAAACTCTCTAATGGCGGCATCTTTGTTCACTTACTCCTCCACTTCACGAAGGGTAGTTCCTGCCCCAAACTCTCCTCCTCTTCCAATTCACATCAAGGCTACAAATGTTGTCTTCAACCCTGATATTCCAGAGGTTCATCGAGGTCTTGGACTCGATGATTTTGTCAATTTCTAAGCTTCCTGCCACCTACGATACGCAATCAGTGACGTTGCATCCGAGTTCTTCCCTGAACAAGTATGTGAGTTCTACTACACTGCCACTGTCAATGACAACAACAATGCCATCACCGGGACCATTGGCCATGGAAGACACTCTGTCTTCATCACTGCAGAACTTCTCAGTGCTGCCCTAAGGTTACCCATCTTTGAACCTTTCTCTGAACCTCCCACTATTGAACGGTGTAGACGTATGTTTGATCAGCTAGGCTATGATCACTCAAAGGCTGGTACTCGATTAGCTCTTATCTTGCACCAATGTATGACCCCAGGTTGGAAATTTTTCACCGGTGCTCTGTGCAAGTGTGTGGGTCATAAGTCTCGAAGTGGTGATCAGTTGAGTAATTACGAGCAACAAGTCGTCTGCTCACTTCTTCTCAACAAAAGACTAGATTATGGGGCTCTATTCTTTGATCAGCTTGTTCAGCTTCTTCGTGCAAATGTACGCGTTGATCATGTTCCGTTTCCACGCTGGATTGCTCTTGTGTTCGACAAATTCTTCGCTGCAGACTACTTCTCGCATTCTGGAAATCCCATCCAATGCCCTCGCTCGCCTGTTCGCATGTATCAAGATGATCCGCTGGATACTGACATTGGAATCTCTGATAGGATGAGAGAACGGATTGCAAATCCATACACTGTTCCTTCTCTCACCGTTGACACTGATGAAGGAGGCACTGATGGTAACCATGTAGATCATGCTGATCAAGAGGATGAACACCATGATGGTGGTCATTTCTCTCCTCAACTTTCTCATCATATCGTCTCGGATACTGACAAAGTTCCCTCAGCACCAAAGGATTCCATAAATCAGGGGGAGCAACCATCTCAGGGGGAGCATCCCTCGCAGGGGGAGAATCCACAATTTCAGGGGGAGCATCCGTCACCAGCAGCTCATCACTTTTCTCCGGGGATGCCTCCTAGCTCTCCAGCAGCTCCAGCTACTTCAGTTGTTCAGATTCCGGCCTCAGCATTTACTGAACTTCTGAAACTGACTCGGGATATGAATCAGCATCTTCTACATATTGAAGTTGATGTTCACCAGCTAAAGGAAGTTCTCCTGCAAACTCCTCCCTCTAGTCCCCAATCTGATGATGCTCAAAAAGGGGGAGATACTGATGATGATGCTGATGCTGATGATAATGCTGACCGTGAACCGAATGAGAGAGACACAGAACCTGTCGACAACACCATTGTTCAGCCTAAACCACCAACGCCAATGCATGAGTCTGACTCTACGGGGCATAATAGTCCAGCAGCTACTGAAAAGCTGATTGAAGATAGTGAGCATGATGAAGAGCATGATGAACCAGATGATGAATGTCAAATACTGGATATGAACTTCATTAATCCTCTTATTCCAGTTCAGCAAGAAAGTTCAGATGACCTTGAAGAATCTCATCCGCTATCAGTCAATCCTGTTGTTGATCCAATTATTCTGGTCCAAGGAGAAGATTCGGACGTTGCCAGTGAAGACTCTCATCCGCTATCTCGAAAGCGTAAGGTAGCAGATGCTGACTTGGCTCATTCTCAAACTGATACTTCTTTGCCTGCCAAGAAACCCAAGTCCATTGTCAGTATTTCTAATCTTGCGGCTGAATGAAACATGTCTCCTGATCAAGTCAAGCAAATTCTTGATGAAGCTAATCAAGCTCAGCTTCTAAACAACATTGCTCAAGCTGATGATTCTCTTATTCAGCACAAACTTCAGGCCAAGGGATCTTTTGAAGCCCAGATGTAGAAATTCCTGGAATTTCAGTCCAAAGCTCAGTCTTCTCAACCTCCTCCTAGCCATAATAAGCCGAAGACTGAAAGTGTTCTTGACCGGATTGATCGAAAAAGGTTTGAAGACGTTCTTAATCGACGAATGTGTGGTGATAAGATCATCAAAGTCAAAGCTTCCAAACCACGAAATGAGAAGATCCTTACGTTGCTGATCACTCGTCAAGGTCCTCAGCATTCATACACTGAAGTTGTCAAGAGGGATGAGCTGATCAAGTATGGATATTCTGAATGGATGGAACTGCTCGAACTAGCATCCAAGCAAACCTCAGCTCACTCTTCGGAACTGACTTGTGCTCTTCATCTGCTGATCAAGAAAGTTCAGTGTTTGGATCTTGTTCCCAAAGAACGACCTCAGCATCAAGGTCAAAGGTTATTTGTTCCTAGAACTAGAAGAACCAAGTTTCAAGTTGATGGTGAAGATGTATTGGTTCTAGACTTTGGTGCTGGTGGAATAAACAATTCTCTTCCTATCAGTGTTGATCCGGTTCAGCATAAGTTTATCTCAGCTCCTGAACACGGGATGTTCTATCTTGATAAAAACAGGAGGATGTGTTTTCAGCGAACTACTGACATCCCAAAGGCTCCAACCACTCATCTCGTTGGCTTAAGGCAAATGTGCATGAGTCATCAAGATCTATCCGGAGAGTTTCACATTCTTATTGCCATGGAGCTGCTGAACAGAAGACAGGAATTGCTGGATAGTCCTTACTGGCCTATCAAAATTGAAGCTGAAGCTGAGTATGAAGAGTTCCTTTCCAGAGGTGTTTTAATTTAGTTTGTTTTGAACATCATCATATTGGGGGAGATTGTAAGGTCAAACCTTGAAATATGATAATGTTTAAAATAGACTCAGTATCAGCACCAGCGTGTCAGCAGCTCAGTTTGTAATAGTTTAGTTTATTCCGTGCATTGTAACAAATCTTGTATTTATCTTGTTTCCATAGTTAGCCTAGTTAGTTAGCTGGCGTATCCCTGTTTTGTAGGGATTGTCTAGAATAGCAGTATATAATCTATTGTATAGGTTTGTGAATGGTTACGCCTTTCACAAACCCTAATCGCTGCTTTGTGCACACGATAATCTCTTTGTGAGATTATCTTTCTTAGTGAAAGTTTTTCTTCGTGAATTCCTCTTGTTCTTGTTAACTGTCATTGTATGATATATATTGATTGATCTAAAGGCCTCTTCAACTACCAACCTTGCCTTGTATCTCTTGGTGCTATCAATCTCATCCTTAACCCAAAACACCCACTTGTTTTGCAGTGTTTTCTTCCCTGCTGGGAGCTTGAGCAAGGACCAAGTGTGATTCTTGTCAAGTAAGCTCAGTTCTTCTTCCATAGCCTTCTTCCACGATATGGATTCTTTCATCCTTAGGCCTTCTGGATAAGACTCAGTTTTGCCATTCTCTGTCAACAGCAAGAAGTATGTTGAAGGAGAAAACCTGACAGGAGGCCTTTGTACTCCAGTGGATCTACAGACGATAAAAGCTTTAGTTTACATACCTTTATTTTCTGAACTACTATCATCCATACTCCCACTATCTCTAGTTGCATCAGAGCTCCCACTACTTCGTGAACTTTTACCTATCTCTAGAGTACTGATAAGTTTTATAATTTCGTCTTCTAAAGTTTCTTCTAACTCAACATGTTCTTTTTTTCTGGTTGTGTGTTATTGCATGATCCCTTAGCAAGTTCATCCTTGTATAATACATTCTTATTGAACACCACATACCTTTTTGTGCTCGTTATCCCATAAATGGTATCCCATATCGTCCAACCCATAGCCTATAAAGGTGCACTTCCTTGACTTTGCCTCTAGATTATGTCTCTTAGATTTTTTGAATTTCACATACGAGACACAACCGAAGACCTTCATGTGCTTGAATGAAACCTCATGACATTTCCATTCTTCCTATAGAATCTTGAAACCTATAGGAACTGAGGGTCCTCTGTTGATTAGGTATGCAACAGTGTTTAGCGCATCTGCCCAAAATATCTTTGGTAAACCAACAAGCAGTCTCATGGTCTACGCCCTTTCATTCAATATTTTGTTCATCCTTTCAGCTTCTCTATATAAGCTCTTTGGCAGCTTCTGCAAGTTCCATTTATTCTTCTTTCGTGGTTGGAAGAGCAACACTCTTTTGTAACCTTGACATCTAGCTAATTATTTTACCTCCAAATGTGAACACATAACCCATTGTGATCTTTCTTGAATTTGTACATCCACCTAAGTCTGCAACACAGAATCCTTTTAAAATTACTCATTTTCTTCTAAAACACAAGGAACACTCAGTTGTTCCTTTTAAGTAGCATAGAAATAATTTCACTCCTTCCTACTGTTGTCATCCTGGACTTGATATGAATCTGCTCACAACTCCCATTTCACTCCTTCTCACTATACTTATGGGTCAAAGGTATCAATGTCGGATCATGGAATTGTGTTATGTAGAATGCTAGCTGTATTTGTGACTCTTCCATGCATGATTGGGTTCAAATATACCCTAGGGATGAGCCTATTAATGTATGATTGGTTTGAAATTTACCCCTGGGATGGGACCATTATTGTATGTTAGGTTGAAATATACCCCAGGACTAAGCATTGTATATTAGGTTGAAATACACCCTAGGGTTAGGCCCATTATTGTATGTTAGGTTGAAATATACCCTAGGTTTGGACCCATTATTGTATGTTGGGTTGAAATATACCCCAGGGATAGGCCCATTATTGTATGTTGGGTTGGAGCATACCCTAGGGCTACGCCCAATGATATGTATGGTATGTGGTATGTTGGGGAACTCACTAAGCTTTGTACTTATGGTTTATGTTTAAAATGTTTTCAGGTACTTCTTATTTCAAAGAAAGGCTCCGACGTGATCGCACTGCATCTCCTGGAGATTTATTCTGCACTGAATATTTACAAATTACTCTCATGTTTTGAAAATACTATTATTCTGATCGTCTTTGAGATAATGAATGAATGGTTTTTCACTTATTTAAAAATGAAATTTTTACTCGGTGTTTTTGGGTCGTTTCAAGTTGGTATCAGATCCTTGTTTAAGGTATTCTGACACACTTTCAGGTGTGTCTGAACTCAAATGAGGATTTCTAAAATCTTATAAAAAGAAAAATGATTTCCAAGAAGGTTTTTAAGAAAAAAGGTGTGTGATGCATGCAATCAGCCGAGATCAACTAAGTATTTCCCAAAATACCCATACATGTGTTATGCTTTTTGTTTTGGTATGAATATATGAGAATTGAATGGTAGATTAGGGCTAAGGATCTGCTCAGGATTGCATGATAGAATGCTAGGAGAGGTACATGTATATGCCTATTGAGTGAGTTTTGGATCAACATGCTAGTATGGATTTCAGATGTTGGATACAATGTCCTAATTTTTGATGCTTTGGAGCCTAAGAGGAATCAAATGCTATGGCAGATTTGGAACCTATGTTGGTGGAATTGATTACTAAGTGTATTCCTTAAAAATTATATACGATTAGGATTATATAGCCCTAGAAGGAATGATTTGGCCTTATTTCATTTTCATTGTTTGGTTACAGGCTTAGGGTAGAATCATTCATTTGACAATTAATGAGATCCCCTTTTTGTATAACTTGCATGCATAAGGCAGCCGGCAGTGTTAGTGGAAGTTCCTAGAATCGTAATAACAAGTGAGTTGGAGGGTGCCTTTATTTTTAGGGTGTTATTGCCCAAATGTTGCTTGATTTGTGCTTTGTGGGACTCATATTGATGTGAACTAACTATTAAGTGAATGTATTAAGTTACATGTAGTAAATGTTAAACAATTTTAGAGTAACTTATTTTGCCCTATTACGCAGGTCGTGTTTGAATCCAACCGTTGTAGGGTTGGGTCTTTTATTCGAAACATTATTTAAGGTTTGTTGCATGTAATTGTATTCATGAAGTAGTTAGTTGATATTAGTAGGGTTTCTTCAGCAGCAGATGACAAGGTCAGGTTAGAATCCTAGGAACTGCCTTAGAGGAATTGATGCACTTTTTAGAGGTGGGTATTCATTTGAGAATGGGTATATGTGGTTGGATCGGTCGATAGTGGACATGAGTAGTTACTTAGAGGATCCAGAACGATCCTTGATGAAAGTAAGAATAGATATGGAAGGTAGTATTGGGCACGTACTACTGAAAGCACAGGATCTGTACTCGAGACAAAGAAAAATTCCAAGATTTATAAGGAGCTGATTGAGGGTAGATCGTATGGTTGGCACCATTACTCATTGTAATGTGTTTCTATTTTATTCGGTTTAACGAGTATGGTTGTTTATGTCGAGGATAGGTCTGGTGATTGTTTGGGCCTTACTTACCATGTCAATTTGTGTTTAAATGGTGCAAATCTAGGTGAGTTAGTTGCTTTTTGGGTTTCGAGGGCCTTGCTTGAGGTGGTTCCAGTTGATTCATGTGACTCAAGAAGGAATCGATTGTGATGATCAGCTCGAGGGTTGCAGCTGGAGGTGGAGTGATTGTGTCACACCCCAAAACCGGAATGGCGGAAACGTTCTGGGGTGGATGACGTCATGTCAAGTATCACAACATATGCAGTATAGTAATCAAAGTACAACAACCTTTGCATTAATAGTAATAATTTTACATAGTTTACATTTCATAACAACATCAAAGTAATACAAGGAATAATATAGATGCAGCTCGGTACTAGGCTGTCTTCACAAAAGCTCCCGGGGTGTACCTGTCTATCGCTGACCTGAGAATACAAGTTATTTTGAAAGCGAGTATCAGCATTTTTATAATGCTGGTGAGTCCATAAGTATTTAGTATCATTTGCATAAATACACATTTTTATTCAAAATAACTTTATGAAAGATAATAGTTTAGAATCTACGGTGTATTAGCGTCCTTTCCAAAAAAAATTCTATATTTTCTAAATAAAAGCAGTCTTCTACCAAGACCCGACCGATTTATGTTTTAAGGAGTAGTTTTCCCCAACTTACTATCATTACCAAATACAGAATTGACTTTAAAAGAGTCATGAGAAAATTACAAGTGAAAATACTAGGAGAAAATAATATATATACCTCAGCAGTAACACTGCTGACTAAAACAAAGAAAACATAGACTCCAGAAGAGTATCGAATGAATGATACGCCTGGCTCAGTCTAACAAAAGGAAGCACAGACTCCAGACAGTATCGAATGAGCGATACAGCTAGCAAAGTCTAAAACAAAGGGTGAATGTGAACTAGTATGTAACCATGCTGATCGACGATAGAGTATCCGATGACCCTCCAGGTCACGCATAGAGGTAGTGGCATTATGTCACCCATGGGCCTTACCGGCGCAGACTGTAGCTAGTAGTCTGGGTGTGGGAGTGTCAGTCCCATATTGATCTATACA
Organism: Lactuca sativa; assembly: GCF_002870075.4. Classification (NCBI taxonomy): domain Eukaryota; kingdom Viridiplantae; phylum Streptophyta; class Magnoliopsida; order Asterales; family Asteraceae; genus Lactuca; species Lactuca sativa. Next base: position 156,886,442 of record NC_056627.2, on the reverse strand, counting down.
CATGATCTTCGCTCTCCTTCCCGGAGACTCTGGTTACACGGCGTTGGCGCAATGAAGTGTCGTAGAGAGAAATAGTGTGTCACATTCTAAAGCAAAAGAGAGAGGTAGAGAGAGAGATAAAGAGAGAGAGAGATAGAGATAGAGATAGAGTGAGTGAGACAGAGAGAGAGAGAGAGAGAGAGAGAGAGAAAGAGAGAGAGAGAGAGAGAGAGAGAGAGAGAGAGAAAGATAGAGAGAGTTAGAGATAGAGATAGAGTCTCCTAACAATTCCTATAATAGTTACTAGGGTTCCAGAAACATGAATAATAGAAGGATGCCTTTACTACCCAAAGGCGATGAACTGGCTGAGAGAGAGAGCTTTTATGTCCATATATGTATACATGATATATAATTAATGTTTAAACGACCTTTGGACGGACATCCAATACCCACCAGACCACATCCTAACGACGAAAAGGAAATAGGGCGAACTAGCCTTCCTAAGTCCTTTAATTATATAACTATACAAATATAGGCATGCATTTAACGAAATAAAAGCATAGAAGAAAACTTTGGTAAAACCTTTTAAAAAACCTTTACACTTAAGAAATTTATGACTTGATTTCATTTTGTAAAACAAGTTTTGAAAACCTTCGGAAGTCCTTTAAAAACCTTTCATAAACAGTTTTGAAAACGATTGTTATAAAATAGTTTAAGTGAAGAAAACCTTTGGAAATCCTTTAATAAGAAATTACGACTGGATGTCTCTTTAGTAAACCAACTTTGAAAAACTTTGGATAACCTTTAATGATCTAAAAAAAGAATAATCATACTTTAACGAGATTCGAAAACATGATTTGGAAATCTTAACCTGGATGAAACAGTCTAACATGCAAAAGTCTATTTTGCTATACAGTTATTAATCACATGTGATTTATCTAATAACTGTACAGTTCAACTTGTATCCCCCCGCTATAACAGCAGTTAAAATCATTTAAAAAGGTTAATTCAGGGGTATGAACTCACCTGACGTGGGCGACTCGGATGGATGGACGGTATAGGACGTTAGGTGTCAAGTGAGGACTTGAACACACACTCGGTTCCTACTTAACATATAATGATACATTTAAGTATCTAATTAGTCATTTAATAAATAATTAAGCAATTAAGGACGTCCTACTACATGAAAACACTTTTCTACAAGTGCTAGGAGTACCAAGGGTTGCATATGAAGGGTGTAAGGACTCTCATTGGAGTTTACTCTTCAAGCTATAGCCCTTAGGGGTGTTTACGGTTTTTATACCATTTTCCCCATGAGTTTACGGCCGTAAACTCATGGGAATGGTGCATTTGGGTGCTTTAAGGTTTCATGCTTCACAAATTAAGGTCCTAGAGTTGATTCAAGGGTTATGGAAGTGATTGGGGCTCAAAATGGACACTCTTTGGAGTTTACAGTCCTTGGACCACTCCCTTGGGAGTTTACAGCCGTAAACACATGAGTTTATGGTCGTAAACTCATGTTTGTCCATTTCACTTGTGCTTTGGTGGTTCTAGGCTATGCATGCAAGGTTCTAGTCATTTATACAAGCATAGGAAGGTGTTAAGGGCACTTAAACACTTTGGAAAGCTGTTTATGGTTTTTGGGAGGTGTTCTAAAACCGTAAACTCATGTTTGTCCCTTCATTACATGTTCTTGGGGTCCCTAGTTCATGAAAGTAAGGTTCTACTCCATTACACAACCATTTGAAGGCATTAGGGGCATCTAAACACCTCTTGGAGGTGTTTACGGTTTTGGGATGAACTCCCCAAACCATAAACTCATATGAACATGGGAAAATGATGATTTTCGAATGCCAAACTCATCTAGGAAGGGATCTATGCTAGTTGTCAAGGCTTAGGATGAACCAAGGCACACTTTGGCATGCATTTAAGGGTTTACGGTCCAAGAATGTTCTTGGACCGTAAACACCTTGTTCTTGGTGTTCTTGGATGACTTCAAGTGCACTTAGGTTCTAGGGGCTTGGATGATCGTTTTTGGTGGATTTGACGGGATAAACTTATGATAGTTGAGAGGATTTCTAGAGTGTTGTTGAGGTATTAGTTGGAAAATGAGGGAAAATGATTAAGTGTCATATTTATACTCTCAGGGGTTCACGGTCAAAAACTCCGAGTTTTCGTCCGTAAATTCCAAATTTTTGGAGTTCCGCGACTTATGCTAAACACGACAACTTTAAATTTTACTTCCTTACTTTTGGTTCGCTTGACGAATATTATTTAAAATACTCCAACGGGCTTAAATCCGGCCAAAAATATTTTGGGATAAATTTGGCTAATTTTTGACGTGCTTAATTATGGTGTCAAAACAAACGGAAATTTCGGGTTGTCACATCATCTCCCCGTTAGAGGGAATTTCATCCTGAAATTATAGTTTAGGCAAGGAAGTAGGCATGAACAATCGAGTAAAGAGATGAGGGTACTTCCTATTCGGTTGGTCCTCGTGCTCCCAAGTGAACTCCGGTCTTCACATTTGAGTTCCAGCGAACCTTCATTTAATGGGGTGTGGATTCGTTACGCTCGTTTGATCTCTCGGTTCGTGATATCCCACAGGTTCTTCTACGAAGTTAGGGCCCTCGATGATTTCTATCTCAACGTGTGGGGTTACCAGAGTTACGTCGGACTAGTACTTTCTCAAATTTAAGACATGGATAGATTTGGGTGGAATTTATGGAATTCCAAAAGTAGTCGGGGTTTGACGAGGGTTAGACCAATTCTTATAAAGAATCTCGGATGGTCCTAAGCTCTCAGAAAGATAGAGCTTCTTAGTACTTAGAACGTAATGTACTTCTATGGCGAGATCATCACTGGCGTGATCGCCATGTCGAAGTTCCAAAAGTTCTCTCTTACCGGAGTGGGGTTCTCGGGTTGGTTCTTAGAAGGCTCATGTCGTTTTTCGGATTCATGTTTCCTACTGATTGGCCCTCGGAGGTTGTTCTGGATTATCGAATGTATTGTCTACATGTTGGCATCTATTGGTTACGGGACATCTATCTCGATTCAGTGCAAAAATGGACCTGCACTTCTGACTCTCGAGGTGTTACTATCGAAAATTCTCAAAGTTAGCGAGATAGGGTTTCACCAAGCGATGTGTAGGAAGTTTTAATTTTCTTCATCGTCTAACAGATGCTTTCACAATATGATTCCTAAAAGGAAAGAATCATGCTCTTACTTACTTTGTTGTTTCATGAATAGCAACCTCTGCTCAGGGCTAACTCAGTCCTTAGAGATTTCCTGTAGTGTTGGACTATCTCGGAAGGTGTTTCTACTATTTTTGTGTAAGATAGTATCCTTGGAACACCTAGTAGTCCAATGAATCTCTAAGACATGCTCTATTCTACAAGGCGTCGGCTCATTCCAGTTGCAGAAGGCGCATTTTCTTGTATAACCCATCGACTAACACCTAGACTGGTGTCGAGTCTATAATCTCTCCGAGATCTGGGTTATAATGCTTGACGCAACCTACTTTCCTACTTTATTCCAGTATTCTTGGTTGTGGAGGTTATCCTGTGGTTCTTGGAATTCTAGTATTCACTTCGGAGAACGTAGTCTATCGTCTACAGGGCGACGGTGACTTATTCCACGTGAAGACTACTCGTCAGCAGCAGGGTGGACGAAGTGCCTGAGTAGTGCGAGCATCTTCTACAACTACTCTTCCGGTGGTTCTGAGTTTTCTTAATTTAGATTAAGTCTAGCAGTATAGGGTTCCGTCACTCGGAACTTCACATCTCCTCATCCACTCTTCTCAAAGTTTAACTTATTGCAGCTTCCAGGTTTCCGGGATATCTGCTGAGATGCTTAATTCATGGGATTAAGCGTGAATGGATGGCCGTAGTCAATGTCCTTGACTCTTACGAATCGGGTTTCTTTACTAACCGAGGGTGTTAGCTACTATGTTGGCTTAACTGGGATGACAACAAATTTCAAATTTGTGGTCATTTTAGTAGCTCAATCCACAGTGGTTCTCTTGATTCTAGTTCCTATTCTATGGGATAGGATGAAGGGTTTTACTATGACGTTCGTGGTAGAGCTCATACTTGGATTAACCGCTAATACTTGGTGTATGCAAGCCGTATATAATTGAAATCGGCAGGATGTTCAGTTGTGCGGCTCCACCCCAGACCCACAACCCAACGAGGAACAGGGAGTAGGGAGGAAGCACACATCTTAAATCTTTTTTATGTAAATTACATACCACTCTTATGCATATACTCAGTTAGTAGTAGTTAATTCCATGAGTTCCATCTCTTGATTCACGAGTCTAATTGCATGGTGCTACTGATCTTTCTGGGGGATCCGCTGAGTAGGTTTCGGGTGGTTGTCGTCTTCTGGAATACCTGTAGTGTCTTTCGCTTTGGGTTCTATTTGTCTAAGGAGAGGTTGGTTAACAGCGCTCGACACCCTTCTCCTGGGTACTTCGGAAGGTTATAGATAAGAGAGACGACCGACGGATTGCATTAGGTTTTATTATTAAGTACGGAAGAACTTTTATTTGTCAAAATGGTTATGGTGAAAGTTCTCTTTACGCAGCACTAGGAATTTACACATGGTTACACTATGCCAAACCATGATTGACAGGGGTGTCGGAATGGACATACATTGACATGATATGGAATGAGGGTCGATAGGGGCATGTGCTGAATGGGCACACAAGTTCTTGGTGTCTCGGGTTTTGTCCCGTATCACTGTCGCACATACTTGGACCGATAGAGTCAACGCGCAACTATAGAGGGTCCTAAGTGTTTCGGAATAGTGTACATTCTCACTAGGCCTTTCTATAATCGCCTAGCATACAATAGTCATGTATAATTAAGGTGGGGAGGATTGTTGACTGAGCGACTCTGCCCTAAATCCACAACCAAACGAGGAACAGGAAATGAGGCAGCATCACTCACTCGAGGTCTATCCATCTTAATTATACATGGCTTTAACGTATATACTGAGCCATTATAGCTTTACCTTATGAAATTTTTAGTTTTACAACAGCGTTGCGACTTTTAACAGAGTTACAGTATTAGATTTACTACAAGATTAACGCTGTGAACTAGGTGTATTACAAAAGCAAGTATACGCAGTATGAGGGTCCCTTTACTGACGGGATCTCGCAAAAGATAAGACTCTGGTCGCACTAGTTCTAAACAGTTTACGAGTCTGATACAACAAATGCTTAGAATACTTTAACGAGGGTCTGGAGAAGTTTTTCCTGCAACAGTGATCCTTAGTATCTTCCCGTCTGCGTCGGAGTTCTTTATTATTGGACAGTCCTTTTTGAGGTGTCCCATCTCGCCGCACTGGTGACATGTCTGGTTCGTACTAGTATTGGTGGTGGGAGTGAGGTGCTTAGACAGAGTTACGTGGACACGGGTGCCCTCCTCGTTCCTCCACTTTGCAAATTTCCCTTTAAAGAGTCTGGCTTTAACACCACCTTTGTGTGTGGGGTTGGTCCTGATGCCAGGGAATTGTAAAATGGGTCGTGCTGGTGCTGAAGGGGCAGGGGTTGCCACTCGCTGCTGTTATGTGGCAAGTCTTTGGATTCGTTGGCGTTCCTTTAAACCTTAGCGTTTTCGTTTCCTCCTCTCGGTTTTACAACTTTGCGTGTCCGTGACTGTCGCCATTTGTTGGCTTCTTGGATCGGTACGACGATCAGTATTTTCCATTCCTTTGCCATTGATTGCATTACTAGCATTGAGGTTTGCAAGGACAGCTGGCACGGCAGCTGTTACCATGGCTTGGAAGGTGGCAGCGTCGATATGAATGATAGGGGTTTCGTTGTTCAGCTGGCTATCTCCGGATGTCGACATGATTCTGTAACATGAAAGACAAGGGGTTAGTGAGTGACCAAGGTTGGATCTAGATTATTTGATTCTGACTAAGAGGTGAGTTATTATACATGAGAACTCAGCTTATACACATTATGATATAATCAAGAGTAGGCGGATAGTAAAATGTGTGATTCTATTTTAGTTTCACATCCCGACAAGGAAAAGAAACTAATTCAGCAATCTCACATTTTATTGTCTACCAGGTCTTCGTTATATATAACTTGGAAATGTATGAGCGAGGAAATCATACTAATAACCTTCTTACTAACCCTTCATACTTGAACTAGAATTCCTAGTAACGGCTATCTTTGGACCTAGATTTATTTCAATCGTTCACCAATGGAGTAGGAGTATGTTCTCGAAGGTTTGACCTACATCCCTATGATGCAGTCCTGGTATCAAGGTAGGAGTAAGGGTATCGGAAAGTCATAAGATGGAGTCATTCTTACTAAGTTATCTTTATATTGGAGAGATTCACTCTCCAGCTTTGGAAAGATCTGAGGATAGTTCGGAACAAAAACTACGGAAAGAAAGGCTCCTAAAGACTTATGGCTAATCATTCTCAATCGAGGTTTTGAAATACGATCTAATCATATTACTTGCGACAAGAAAAGGCGGTTTACCTAACACATAGTGTGAGTTGTGTAATCACTAACTCACTAAATTGTATTATTTTATGGGTGTATTAGCGCGACCATAACGAGGAAAAAACACTTCTCGGGCTCCATGTATTGGCTCCCTCTGTCTACCTCTTATCCTTGACTGAGACCAGCGTTGGTTTTCTTTGGATAGATACCTAGAGTTCTCTTCTCGTATAGACATATTGAATTTCTACTCCGTCTTACTTCCGATTCTGACTTTGGGTGTCATCACTTCATAATAGATGACTTGAAATCTCGGAAGTTCAGGCGAATTTCCCACCGATGTCCCTAAAAGGTATTGGCACTTGGTGGTTTCAATAGTCTCGTCCTAGTTCATTTATTTCCGAACTGGAATTCTTCTCAATGAACTTCTTCTGGGTCTGAATCAACTCTTCTGTCGAACACTGAAGTGGATAAGGTTTTCTATAGGGTTCGTGCGAGAATGGAAATGTCTAAAGAATCCTAAGAGATTATTAAAACATTCCACTGGGTGATCCATATCGAGTCCTGCTATAATTACATAGGGTACACAAATTATATATAACTTAGATCTGATAGGCCTTCGAATATGTGATACTACTCTATATCCACATCCCAACGAGGAAAAGGAAGTAGAGCAAAACCACACATTCTTAGTCTATGGGATCCTTATTATATATAACCTTGGAAGTATGCCCTTTTAATCATAGGTATATCAATAAGGATCTTTTTAGTTTTTCACACAAGGTTATCTATCGATCCTAAAATACCCCTATGGTATTCTAATTACTTGATTGGCTCTTTAACTTCTTAATATGATTCTGGGATTAATGTGAGTCTTTTAGTATTCCAAAATACTCCCATAGTATTTTAAACTTTATGTTTGGCTCTAGCATTCCTAGTTGGTAAGTTTCAGACTCGTTACAACACCACCATCACTCCCAAGCACACGTTGGTCGCATCTCGAATAAATGTAGTTGATCAGGTTACATTTATTCCAGCTTACGATTACATAAGTACTCAGGTTTGATGATAGTGGTCAACATCCAAAGACTTTTATTTTGTTCTTGTTGTGATACTTTTGTTCGAGTGTTTAGATTCCGGATGTTCTTATACTTTGGTAAAATATGGTTATATTTTAAGTATAATTCTTGGTTAGAGTGTTTTATCCCTATGTATTTATAGGTTGTATATATTTTATGAATTCATATACTGAGCTCACTATAAACAATGCTCTGATACCAATCTGTCACACCCCAAAACCGGAACGGCGGAAACGTTCTGGGGTGGATGACGTCATGTCAAGTATCACAACATATGCAGTATAGTAATCAAAGTACAACAACCATTGCATTAATAGTAATAATTTTACATAGTTTACATATCATAGCAACATCAAAATAATACAAGGAATAATATAGATGCAGCTCGGTACTAGGCTGTCTTCACAAAAGCTCCCGGGGTGTACCTGTCTATCGCTGACCTGAGAATACAAGTTATTTTGAAAGCAAGTATCAACATTTTTATAATGCTGGTGAGTCCATAAGTATTTAGTGTCATTTGCATAAATACACATTTTTATTCAAAATAACTTTATGAAAGATAATAGTTTAGAATCTACGATGTATTAGCGTCCTTTTCCAGAAAATCCTATATTTTCTAAATAAAAGCAGTCTTCTACCAAGACCCGACCGATTTATGTTTTAAGGAGTAGTTTTCCCCAAATTACTATCATTACCAAATACAGAATTGACTTTAAAAGAGTAATGAGAAAATTACAAGTGAAAATGCTAGGGGAAAATAATATATATACCTCAGCAGTAACACTGCTGACTAAAACAAAGAAAACATAAACTCCAGGAGAGTATCGGATGAATGATACGCCTGGCTCAGTCTAACAAAAGGAAGCACAGACTCCAGACAGTATCGAATGAGCGATACAGCTAGCAAAGTCTAAAACAAAGGGTGAATGTGAACTAGTATGTAACCATGCTGATCGACGATAGAGTATCCGATGACCCTCCAGGTCAAGCGTAGAGGTAGTGGCATTATGTCACCCATGGGCCTTACCGGCGCAGATTGTAGCGAGTAGTCTGGGTGTGGGAGTGTCAGTCCCATATAGATCTATACACATGATGTTTGCTCTCCTTCCCGGAGACTCTGGTTACACGGTGTTGGCGCAATGAAACGTTGTAGAGGGAAATAGTGTGTCACATTCTAAAGCAAAAGAGAGAGAGATAGGGTGAGAGATAGAGAGAGAGAGAGAGAGAGAGAGAGAGAGAGAGATAGATAGATAGATAGATAGAGATAGAGAGAGTGAGAGAGATAGAGAGAGAGAGAGAGATAGAGATAGAGATAGAGTCTCCTAACTATTCCTATAATAGTTACTAGGGTTCCAGAAACATGAATAATAAAAGGATGCCTTTACTACCCAAAGGCGATGAGCTGGCTGAGAGAGAGAGCTTTTATTTCCATATGTGTATACATGATATATAATTGATATTTAAACGACCTTCGGACGGACATCCGATACCCACCAGACCACATCCCAACGAGGAAAAGGAAATAGGGTGAACTAGCCTTCCTAAGCCCTACAAACATTATTTATATAACTATACAAATATAGGCATGCATTTAACGAAATAAAAGCATAGAAGAAAACTTCGGTAAAACCTTTTGAAAAACCTTTACACTTAAGAAATTTATGACTTGATGTCATTTTGTAAAACAAGTTTTGAAAACCTTTGGAAGTCCTTTGAAAAACTTTCATAAACAGTTTTGAAAACGATTGTTGTAAAATAGTTTAAGTGAAGAAAACCTTTGGAAAACCTTTAATAAGAAATTACAACTGAATGTCTCTTTAGTAAACCAACTTTGAAAAACTTTGGATAACCTTTAATGATCTAAAAAAAGAATAATAATACTTTAACGAGATTCGAAAACATGATTTGGAAATCTTAATCTGGATGAAACAGTCTAACATGCAAAAGTCTATTTTGCTATACAGTTATTAATCGCATGTGATTTATCTAATAACTGTACAGTTCAACTTGTATTCCCCCACCCCCCACCCACCATAAAAGCAGTTAAAATCATTTAAAAATGTTAATTCATGGGTATGAACTCACCTGACGTGGGCGACTCGGATGGATGGACGGCATAGGACGTTAGGTGTCAAGTGAGGACTTGAACACACACTCGGTTCCTACTTAACATATAATGATACATTTAAGTATCTAATTAGTCATTTAATAACTAATTAAGCAATTAAGGACGTCCTACTACATGAAAACACTTTGCTACAAGTGCTAGGAGTACCAAGGGTTGCATATGAAGGGTATATGGACTCTCATTGGAGTTTACTCTTCAAGTTATGGTCCTTAGGGGTGTTTACGGTTTTTATACCAGTTTCCCCATGAGTTTACGGCCGTAAACTCATGGGAATGGTGCATTTGGGTGCTTTAAGGTTTCATGCTTCACAAATTAAGGTCCTAGAGTTGATTCAAGGGTTATGGAAGTGATTGGGGCTCAAAATGGACACTCTTTGGAGTTTAAAGTCCTTGGACCACTCCCTTGGGAGTTTACAGCCGTAAACACATGAGTTTACAGTCGTAAACTCATGTTTGTCCATTTCACTTGTGCTTTGGTGGTTCTAGGCTATGCATGCAAGGTTCTAGTCATTTATACAAGCATAGGAAGGTGTTAAGGGCACTTAAACACTTTGGAAAGGTGTTTACGGTTTTTGGGAGGTGTTCTAAAACCGTAAACTCATGTTTTTCCCTTCATTACATGTTCTTGGGGTCCCTAGTTCATGCAAGTAAGGTTCTACTCCATTACACAACCATTTGAAGGCATTAGGGGCATCTAAACACCTCTTGGAGGTGTTTACGGTTTTGGGATGAACTCCCCAAACCGTAAACTCATATGAACATGGGAAAATGATGATTTTCGAATGCCAAACTCATCTAGGAAGGGATCTATGCTAGTTGTCAAGGCTTAGGATGAACCAAGGCACACTTTGGCACCCATTTAAGGGTTTAAGGTCCAAGAATGTTCTTGGACCGTAAACACCTTGTTCTTGGTGTTCTTGGATGATTTCAAGTGTAAACAAGTTTCTATTAAGCACACAAGAAGCTAGGGTAAGTGCACTTAGGTTCTAGGAGCTTGGATGATCGTTTTTGGCAGATTTGACGGGGTGAACTTATGATAGTTGAGAGGATTTCTTGAGTGTTGTTGAGGTAGGAGTTGGAAAATGAGGTAAAATGACTAAGTGTCATATTTATACTCTCGGGGGTTCGCGGTCAAAAACTGTGAGTTTTCGTCCGTAAATTCCAAATTTTTGGAGTTCCACGACTTATGCTAAACACGTTAGCTCTAAATTTTACTTCCTTACTTTTGGTTCGCTTGACGAATATTATTTAAAATATTCCAACGGGCTTAAATCCGGCCAAAAATATTTTGGGATAAATTTGGCTAATTTTTGTTGTGCTTAATTACGGCATTAAAACAAACGGAAATTTCAGGTTGTCACAGATTGGGATTTCACTATCCATAAAAGGGGTTATGTTCTTTTAGATTTTCATGTTCTGAGGAAAAATAGAGAGCATACATGTGATTTTTAGATTGGGGATGTAGACCCAACATGGGATAGATGGTTACGGTTTTGGAGGCAAGTATAGCAGTGTGGGAATGCTCAAGAAGATTCTTATGGTATGGTTGCTTTAAGAAGAGATCAAGAGTATGCTTTCTTTGAATATAGATAGTTCAGGTGATAGTTTATTGTTTCAGGTAATCAAGGGAGGTGATTTGGAAACGACAATATTTTTGTCTCTGAGGTATCCTGATTAAGAAAATGATGCTTCTTGTAGTTATGAATAAGTCTCACACCAAATTATTTACTAGGGATTTATAGGCGATGCATGTGGTAATCCAATTATTTATAGATAAGTAATCAGAGCTATGAATTGGCATTTAGAATTATTTCTTGTACATCCGCATAGTATTCGTGGTGTAAGGGGTAGTTATGCTTGGGAAAATTTCAGGGTCTCCATCTGAGATTCATATTCTCTTTGAGTTTGCTTGGTCCTTATCTATAATATCATCCTGCATTGTGTTATATATCCCAAGGACAGGGATGTTATGCATCTGGGTGAGCCGGTTTGAGTTTTAGTGTGTTTGCAACGTCAGTTGGTGGTGGTTCGAACCCTAAGGTGGGGATTATTGGATATTGTCACACCCTAAAACCGGAATGGCGGAAACGTTCTGGGGTGGATGACGTCATGTCAAGTATCACAACACATGCATTATAGTAATCAAAGTACAACAAAACATTGCATTAATAGTAATAGTTTTACATAGTTACATTAATACATCAAAGTAATACAAGTAATAGAATAAATACAGCGTGGTACTAAGCTATCTTCATCAACAGCTCCGGGGATGTACCTGTCTAATCTTTGACCTGAGAATACAAGTTATTTGAAAAGCGAGTATCAGCATTTTACAAATGTTGGTGAGTTCATAAGTATTTAGTGACATTTCAATCAAATAACTTCATAAAGTAATAGTTTAAGTGTTTACAGTGTATTAGAGTTCTTTCCAGAAAATCCTATATTTTCTTAAATCAAAGCAGCCTTCTACCAAGACTGGTCAGTGGTATGTGGTAAAAAGTGGTTTTCCCTTAATTGCAATCATTATCAAAATACTGAATTTGATTATAAAGAAAGCAAGAGACAACAGGGAAATAACATATGCCTCAGCAGTGAGGACTGCTGACTAAGGCAAAGGAATCATAGACTCCAGGAAAGTATCGAATGAACGACACGCCTGGTTCAGTCTAACAAGTAGAGACTCAGACCCCAGAAAGTACCAAATGAAAGGTACAACTGGTAAGGTCTAAAACAGTGAAAGACAGACCCCAGACAATATCAAATGAAAGATACGTCTTGTAAGGTCAGAACAGTGAATACAGACCCCAGACAGTATCAAATGAAAGATACATCTTGCAACGTCTAAACAGTGTGACTCTGAAAAGGGAGATACAGCATACAGTGTAAATTGCCGGTGAAATACCGTTACCTTAAGGCCAAAGAATTATAAGGTAACCCGGGATACTCGTAACCATACTGACTAGAGTTCCAGACGCCCTACAAGCGTCTATAAGATGTGACATTTGTCACCCGTTGGCTTGGTAGGCCGGGACTGTAGCTAGAAGTCCGGGTGCGGGGTTGTCAATCCCGTATAGACCTATACACACAATGTCCGCTCTCCCTACAGGAGACTCTAGTTACCAACTAGACAACGGAGAAGGTCGTGTCCTGAAGATGCATCCTAATTAGTGGGTAGGGACTTCCAAATTGTGGGTAGTGCGTAAGTGCTGAACTAGAGGTAGAGACTTCCCAATAGTGGGTTTCTAATGTAAGTGTAGACTAGAGATAGAGACTCTTTACTGAACTGAATAGAGAGTTCCTATATGTCCATACTCATATACATAATATATAACTAATAGGTCAAACGACCTTCAGACGGCCATCCGATCCCACCAGACCACATCTCAACGAAGAAAAGCAAAATATGGCAGATGAGCCTTCCTAAGTCTTTCAACCATTACTTATATGTACCTATATAAGCACAGACATACATCTAACTACGACTGAGTGTGAATCAAGTAGAAGTGATCTTTGTGAAGTAGTAGTGTCTAACAAGTGAAGTAGAAGCAGTCGCAAGTGAAGTAGAAGTGTCGAACAAGTATAAGCGTATCACGAAGTAGAGACGACAATAATTGAAGCGAGGGCGTATCAAGTATAACTGAAGTAGAGTCGATATCAAGTATAAGTGAGGTAGAATTGTATCTCTAAGTAAGAGTATGAATAAGTATAAGCGTCCATCAGGTATAAGCGACTACCAGTATAAGTGAAAGTGTTACAGAGTAGGAGTATGAAATAGTATAAGCGAAGCAGCAGTATTTAACAAGTAAAAGTATACGTCGAAAAAGGGAATCTTTGATGAAAAACCTTTATGTACAGAGAAAATCACAAATTGTATTCTTTTGTAAAATATGTTTGAAAACCTTAGAAAATCTTTCATAAACCAGTTTAGAATGAATCTAGTTAAAACAGTATAAGTAAGAGTTTTGAAACAATTGAAAACCATTATAGTGTCCTACTCGGTAAAACAGTGTACAGTGGTAAAATCTTGTGCATGCGGGTTATCAATCACATGTGATTGATATCATAACTGGCATGTTTAACTTGTATTCCCCCCCCCCCCCCTATAAAACATTTAAAAGCTTTTAAAAGGTTCATTCAGGGGTATGAACTCACCTGGTGTAAGTAGGTCCGACAAAGGTGCCGTTTGGGCGTTCGGTGTCGCGCAAGGACTCGAACACACACACAATGACCTAATTAACATATGATAACATATGTTCACATACAATTAGTATATTTAATACTAATTAAACAAATATACACGCTCAAAGGAGCGGAAAACACTTTGGTTAAGTGTTTGGGTGTCTCGGGTAGCATTTAAGGGTGTGTATGGCTAAGGAATGGAGTTTACTCTCCAAGATTAAACCCTTACTACCTAGTTCACGGCCCAGGGACTACTCACCATGAGTTTACAGCCATAAACTCATGGTGAGGGTGTTCTAGGGTGCTAAAGTGTCTCACATAAATTGTGGAATTTTGCTAAACTCAAATATCAAGTGTGTGAATGGGTTTAGAGTATCTATATGGACGAACTTGGAGTTTACGGCCCAAACCAAGGGAGTTTACGACCGTAAACTCCTTGGGACATATTCTTGGGTGTTTTATGCTTCTAGCTTGTTCATGGGATTTTTCTAAGTACTTTTCATAAAAGGCATGAGTGGGTTTAAGGCTTCTAAGGGCCTCATTAGGGAGTTTACGGCCTAGGGACACTCCTATGGGAGTTTACGGCCGTAAACTCTAATTCTTTGAGTTTTGTGAAGTTTTAAGCCCCTATCACCTTTCTAGCAATTTCTAATGGAGTTTGATGCTATTTTGGGGGATTAAAACCATCATTTGGGGGTGTTTTGGGGTGTTTACCGCCTTGACATGTGTATGGGTCGTAAACTCCCTTTACTCCTTCATTTTGATGAGTTTAAGTGGTCTAAACCCAAAATACCAAGTCCCTAATTTATGTGTTAAGCCTAAGGGTGGTTTGGGAGTGTTTTTGGGGCCTTTATACAATATTTTGAGGTGTTTACAGCCTAAGCTTGTGCTTGGGCCGTAAAATCTCTTTTACCCCCTAAATTGATTGTTTTAAATGAGTAAACACTCATAGGCTAAACCCCCTAATAGTTTCTAAGCTTAAGGACGAGTTTTAAGGCATGTTTGGCACCATTTTAGGGGTTTACGGCCCTAGAGTGTTCCTGGGCCGTAAACTCCTTATTCCATGCCTTCTTGGACGATTTTTGGGCTATAAACACGAATTAATATGTTTGGAACAAGCTAGGGTAAGGAGACTTACAATTGGGAAGCGTTTGGTTGCGGATTCGGGGCGAAAACGAGTCTAGAGAGAGAGTATAGAGAGAGAGAGTGGAAAAGCTCCAAGTGGAGTTTACTCCCCTTTATATATGGGTGGGAGTTGGAGCTCAGTGGAATTCTACCCGATACTGCTGTTATACGGGGCTTTTGGTCGCACCCGATTTAGTGGTCGTAATAATAAAACTTAACATTTTCCAAATAAATGGAAATGTGTGTCCTGTGTTTTATTTCCTTTTATCACGACTTAACGGCATTTTAAATGTAAACAATTGGGGTGTTTATTAAATTGACGAGCTCTAGTTAACGGAACTTTTATACAGTGGAATATTCCGTTAACGGTAACGGGGAAATGTAACGGAACAACTTGGGTTGTCACATCATCCCCCCGTTAGAGGGAATTTCGTCCCGAAATTCAGGTCTAGGCAAGGAAGTAGGTATGAATGGCCAAGTAGAGGTAAGAGAGTACTTCCTATACGGTTGTCCTCGCATTCCCAAGTGAACTCTAGTCTGTGTTTGACATTCCGACAGACCTTCACGTACGGGATGCGGATTCCGTCTAGTGTAGCTAGTGGGTTCCAACTGGTGTATCTACAAGGTTAGGGTTTTCAACGGATTCTATCAAGTTGAGTGAGGCGCGAAGAGTGATGTTGAGAATCACATATCAAGTCTAAGGAGTTGATCGATCGGGGGTGAATCTTGTGGTATATCCGAAGGTAGTAGCGGCCGGAAAAGGGTTGGACCGTGTCTCCATGAGGATTCTCTTATGGTCCTAGGCTCTCGGAATGGGTAGAGCTTCTCAGTACTAAGAACATATTGTACTTCTATGGCAAGATCATCACTGGCGTGATCGCCATTCCGAAGTTCCTAACGTTCTCTCTCATACTGGTAGTGTAGTCCTCCAGGTTGGTTCTTAGAAATCTCGAGTGGTCTTTGGTTTCGCGTTTCCTATCAACTGGCTGTTAGAGACTTTCTAGATCATTGAGTGGGTTGTGTGGCTATGGTTATCCGTTTGCTATAGAGTGTCTATCCCCAACTCGTGCAAAATGGACCTGCACTCACGATGCTTGAGATACGAAACCCTGAGGGTTGGGGAGATAGGGTTTCACTAGATGAGTGTTGGACTATCTCGGGAGGTGGTTCTACTATCTCTGCGTGAGATAGTATTCGTGGAACACCTAATAGTCCAAGGAATCTCTAAGACTGGGGTTTATTCTAGCGTGGGAAGTGCATGTTCCTGCATAACCCTTCGACTAATCACCAGGGCTGGTGTCAAGCCTATGATCTCTTCGGGATCCGGGTCATGAGACTTAACGCAACTACTTTCGCACTTGACCAAGTATTCTTGGCTGCGAAGGTTATCCTGTGGTTCTCGGTATCCTAGTGTTCATTTCGGAGAATGTATTTTATCGTCTACTGGGCGACGACGAATTCCTCCATGCGAGAGGGTGGAGGATGATAGGCACTACTTGTCTATAACAGGGTGGACAAGGTGCCTGAGTAGTGCGAGCATCTATTGCAACTACTCTTCCGAAGGTTCTGAGTTTCCTCGGCCTAGGTCATCTCTAGCGGGTATAGGGTCTCATCACTCAGAACTTTACTAGCTCAATCCGCAGTGATTCTCTTGATTCCGGCTCCTGTGTTATGGAATAGGGTGAAAGTGTTTTGCGAAGAGGTCCGTGGTAGAGCTCATGCTTGGCTTAACCTCCAATACTTGATGGATGTCAGCAGTATACCTGGTTATAATGGTC
Source organism: Lactuca sativa (assembly GCF_002870075.4). NCBI lineage: Eukaryota > Viridiplantae > Streptophyta > Magnoliopsida > Asterales > Asteraceae > Lactuca > Lactuca sativa. Next base: position 156,869,715 of record NC_056627.2, on the reverse strand, counting down.
AGCCTCATGAGTTCTATTCTCTGGGTTTACGAACCTGATGTGCGAGGTGCGAAAGGTCTCCCGGGGGAATCTACGGAGTATGCTTCGGTTGGTGGTCGTCTTCTTAGAGTATCTGTAGTGTCGTTCACTTCATTGTCCATCTGACTACGAGGGGTCGGTCAACAGAGCGGGGTATCCTCTCTTGGATGCTTCGGAAGGTTTGAGATAAGAGGGACGATTGACGGATCGCATTATGTTTTGATTATTTGTGTTAGGTTTAGGTTTGGAAGAACCTTTATTTGCCGACATGGCTATGGAGAAAGTCCTTATTACACAGCACTTAAGGATATGCACATGGTTGCACGAAGTCAACCCATGATCAATAGAGTCGTCGAAGTTGGCACACTCCGACATGATGTAAAGTGAAGATCGATAGAATCATGTGCCGAACAGGCACACAAGTTCTAGGCGTCTCGGGTTTCGTCCTATGTATCACTACCGTGGACACTTGGACCGATAGAGTCGATGCGGAACTATAGAGAGTCCTAAGAGTTTCCGAATAAAGTACCTTTTCATTAACGGATTCTCACGAGGCATTTCTATAATCGCCTCACATATACTAGTCATGTATACTTAAGGTGAGGAGGACTGTTGACTGAGCGACCCCGCCCTAAATCCACAACCAAACGAGGAACAGGAAATGAGGCGGCATTTGCTCACTCTAGGTCTGTCCATCTTAAATATACATGGTTGTAACGTATATGTTTAGCCATTATAGTTTACCTAATGAATTTTAAATTTTATAATAGTGCTGCGACTTTCGCCTTACTGGGAAGAATTTACATTTGAATTAGTCTTTTATTGTTCTTAGTTTAGTTATCCAAGATCGAGAGACGTACCAAAATCTAACGAGTTCCTTGCCGCTTCTCCCTAAGCAGTAGTGTCAGGCTCTTTCTGTGTCCTTGTCTTTCCCTTCGGTTGGGCAGTCCTTCTTGAAGTGTCCAATCGCACCACATAGACGACAAACTAGATTTGTCGTCACATTGGTGATTAATGCAATATGCTCCACCGGAGTTCTGCATACACGAGCCGTATGCCCCTTCATGTTGCACCTAGCACATAAGAGTTCCCGGCAGGCACCATGATGATGGTAGCTGCACTTGCTGCAGTGGGGAAGGTCTCCTAGGTATGGTCTTCTTGAGATCGGGAGGGAAGGATTTACAGGAGCATTGGCCGTCTCAGCTCGTTGCCCTTCGGAAGGTCCTTGAGCCGAGGTACTTCCCTCCTCTATCTTGAGTTTTCTCTTTAGTGGGTTCGGTGAAGGTTCTTGGGTGACTGGGTATGAAAGTGTTGGTTGTTGCTGTCTATCGCTAGGATTGGAAATCTCGACAGGGCCCTTGCTAACATTGGCGGTGTTAGCATTCAGGTGAGCCATGACAGCTGCTACGGCTGCTGAGACTGTAGCTTGGAACATAGCTTCATCGAATAAGAGAGCAGGTTTCTTGCTTGTGGGTTGGTTACGCTTCTTCGGTGGCATGGTTTTCCTACACGGAAAGGAATACAAGGTAATGAGAGACGACGGTTAACCCTGGACATTTCTGTCCTGAACGTATTGGGCATAAATTTTTCCCGTGCCCTGGGTACTGGTCGTCTGAGTGTTGACCTACATCCCTATAATGTAGTCCTAGTGATCAAGGTAAGAGTATGAGTATCGGAAAAAGGCCATAAGATGCGAGTCGTTCCTACTAAGTTACCTTTATAAGGGGAAAGGTTTCACTCTACGGCCTGGAGGGGTTTGAGAACGGTTCGGAACGGACTGCGGAAAGAGAGGCTCACAAAGGGCAGATGGCTAAAATTCTCTAAATAAAGGTGCGAGGATCCGCCCTAATCGTGTATCTGGCAACGGGAAACGACGATTTACCTAACACATAGCGTGAGTAGTGTAACCACTAACTCACTAAATTGTATTGTTTTAAGGGTGTATTAGCGTGACGAGTCACGAGGAAAAGACAATTCCCGGGTTCCATATACTGGCTCCCTCGGTCTGCCTCGTATCTTTGACTGGAATCGGCGTTGGTTTCCTTCGGGTAGTTTCCTAGGGTTCTTTTCTCGTATGGACATATTGAATTTCTACTCCGCCTTCCTTCTGATTCCGACTCTGGGAGTCACCACTTCATGGTGGATGACCGGAATCTCGGAAGTTTAAGCGAATCTCTCACCACTGTCCCTAAAAGATATAGGCACTTGGTGAATTCAATAGTCTCAACCCCGTTCATTTATTTCCGAACAGGAAATCTTCTCAATGAACCTCTTCGGGGTCGAATTCAACTCTTCTGTTATGCACTGAAGTGGGTAGGGTTTTCTACAGGGTTCGTGCGAGAATGGAAATGTCTAAAGAATCCTAAGAGATTATTAACATTTCACTGTATGATCCATATCGAGTCCTGCTATGATTACACAGGGTATACAAATCATATATAGCTTAAATCCGATAGGCCTTCGAATATGTGATACTACTCTAGAACCACATCCCAACGAGGAAAAGGAAATAGAGCAAAACCACACATTCTCAGCCTATGGGATCCTTATTATATATAACATTGGGAGTATTCCCTCTGTAGTTGTAGGTATATCAATAAGGATCTTTTTAGTTATTCACGCAAGGTTGCTTATGGATTCTAAAATACCCCTATGGTATTTTAATTCTTGTTTGTTTCTTATCTTCCGAGTTTCATTCTGGGATTAGTGTGAATCTTTTAGCGTTCTAAAATACTCCTATAGTATTTTAACTTTATTTTTGGCTCTAGCAGTCCTAGTTGGTAAGTTTCAGACCTGTTGCACACCACTATCACTCCCGAGCACACGTTTATCGCATCTCGAATAAATGTAGTTGATCAGGTTACATTTATTCCAGCTTACGATTACATAACTGCCCAAGTTTGACTGTAGGGTTCAACATCCGAAGACTTTTATTATCGTTTTTCTTATGATACTTTTGTTCAAGTGTTTAGATTCTAGATGTTATTATACTTTGGTAAAATATGGTTATATTTTAAAGTATAATTCTTGGTCAGAGTGTTTTATCCCTTTATGTTTATAGGTTGTATATCTTTTATGAATTGATATATTTAGCTCACTATAAACAATGCTTTGATACCAATCTGTCACACCCCAAAACTGGAACGGCGGAAACGTTCTGGGGTGGATGACATCATGTCAAGTATCACAACACATGCATTATAGTAATCAAAGTACAACAAAACATTGCATTAATAGTAATAGTTTTACATATTTACATTAATACATCAAAGTAATACAAGTAATAGAATAAATACAGCGTGGTACTAAGCTATCTTCATCAACAGCTCTGGGGATGTACCTGTCTAATCTTTGACCTGAGAATACAAGTTATTTGAAAAGCGAGTATCAGCATTTTACAAATGTTGGTGAGTTCATAAGTATTTAGTGACATTTCAATCAAATAACTTCATAAAGTAATAGTTTAAGTGTTTACAGTGTATTAGAGTTCTTTCCAGAAAATCCTATATTTTCTTAAATCAAAGCAGCCTTCTACCAAGACTGGTTAGTGGTATGTGGTAAAAAGTGGTTTTCCTTTAATTGCAATCATTATCAAAATACTGAATTTGATTATAAAGAAAGCAAGAGACGACAGGGAAATAACATATCCCTAAGCAGTGAGGACTGTTGACTAAGGCAAAGGAATCATAGACTCCAGGAAAGTATCGAATGAACGACACGCCTGGTTCAGTCTAACAAGTAGAGACTCAGACCCCAGAAAGTACCAAATGAAAGGTACAACTGGTAAGGTCTAAAACAGTGAAAGACAGACCCCATACAGTATCAAACGAAAGATACGTCTTGTAAGGTCAGAACAGTGAATACAGACCCCAGACAGTATCAAATCAAAGATACATCTTGCAAGGTCTAAACGGCGTGACTCTGAAAAGGGAGATACAGCATACAGTGTAAATTGCCGGTGAAATACCGTTACCTTAAGGCCAAAGAATTATAAGGTAACCCGGGATACTCGTAACCATACTGACTAGAGTTCCAGATGCCCTACAAGCGTCTATAAGATGTGACATTTGTCACCCGTTGGCTTGGTAGGCCGGGACTGTAGCTAGAAGTCCGGGTGCGGGGTTGTCAATCCCGTATAGACCTATACACACAATGTCCGCTCTCCCTACAGGAGACTCTAGTTACCAACTAGACAACGGAGAAGGTCGTGTCCTGAAGATGCATCCTAATTAGTGGGTAGGGACTTCCAAATTGTGGGTAGTGCGTAAGTGCTGAACTAGAGGTAGAGACTTCCCAATAGTGGGTTTCTAATGTAAGTGTAGACTAGAGATAGAGACTCTTTACTGAACTGAATAGAGAGTTCCTATATGTCCATACTCATATACATAATATATAACTAATAGGTCAAACGACCTTCAGACGGCCATCCGATCCCACCAGACCACATCTCAACGAAGAAAAGCAAAATATGGCAGATGAGCCTTCCTAAGTCTTTCAACCATTACTTATATGTACCTATATAAGCACAGACATACATCTAACTACGACTGAGTGTGAATCAAGTAGAAGTGATCTTTGTGAAGTAGTAGTGTCTAACAAGTGAAGTAGAAGCAGTCGCAAGTGAAGTAGAAGTGTCGAACAAGTATAAGCGTATCACGAAGTAGAGACGACAATAATTGAAGCGAGGGCGTATCAAGTATAACTGAAGTAGAGTCGATATCAAGTATAAGTGAGGTAGAATTGTATCTCTAAGTAAGAGTATGAATAAGTATAAGCGTCCATCAGGTATAAGCGACTACCAGTATAAGTGAAAGTGTTACAGAGTAGGAGTATGAAATAGTATAAGCGAAGCAGCAGTATTTAACAAGTAAAAGTATACGTCGAAAAAGGGAATCTTTGATGAAAAACCTTTATGTACAGAGAAAATCACAAATTGTATTCTTTTGTAAAATATGTTTGAAAACCTTAGAAAATCTTTCATAAACCAGTTTAGAATGAATCTAGTTAAAACAGTATAAGTAAGAGTTTTGAAACAATTGAAAACCATTATAGTGTCCTACTCGGTAAAACAGTGTACAGTGGTAAAATCTTGTGCATGCGGGTTATCAATCACATGTGATTGATATGATAACTGGCATGTTTAACTTGTATTCCCCCCCTATAAAACATTTAAAAGTATGTAAAAGGTTCATTCAGGGGTATGAACTCACCTGGTGTAAGTAGGTCCGACAAAGGTGCCGTTTGGGTGTTCGGTGTCGCGCAAGGACTCGAACACACACAATGACCTAATTAACATATGATAACATATGTTCACATACAATTAGTATATTTAATACTAATTAAACAAATATACACGCTCAAAGGAGCGGAAAACACTTTGGTTAAGTGTTTGGGTGTCCCGGGTAGCATTTAAGGGTGTGTATGGCTAAGGAATGGAGTTTACTCTCCAAGATTAAACCCTTACTACCTAGTTCATGGCCCAGGGACTACTCACCATGAGTTTATGGCCGTAAACTCATGGTGAGGGTGTTCTAGGGTGCTAAAGTGTCTCACATAAATTGTGGAATTCTGCTAAACCCAAATATCAAGTGTGTGAATGGGTTTAGAGTATCTATATGGACGAACTTGGAGTTTACAGCCCAAACCAAGGGAGTTTACGGCCGTAAACTCCTCGGGACATATTCTTGGGTGTTTTATGCTTCTAGCTTGTTCATGGGATTTTTCTAAGTACTTTTCATAAAAGGAATGAGTCGGTTTAAGGCTTCTAAGGGCCTCATTAGGGAGTTTACGGCCTAGGGACACTCCTAAGGGAGTTTACGGCCGTAAACTCTCATTCTTTGAGCTTTGTGAAGTTTTAAGCCCCTATCACCTTTCTAGCAATTTCTAATGGAGTTTGATGCTATTTTGGGGTATTAAAACCATCATTTGGGGGTGTTTTGGGGTGTTTACGGCCTTGACATGTGTCTGGGCCGTAAACTCCCTTTACTCCTTCATTTTGATGTGTTTAAGTGGTCTAAACCCAAAATACCAAGTCCCTAATTTATGTGTTAAGCCTAAGGGTGGTTTGGGAGTGTTTTTGGGGCCTTTATACAAGATTTTGATGTGTTTACGGCCTAAGCTTGTGCTTGGGCCGTAAACTCTCTTTTACCCCCTAAATTGATTGTTTTAAATGAGTAAACACTCCTAGGCTAAACCCCCTAATAGTTTCTAAGCTTAAGGATGAGTTTTAAGGCATGTTTGGCACCATTTTAGGGGTTTACGGCCCTAGAGTGTTCCTGGGCCGTAAACTCCTTATTCCATGCCTTCTTGGACGATTTTTGGGCTATAAACACGAATTAATATGTTTAGAACAAGCTAGGGTAAGGAGACTTACAATTGGGAAGCATTTGGTTGCGGATTTGGGGCGAAAACGAGTCTAGAGAGAGAGTATAGAGAGAGAGAGTGGAAAAGCTCCAAGTGGAGTTTACTCCCCTTTATATATGGGTGGGAGTTGGAGCTCAGTGGAATTCTACCCGATACTGCCGTTATACAGGGCTTTTGGTCGCACCCGATTTAGTGGTCGTAATAATAAAACTTAACATTTTCCAAATAAATGGAAATGTGTGTCCTGTGTTTTATTTCCTTTTATCACGACTTAACGGCATTTTAAATGTAAACAATTGGGGTTTTTATTAAATTGACGACCTCTAGTTAACGGAACTTTTATACAGTGGAATATTTCGTTAACGGTAACGGGGAAATGTAACGGAACAACTTGGGTTGTCACAGATATAGTGCTTAGAGGATGAACGATATATTCGATTTATGGTTTCAGAAGAATAGATCATAGGGATTTGTGGTTTGGGTATGCGAAACTTTGGTTAAGGTTTTGGTAAATACGGGGGTGTAGAGCAAGTTGCCATCAGATGTATATATTCAGCAATGCAATAGTCATCTTCACGGAAAGAATCTGTTCGACAAGGAGCTTGTTGTAGCCAGGGATTCTTTTTAGGATCGTCTAGGAATAGGTCAAGAGGAGTTTGGGTTGTTCAGGTTGAGTATCGATTGTTGAGGGATTTGTCAGCATGTTGTAAAGATTGATATATATAGTCTTGGTTGGCTGCTGATCAACCAATCAGTTTTAGAGTTGGTATGTTAAGTCTCTCATGGGCTTTGTCCGGTAGTGCATAGGATCAATGGATTAGTTTTCAATGCACTATGGATCATTTGTCTTTTCATTCTTCATCAATAGCATAGGTTCTTCGGAAGTAGATGTCACGATGTATCGTGAACCAGCGGCCATATGATTTATATGGGTGGTACTTGGTAGTATTTTGATTAAGACACTTAGGTCTCGGATCGTTAGTTTTGTTGGAATATTTGGGTGTTATTGCATTGTGGGAGTCGGAAGACTCAGTGACCAGCTGTTGGATCATGTAGGCAGTTAAAGGTTGTCGGGAGTAATAGTTGTGCATCAGAAGTCTCTTGCGGTGTGTTTGCATTATGAACTCTGTTTTCTTGCGGGCTATTTATCAGGAGTTTGGTTACCAATGTTGGGTATCGGTTATGGAATCTCGAGTCATAAATTTCATTGTGAATGTCTCGAGTGATTTGTCAGGTGGAGGTACACCTGAGCTAATAAGGGATTTGGATGCATTGTGAAAATTGATGGATTAACCATCCTTATGCTCGTGGGATCAACAAGTTAGTAATGACTTTTCAGGAAGTCAAGTGGGTATTTAAGGTTGTTAGGAACAATCTCCAGATTAGGATTGGGTGAATTTCACGATCGGTATATATTTTGAGTATTCCTTCTATATGGTTGAGTGTTGTTCCTGGTCAGGGACTAGGGGAGGGTACGTAGAATGAATGATCAATAGTACTAGGGAATACTTTCTAGAGTTTAAATTGATGGGTTCCAGTTTTTGAGAAGTTTCCTGTTCTGAGTGGTTGTCGTTGTGATTTGAAGTCTTCCAGTCGGGAAGAGTTAGGTAGTTGTTTTAGTTCTTAGGCAGAGCAATTGGGTTTCTTTCATTGGTTGAGGGAATAGTGTTAAGGTTCATTATTTTGGAGGGATAAGTGACTTCTGCTAACATGAGGTTTGGATGGCAGGGTTGGGAGGCGGTCGTCGGTATGGGATGAATCTTCAGTCTTAAACGAAATTCAGGATGTTCAGGCAGGATCGTCTGGTGTGGCAGAGGAAGTAGTAATGAGTGATTTCGAGGACGAAATTTAATTTAAGTGGGGGAGAGTTGTAACATTCTAATTCGAGAAGTTTCTTATTTCGGGATTGTGGATAATAAATGGTTCAAGTAAAGGCCTTGAGTTTCAAGGGAATAATGTTTAGACCCTATTGGATGATAATAATATGGGTTATGCAATATGAGCCCTTGGTTTGTGTTTTGTGGTCAAAGGGTAAATCAAGAAAGTGATGTTTTGGACATATTTCTTGGAATAAGGATTTTATTTTAGTATGTTTTACGTTAAAAGTAATTAGATATGATTGCGGGGCTCTTCAATACCTTTCCGTGCATATAAAGAACGCCAACAATAGAGTTGTAACAAAGAAGTTAAGGTTGTTAGAAGTTAAGCTAGAAAGGGGGGTCTGGCAGTACGTTGGGCATACACAAGGTAGTACGTTAGTCGTACTAGGCTGAAGGGCACATGTATTTAGGGTGTTACATTGGGCGTACCGCCACAGTGTTAAAACCCTAATTTTATAGTTTGGAGCCTTATTTAACGTCTCTAACCCCTTAGGGGTCCTTCCTATCATGAGCCTCCATGCTCATGAGCCTCTAACTCGATACCCTAGCCTCCTCTCTCTTATTTTGATAACTGGCATCATTTATGAGCTTATTTCTCCGTTATATGGTAGGATCTTGAAGAACAATGTGGTGACAAAGTGTATGGAAGATTGATTCAAGCATAGATCTAGCAAGATTACATCATTTCTGGACCTTTGTGAGTAAAAAGCTTCAAACTTGCATTATTTTCATAAATCTTGCTAATTTTCATATTTTTAACTTTTTGGTCACTTTAGTGCATAAAGTTTTGTTCCTGAAGATTTGTGACCTTGTTATAGATAAAGTTGGAAACTTTATCCATCTAAACATTATATTAATTCTGATACGAAGGGGACATGTATTTAGGGTGTTACATTGGGCGTACTGCCACAGTGTTAAAACCCTAATTTTATAGTTTGGAGCCTTATTTAACGTCTCTAACCCCTTAGGGGTCCTTCCTATCATGAGCCTCCATGCTCATGAGCCTCTAACTCGATACCCTAGCCTCCTCTCTCTTATTTTGATAACTGGCATCATTTATGAGCTTATTTCTCCGTTATATGGTAGGATCTTGAAGAACAATGCGGTGACAAAGTGTATGGAAGATTGATTCAAGCATAGATCTAGCAAGATTACATCATTTCTGGACCTTTGTGAGTAAAAAGCTTCAAACTTGCATTATTTTCATAAATCTTGCTAATTTTCATATTTTTAACTTTTTGGTCACTTTAGTGCATAAAGTTTTGTTCCTGAAGATTTGTGACCTTGTTATAGATAAAGTTGGAAACTTTATCCATCTAAACATTGTATTAATTCTGATATGAAGGTTAGAGACGTGAACTTAATGGATTAAGTTGAGAAAGATGAATTTTGGTCCCTTTGAGATTTAAATACTAGATCTTGGTTGCTTGGACCATTCTAATGGATAAAGTTGGAAACTTTATCCATCATGGAGCTATTATGATCTATAAAAATGTGATCTTGGTCCTTCTATCCCATCCATGTAAGAGTTATGATGTCTTAATGGATTATTAAGATAGGGTTTTAGCTGTTGGACCTTTTCTAGCCATGGAAAGCCATAAAGGTGGAAACTTTATGACGTAGAATAATGTTTTGTGTCCAGATCTGAATTTGGATGAAAGGTCTTTAAAAAATAAGCACTTAATAAGAGGATTTGGACCCAGACGGAGTACGGTGGGCATACCAAGAGGTACATGGCATGTACTGGGTTAGAACCTCGTGGTGTGGGTGAGTCATAACTACGCCTAACGTAGTGACTGAATACAGAAGGCGTACTCAGTCAGTTTGACTTTTTGACTTGACTTTGACCAGGATTTTGACCAAGTTTGACCTAAAGGCATTTTGGGTAATTTGAGTAGTAATTTAGATTTGGGTCCCTGTTAATTGTATAGGTGACTGGTAGAGATAGCTTTTGGAGCAGTGATCTGTGCAACTATTTTTCAGACTGTGATGTGAGTCTTGTTACTATAGTAGTTGGTCGAAGGCACCAATGTTGGCCCACTGGATTGTGTTATTTATAATGCTAGTTGTCTTTGTGACTCTTGTATGTATGATTGGGTTGAAATATAACCTAGGGTTGGGCACATTAATGTATTGTGACATCCCCAATTTCACGGCCAAAAAAGACCGATTTGTTTATGCTTTGTTTTAAAATTAGAGTAATCTTTTAAAGAAAACAGTTGCGGAATTTGTTCCCAAAACAAAATATGATAAGAATTTATCAAAGCATTTCTTTAAAGAAATGTATTTTCATTAAATAACAAAATCTCGGGATGTCATGTTCCGATACAGACCAAAAGCATAAACAGTATAAAATAGACTTTACAATAGTTATTTATAACTACTGATCTATAATCCAAAATCTCTCGTCAAGTCCACCAACTTATACCCTTATGTCATTACCTGTAATGCAAAGAAAACTGAGTGGGTCAGGTTTGGGAGCCTGGTGAGCATATAGGGTTTTCAACCCACAATAATATAATTATTATATTTAATCATCAAACAATCAACCCAATTACCCATCCGTATTATCTTGGTTTAATCTTTCCTAAAAATATTATCCTAAGGGTCATCTCCTATATCATATTTACCTCTCATCTCCTTACATCTTATTTCCTTATATGTTTGTTCCTAAGAATTTTTCCTAAGGATCATCGCCTACATCGCATAGACAATACTAATTCGGGGATCACTCCATCAATATGTGTCTAGTAACGGTTAGGGTATCATCGCATGATTACGCAGCCAAAACATCGCCTAGACTCGTAAATCATAATAAGGGTTAGACTATCATCGCATGAATACGCAACCACAACATCGCCTGGACTCGTAATTCATAATAAGGGTTAGACTATCATCGCATGAATACGCAACCACAACATCGCCTGGACTCGTAATTCATAATAAGGGTTAGACTATCATCGCATGAATACGCAGCCACAACATCGCCTGGACTCGTAATTCATAATAAGGGTTAAACTATCATCGCATGAATAAGCAACCACAGCATCGCCTGGACTTGTAATTCATAGTAAGGGATAGACTATCATCGCATGAATACGCAGCCACAACATCGTCTGGACTCGTAATTCATAATAAGGGTTAAACTATCATCGCATGAATACGCAGCCACAACATCACCTGGACTCGTAATTCATTACCTATCTATCATCACTTAATTATCATCACCATTATATCCTCATCTATCTCTTATCACATTATTTCATCACACACTAACTATTTCATCTACCCATGTTCTACCCAACATATTTGTAGATATAAATTACATATATAGTTTAAAACATATACAAACCTGTATAAAACATTCATTCAACATCCATCTCAAATAAACAAACAATATATAAACACGTAACATGTATTTCATAGCAAATACTTCATATCTATGTGTTAGAAGAAAGTAACTACACACTCACTTGATCAGAAGATGATTGGACAGCACTACGGCTCTAAGAGCAGTACTTCTTCGGTGAAACCGGGATCACTTCGCACACCGGGCTTCTCGCGGGCAAAGCTTCAGCTCGGAAACTCTTTTCTTCTCGGGATCTTCGGGCTTCGGGACTTGCTCCGGGTCTCGGGATGATACTAGGGCTTCGGGGGGTTAAAACAGGGCTTAAAGAGGGTATCGGGAGTGGGAGAGAAGAGATTGAGCAACCAAACTCGGCTGCCCCTTGAATTTTATTTATAGGGCCATTTTTCTAGATTCACATCGTGAATCTCAAATATTCACGTCGTGAGTTCAGTCGTTACTACATGCGTCATCGCAGGTTGCGTCTGTCAGGCTCCAGAAGTCATAAATACTGAGTTCACGTCGTGAACACTGTATTCACGTCGTGAACTCTGACAGTTTTGCGGTTTCGCGCCCCGAACTTCAGAAATTCATAACTTTCGCATAAGAACTCCGTTTTCAACGTTCTTTATATCAACGCGTAGGTAAAAACAAGATCTACAACTTTCATTTAGACTTCATCGGCTAATTTTGAATTTATTTTTATTATATTATTTTTAGTAGGCCGGGACAGGAAAACTCCGTTATAAACTCGTAACTTCTTCATCTGTCGTCCGTTTTCGTCTGTCTTTTTACAGTTGGACTACTATCGATGAGATCTTCGATTCTCGTTTAGATCTTTTCGGCTAGAAATCACTCGATCTCATATTCGAACTTCAGGCTATATACTGCTAATGCTGAAACTTCGAAAAATCATAATTTCCTCATACGAAGTCAGATTTAGATGTTCTTTTTATGCAAGCTCTCGGTTTAACGTATTCTACGACTTTCATTTAGATCTCTAAGGCCAAATATCGCTCTAATGTAAATTCACTATTTACGTCACGTTGTGTCGTGCCGGTTTTGTCGCGAAACTTCGACATGTCATAACTTCTTCGTTATAACTCGGATTTCGGTGTTCTTTATATGCACACAAACCTTACTACAACTTGGTTAAGATTAATACTTCTAAATAATATTCCATCAAAAGTTATTTTTGATGTTTATCGTCTCTAAATTAAGTAGCCCTGATCTACGGGCGTTACATGTATGTTTAGGTTGAAAAATACCCCAAGGCTGGGCCCATTATTGTATGTTGGGTTGAAATATATCCCATGGTTGGTCCCATTATTGTATGTTGGGTTGAAATATACCGTAGAGTTGTACCCATTATTGTATGTTGGGTTGAAATATATCCCAGGGTTGGTCCCATTATTGTATGTTGGGTTGGAATATACCCCCGGGCTAGGCCCAATGATATGTAATCATATGTGGTATTTTGGGGAAATCACTAAGCTTTTTGTTTACGGTTTATGTTTAAAATGTTTTCAGGTACTTTTGGTTTCAAATGAAGGATCTGGCTTGATCGCATTGCATCCCCTGGAGATTTATTCTGCACTGTATATTTATGGAGATTTATTATGCACTATATATTTATGAATTACTCTGTTATTTTGAGAACACTATTATGCTGAACATCTTTGAGATAATGAATGAATGGTTTTTGACTTATTTAAAAATGGAATTTTTACTCGATATTTTTTGGTTCGTTTCAAACAGGTACAAACTCCATATCTAAGAGATAGAATGTTCATAGGACATTCAAGAATGATAAAATTGCAAGCTTTATCTAGAGTTCTTCCTTGAACTCCAACTAAAACCACAAAAGAGACTAAACACCATGATATGCAACATCTAGAAAGCTTGAATTATAAAGTTGGGAACTTGATGACCTACAAAAAAGGTCCACAAGATGCACAAGAAGCTAGATCTCTTAGATTCTCAGCTTGATGCCCAAAACAATATTCCCTCAACTTGATTATTGTTCAATTATACACATGGATGTATTTATGCTTACAAACACATATATGTAACATTTATGTTTGCATATTATAATAGGGTAATATGTCCCAAAACAAGAAAGGTAATGACCTCATAGATTCTCACATCTTACTCTTAGGCCAAGAGTGCAAGTATTGTCCTTATATGATAATTATACACATTGATGTATTTATGCTTGCAAACACATTTATGTTTGCATATGATAATAGGGTAATATGTCTTAAAACAAGAAAGGTAATGACCCTCATAGATTCTCACATCTTACATAACTTATGATTATCCAACACATAGAAGCAAAAAAAGAACTGTTAAAAACTAGCTAGAGAAAAGCAAAAGATTGTTGATTCAATTTGCTCATTGAGGCGTATGATACCAAAGTCTAAGAGAGCCACAACAAGAACAAAATGTCTAAAACCCTAGTTCAAAAAAGAAACCACAAAGCAAACGAATAACCACTAGCTTCTAAAACTACATTCAAAAGCCAAAACTTCCACTAAAAGTAAGACAAGAAATGAACCAAATCAAGAAGGTTTCCTTACTCCTTCTTTTCCACCACAGCCTTCTTCTTTGATGACGCCTGTGAATACAAAAACGTACCAAAAATAGCAATGGCAGATCCAAGTGCATTCAAAGGCCTAACTGGATTTCTAAAAACCAATACAGTAGAAACAATCACCACAACCCTTTTCATTGTATTCCCAACTGAAAAAGTCAACGGACTTATATCATCAAGTGCTTGATACGATGATTGGTTATAAAGATGATAAAACACTCCAGATATCATCACCCATAGATAAAAAGTAGATGGCGTTCCAATACTTGCAATTGCTTTATGGTATCCAGGAACCCATTGAGATCCTTCAACAAAGATCGCAACTGGAAACAGGTAAAAGAATGAGAGGATTGTAATCCACCCATATAGATTCAACCCATTTACATGCTTGAAGTTCTGCAAACTCTTTTTGGAGTAAATGTTTCTAAGCACGAATCCAACATTGCTAATCATAGCACCCCATAATCCACCAAGATTGAAGGAAACTTCTGTAACAGCAGCTAAAGAACAACCCATAACGATTGGTAAGATCGATAACCAAACGGATAAAGGGTAAGTATCGCCTAAAGCAGAGGAAAACACAACAGAGAAAACGGGTTCTGCTGATTTGATGACATGAGTGAAAGAAACAGCGACTTTAGAGAATGAAACACATGCAGAAATGTGACCGATTGTGTGGAAAAGTGCAGGGCCTAGAAGAGCGATGATAAATGATTTGTCGATTTTGGGGCAAGGTTGAAGCTTTGAAGCCCAGAGAAACAGCATCCATAGAGAACCAACAAAGAGTTGAAAGGAAGCAAGAAGCCATGGATATGGGAAAATGTTCAAGCATTTCTTATTGTAAATATTGAAAACAATGTTCTGAAAGTACCAAAATCCGAATACAATTCCAAGCTGGAGAGTCTTGTTAGGCTTTTTTTCAAGTTCTTCGTCCGGGGTTGAATCTTGAGAAGTTCCAGATGCTGATTTAGCGATCTGTGAAGTGGGTTTTCTTCCAAAATCTCCAAATCGACAAGGGGTTTTAAGGAACTTGGTAGCTTCATAGATCTGAGAAGTGGGGTTGCTGTGGATTTTGTTAAAGGCCGAGACTTTGAACTTCGATTGAGGAGGAATGGAGATTCTGGAGACAAGATTAGGGTGAGAAAACGAAGGATTATTAATGGAGTATTTATGGTGTGATTTTGGGAAAGTGACAGATGACGAAGGAAGGAGATTCAACAACATCATATTGCAATTAAAAATATGGAAAATCAAAAGGGAAAGATTGATGAAAAGAGATTTTGGAGCAAACCCTTTTGATTAGAAGGATCAAAGAGTGACCTGAGTGATGGAGGTTGGCGTTTTAGTGTTGCCGTGTTCAAAGTCTTGGATGGTAGTGGTCTGTAGGTACAGAGTTAATGTAACTCGGGCACATGTTTATCGCTATTCGGAAAATAAGCCGATTACTGATGGCGATGTTGGGGGTCTCGAGGTCAGATTTGCTTAGGGAATATGCTTTCTTTGGGCCTTTCAAGTTTGAATTACTGGCCCCTTTAATATGGGCCTATAACTTTTCAAGTGATCTTCCTATAAGCCGAATCAAAATTTCAACCACAAAGCCGTAAACGAACAAGGCAAAGAAAGA
Source organism: Lactuca sativa (assembly GCF_002870075.4). Lineage (NCBI taxonomy): Eukaryota > Viridiplantae > Streptophyta > Magnoliopsida > Asterales > Asteraceae > Lactuca > Lactuca sativa. Next base: position 156,853,891 of record NC_056627.2, on the reverse strand, counting down.
TAAGATCATAAGATCGAGACAATCAGATCACATCCTAAAGCGATATATAAGGCAAAACAAAAAGATAAAGATCGAGACAATCAAATAGGTTATTCAAGGATAGAGAGACTGCATGCAATAAAGTATGAACATGTTTTGTGATTAGAAAACAAAATTAGATACTATAGATACCATACAAGTGAAAGTAAAGATGATGCAAAAGTAAACATGAAAAATCGTATAGAAAGCAAAAACTGTGAAAAGGAAACTCTGACTGCTCCTATACTATCCCACTTAGTGGTGTAATCAAGTGAAGTGTTGTCAAGCTTGAAACTCAAATTGACTAAGAAACTCGAGCTCGACTCGAGTCTTAATTTCCAATCTCGGCTAAGCTTGACAAAGTACCGTAAACTTACGAGCTAGGCTCGACTCGACTCAATTAGTTAATAAACAATAAAAGTACATCAGATTGTAATATAATTACCATTAAGCTCGCGAGATTTAGTTGACTCGGCTCAATTATGTAAAATATGAATAAAATAAAGAGTAAAAATGTAAATATAACTAATCTTGAGTAAGCTCGTGTCACACCCCCAAATCGGACAAGTAAAACATTCGGAAGCGGAAGACGTCATGTACAATATCACAATAATTGTATAATAGTAATCAAAGCAAATGCAACCATTACATTGATAAGATATAGAATTTACATCTGTTCGATACATAAATTGTATGACATCAAAAATGTATAACAAAAGTATAAAAAAAAAAGACCCGACTCTATAAGCTCTGTATTCTCAAAAACATGTGTGTGTACCTGTCTACCCGTTCCCTGAGAATACAAGTGGTTTTGAAAGTATATCAGTATTTATGTTGGTGAGTTCATAATTATGTTTTTTGTAATGTAAACTTGTCTTTGATCTTTGAAAATGTTCGTATGTTCCTCAAAAAAATCCAATATTTTCTTAGTAAATGTAATGCAGTCTTAGGCCTTAAGACCAAAATGTAAGTTGTTATTGTACTCTGTAATTGTAAACCATAGTCTTATAATAAATAAAACTATACCTATTATAGTTTACATTGTTTGTTTGTTGAGACTACTTATATAATCTTTTATATAAATACAAAGTTGTTCTCTTGTCTAGTTTCAAAATGTAAGATTAAACATCATATTTTTGGGTTGTAATCCACAAAATAGTGAAATAACTAGAATGTACTCCATTTCGTTAGAAAAACTATATTTTAGTAAAAAGTTTCCAAAAACTTTGTAGTTTTGCAAATCATAATCTTTCTCATGATTTTTATAACATAGATCATGTTTTGTTTTTTTTAGTTTTGCATTTGAAAACTAATTTATCACAAATACTTGTACAAAAGCTAGTAATAATCACATCTTATGCAAATAATGACTTATACTTCAACATCAAGATGAAACAAGCAAGTATTTATGTGATAAACCAACTTTGACTTGTATTCCCCCCTTAAAACATGAAAAACTCGAAAATGTGGGGGGTATAAACTCACCTTGAGTGGATTTGTGGGTTGTTTGAGAAGATGGTGTGAAGATTTCGAAGCCTAAACACTTGAATGTGGTGGATGAACTTCCTTGGAAAGAATATTATCCTAAGAGTTTTAACACATACTAATATGTGTAAATAATATGAAACTAACATGAAAGTGTAACAAAACACTAGATTAACAAGGAAATCTTACCAAAATTCTAACGATGAACTTGGGAAATTTGGAACTTGAAAGCTTGGAATTTGCTCTTGAGAGGAAATGATGTTCACCGGAAGTTGAAATGGAAATGGTGGAGATCTTAAATGGTGATTTCGGCCTTAATAAAAGAAGGGAAGTGATGGGATGTTTACTTGGTAATCTGTTGGGTAATATATTTATTTGTTGGAGGTTTGCTTGGGATACTGCTGAATTTTGCATGGGAAATGGGTGAATACATCAAGTCATAAATTTAACACCTCCATTTCTCTTTATCACCACTGAAAACCCATTGAATTCCCTTTAGTATGACCGAAATCACATGTGATTTCGATCCTAACTCTTTTCCCATGATGTTTTCGGTCCTAGTAGCATTGATCCAGATGTGTTTTCGGTTATGTGTCCCCACTAAGAGGTGATTTCGGCCTTAAGCAACCGAAATCACTAGGGTTGTGGGGTCCTAGGCCTATAACACTTTAAATGTAAAATTGAAATTTTGTAATTCTTGGTCCATCTTGTCGACTTTCAATACTTATTACGTGAATGATCTTTAAGGCATATATATTTATTTATGTATACACTTATATTAACAATTCCCCTTTGGGTGTTCAAAGTTTTATGGCAACAAAGTCATGATGTGGTTGTATTTATACACAGATACCTTTTAAACCTGGCTTGACACAAAATTTGCCAGTTGTCACATCATCCCCCTGTTAGAGGGAATTTCGTACTGAAATTTGCATCTTGAACGGGTTCTTGCATCTTAAAGGAAAAGTTGTGGGTACCTCTGTTTCATTGGATTTTCTCACTCCCAAGTGAATTCAGGCCCTCGCTTGGCGTTTCAGCGGACCTTCACTATTGGTATATGAATCTGTTTTGTTATCTTGATCACCATGTGCATTATTTCCACAGGTTCCTCTACGAAGTGTAGGCTCTCATTTACCTTGACCTCGTCGAGTGGAACCACCAGAGTCTCGTCGGAAAGACACTTCTTTAGGTTAGACACGTGGAAGACAGGATGTACATTGTTGAGTTTTTGTGGTAGTTGAAGCTTGTAAGCCACCGGGCCAATTCTAGCAAGGATCTCGAAGGCCCGATATACCTTGAGTTTAGCTTCCCACGTTTCCCAAAATATATCATTCCCTTCCAGGGCGAAACCTTCAACAGTACGCGGTCACCGACCTGGAACTCCAAGGGTTTTCGTCGCTCATCATCATAACTCTTTTGTTGGTCTCTAGATGCTATCGATCATTCCCGGATTTGAACAATCTTATATGTAGTTTCTCGTATGATCTTCGGGCCGATGAGTGTGCTATTAGGTACTTGATGGGACAACCGTCAATTTTGGCCAAGTCAAAGTCAACTAAATTCAACAAGTCAAACCGGTTAACTCATCTAACCCTTGTATATTATGGTTTCCATTATGTTTCTTATTGAACAACTCGCAATCTTAATACAAAGTATCACTTAGAGTTTTCACGTGTTTGGAAATTCAAAACCCTAATCAGGGCAAGTGATGAAACTACTCGATAAAACATTATTCATTGACCCTCGGGGGCATATAACAATCATAATGAGACTTAACGAGGTTTACAAACCTTGCGTTACAAAGCCTAGCCCTCAAAAAGGTCATAAAAGAAGTCTCTCTCGATCTCTTTCACTCTATCCCTCCCAAATCTCTCCAAGAATGTGAAATCTCTCCCAAATCTCTCTTTGTATGAGAAATCTCTCCAAGAATGTGAAATCTCTCCCAAATCTCTCTCTGTATGAGAAATCTATCCAAGAATGTGAAATCTCTCCCAAATCTCTCTCAAAACCTCTTTTGATTTATTTCAATCATTTGGGGCATCCCGACACTTGAATTGGTGAAAAACCATTCGAAACGGGAAGATACATTGGAAAATAGCATTTTAGGGCCAAAGTCTCTCTATAGGGACCAAACCCTCTTTGAGCCGAAGCCCCAAGAACCAGGACCGAAGCCCCATAGAGTAGCCGCAGCCATCTGACCACAGCCCCCTTAAGGAACCACAGCCTTCGGACCGCAATGGCTAAGGTCTGGAGCTACGAGGACCGAGGCTGCTGAAGACCGCAACGGAACCGAACCCGTAGCTGGGCACCGCACCCGACCTCGCTTCGGATCCTCCTGACGAGCCGCCTGCGGTACCTCCTCGGACCGCAGTCCCTTCCCCTTCGGATCCACTTCAGCAACCAAGTCTTCCCTCCGGTTCTAAGGCTGCTAAGACCCGAAACCAGGCCCTGACTTTGGATTTCCCCATTTTTCACCCGGTTTTTTACTATGACTCCATTTTAAGCCCTTTTTTAATTATTTTAACGGGGGATTTTCACCCAAACTTATATTTTGCCATATAAGACCCCATAAATTCATAAATTCAACATATTTTTAGGGAAATCCTTAATTAAGAATAAAATCTATTAAATAACATCTTGAGGTGGAGTGTTGACTTCACTTTAGTTTATGACACAAGCAACCACCCACCCCCACTCCATGATCAGCCCACACCCATCCCCACCATACCTGGTCATTCGAGTGTACTTTCCCAACCATTTGACCAGCTACACTCTTGGTCAAAGGCTGAAAACTCTTATCTCTCCTCACCTTTCTCTCATTTCTCTCATTTCCACCCAAAGAACAAACACCTTTCTCTCTCACTTCCCCCTCCCTCAAATTCGAGATTCAAAGGCTGATCATCAAGTTTTCTCTCATTTGTGGTAAGTGATATTATCCTCCTAATGATCATTACACTTACTTTTACTCAAATCATAGATTCCTTACACAAACTCCATCATATTTGTGTTAGATTCTCGAATCTTCAAGCAATCCTCCAAGTGTTCTTGAGTTGAACACTTATTTCCTTCAACATTCATCCACTGAAATCACACAAGGTGAGTTCATACCCCTATCTTTTCATGTTTTTCTTAAGTTTTAAGAGGGGGGGGGGATACAAGTTAAAACACCAAGAACACAACTAAACTCTTCCAACAGCTTTCATCAGAAAAGTTGGACTCCATTCACGGACTGTTTTGGACAACTTAAATATTTTAGTTTTCAAAACTGTAATAGGTACAAATAGTTCAAGTTCTAAGCTTTAAAATTACTACTTTCACATCTCCATACGATTTTTCTAGAATTTATGGTGATTTTTAGAAAGCTTCCTATCATTTCAGAAACGAATTCGGACCAGTCTGTGAATATGAACATTTTAACACAAGTTAAAGACTTCCAAAAATCATGATAAAATTTTTGAATAAACTAGACACATTTTATGAACTCTCAGAATTTACCGATGAAGTTTTCGACTTCGTATGATTTTTTTGTGATTTTTCTAAAACAGTGCAGAACAGTTAAAAACTAGTTGACAGCTTATAACTTCCATAACACTTTGTAGTATGTTGAGCAAAGTGTATAACCATAAGTTTTAAATTATGAATGTATTTTCTTGTTAGTTTATCATTATAAACTGAAATCTAGACATTCATGATAAGGTTAGTTTATCATTATAAACTGAAATCTAGACATTCATGATAAGGTTTACTCATTCATATCGAACACATATAATATAAACTTCAATAAGCATAGTTTATGGATTTATACTACATGATAAAGGTTTTACTCTCAAAAATGAGTTTTTCATATCCTACGTGATAAACTATAATAAGTAATAGTTTAAGGATTTCATATCACTAATTTATTCAGAAAAAGTGATTTTAATTCCTCCACGGAAGAGATTTTAATATCAAACTATGTGTAAACTAGTTAACTTAGGTTGTGAGGCAATTCTCTCCCCGTACGTTCGAGTACGGGATCCCAATTCCTGTAAGTTATAACCAGAGTCTCTTGTAGGGAGATCATGATAATTGTGTATAGATCTATATTGGGTTTAACACCCCACACCTTGCTACTAGCTATAGTGGGACCTACAGGTCTACGGGTGACAAGAGTCATAGTATATTAACGTCTGAAAAACGTTGTGCAGGTTATTTTCCGTCATAGTATGGTTATAGCGACTCATATAGGTAGTTAAAAATATTTCAAGTTTACATGGAAACTTTTACCTTAAAAAGGGGTTTACTTCTATATCAAAAGAGTTTATGGCGATTTAAACTTACATGAATTATTTTAAGTATGGTAAAATACTTGTACACTTTCGGTCTTAGAATTAAAGACAACTCATTACACATAAAGTTTACGGGATTTTTCTCAAATCAAAAAGGGTTTTATGCCGATTTAAAATCACTTTTATATCTTTAAGTATGGAAGATACTTGTTCATTTTCGGTCCTGGGATTTAGAACTACATAACTTTTATAAGGAAAATATTGGATTTTCTTTGGAACATATTCTATTAACACTACATCTCTTCTAGAATTGTTAGACTTCAACAGTTCATTTAACTCAAATTATATATAACTTATATATGCTGAATGATCATAGAAGAAATCTATGGGTCCTTCTAGAGTTCATTATCGCATAACATAAGAACATTCATTCCACACTTAACTAAGAAAATATTGGATTTTATGGAAATCATACTCTATCGCTTTTACCAGGAAAATGGTTTCTTCCTAAAAAAAAACTCTTATGAACTCACCAACTTAATTGTTGACACTTTTTCAAAACTACTTGTATTCTCATGAAATCAGTGAAACAGGAAAACCAATAGCATTTTGAGGATGGGACGATAAATCGTCAAACAGTTCATTTTGTCATCATAATGTAATTGATATGAATCATGTAAACATATACTTTGGTGTAACTATTTCAATTATATTTATGATGGTTGTATTTACTTTGAGCACTATCATACTCGTTGTTGTGATACTATACATAAAGTCCTCCACCCCCGGACGTTTCCGCCTTCCTTGGTTTGGGGGTGTGACAGATTGGTATCAGAGCATTGTTTATAGTGAACTAAGCATATCGAACCACATAAGATATAACAACTATAAATGAATTGGGACTAATGTCTTTGATTTAAAAATTTTCAAATAAGTATACTTTTAGAAATAAATAGCTTCTTATTAAAAGTATACATGCATGCATACGATGCTAAGGTCAGCAGCATTCTAGAACAAAACAAAAGTAATGATTGTTGAATGGCACAAGTAGGCTTGGGGATGTATAGTCAGGTCTGGGAATGACATAGCCTGATCAACTATGTCTAACCCAGAGGTGATTAGCATATGCCCAGGAATGGTTGTGGCGTTGCAACAAGTATGAAAACTTACCAATTCTATCTACAAACAAACATTGAAATGCATAAGTCAAACATTAAAATACTATAGGAGTATTTTGTAATGCTATAACCAACTTATGTGAAAACTAAAGACCCCTATTAGTAGGTCTTTAATGACTGAGTGCATACGCCAAGGTTATACATAATTGAAGATAGTGTAGACTCAGAATCTATGACTATTGCTCTACTTCCTGTTCCTTGTTTGGTTGTGGATTTAGAGTAGAATCATTTATTCGTAGGTCTATCCTATCTCAGATTATGTGTAACTGGTATGCACTATGTGATTATAGACATGACTGATAAGGATCACCCCTATAAGTAATTAATTATATAGTTAAACACCTCTTAATTATCTCTTCCACTCCTATTCTCGCACATATAACATAGCAAGATCCTACTTACCAGGCGACCCCTACTTTCCCAACCGGGGAAATTGTGGATGGTTATGAGAAGAATCAGAAGCGGAACCGAAGGTAATCAACCCTCCATGCATAGCCAGGGTTCTTGCGAACTGTTTCGACTACATCGAACATGTGCCCCGTTGGGCAACCGTGATCAAGGGTTGAAGTCGACAACAATGACATCAATCACCATGTGGAGACCAACGAGGGTGCTATGACCTCAATCACGGGGGACTGATTGACAGATCCCTCCCGGCAAAGACCCGACAGATCGCGAATATTGGGGATTAAAACAGGAAGACTACAACTCGAGTTCGGAAATTGCGCGCTACTACAGACCCTACCGTCTCATGTATCCGAGACTCGGAAAGAGACTACTATTTTAGAGATCAACTTTCTTTTCAGGACCTTATCGCCGCTCGGGCAGAGGCAAGAGAGTAACAAGGTAGACACACGGGATTCAAAGAGAGGATGATTGCAGCCAAGTGCCGATTGGCAGAGCTGCAAGGTGCATCGACTTTGCCTCAGGCATCCCAAGGGACAGATCGTCATGGGTAAAGTTCATACCGCTCACAAGACCTTGTAAATTAGGGTCATGAGTATGCGTTGGTGCTACTCTATTCTAGGTGTAACTCACGCTCTCCCTCCAAGAGACTTTGGCCACAACTCGAGTCATGAGGTTTAAGTCATGCTCCAATTTAAATCATAGTAATTAACGTATTCTAGTATATGTAATGTAATGAACTGTTCTGGCTGTAATGTACGTGCTCTCTACCTAGCAAGTATAGTAATGTAATCGTTCTAGTATAGTTGTATATGTTCTCGTCCTAGTATAGTTGTATATGTAATGTACAGTAATGTTCTAGAAAGTATTGACTCATGAATGAACTGACTCATTGTATGATATCGCGTTCTAGTAATTGTTCTAGTATCTTCCTAAACTACCCATATGGTAGTTTACTAGTAATCTATCTGGTACGTATGGTCATGGATGTATACCCTTGCTACCCAAGGGCATGGGATGAACTGGAAGGAACCTTTTATGACTATATATCTACACATGATATATAACTAATATCTAAACGACCTTCGGACGAGTACCTGATATCCCACCAGACCACATCTCAAGTGCGAAAAGGAAATAGGGTGGGTAGCCTTCCTAAGTCTTTTAAGTATTTCTTATATAACTATACATATAGAGGCATGCAATTTATAATATAAAAGCATAACTAAGTTTTGTAGGAACATTTGAATCACAGATATTATTTTAAGAAAAGATTGACTTGATGTCAATCTATAACACAATTTGAAGGCATAAGTTTGATAAAACAGTTTAAGTATAAGGAACATTTGTTTGAATCACAGTTGTAAATAAGTTTGAAGGGTAATGTACAGAGTAAGATGTACAGCGTGATAAGTAGTTTAAAACATATAAAATGTTTATAAAAATCATTTGAAGGAAACCGTTTGGTAAAACGGCTAATGAGTAGCCAAATCTTTTGAATGCTGTATATTAATCACATGTGATTGATACAATAACTAGCGTAATTCTACTTATTAATCGCATGTGATTGATATAATATTTAGCATAATTCTACTTGTATCCCCCCATAAAACATTTAAAAGTAGTTTAAAACATTATTTAAGGGGTATGAACTCACCTGTAGTAAGTGACTGGAATTGAACGGACTGTTATCGTACGGAAGGATCGGACAAGTGCTTGGTGTCAAGTGAAGACTTAGACACACACAATGATCCTAATTACATATGAAGACATATGTATATAAATAATTAGAGATTAAATCACTAATTATACAAGTATAAACATTTAAACGCGAGGAAAACACTTTTGGTCAAGTGCTAGGAGGCTAATGGGTTGCAACAAAGGAGTGCAATGCCCCTAATGTGAGTTTAAGGTCTAATGACCATAATCATTGGAGTTTACGGCCTAGGGGGGTAAACTCATGGCCGTAAACTCTCAACCAAGTGCCTAAACGGAGCTTAGAATTACTACAACTCTAGTGGGAAGTGTTTCAAGGCTTATACAAGTGTTTGGGCACCAAATTGACTCCTTTGGGGAGTTTACGGCCCAGAGACCACTTTCCCTTGGAGTTTACGGCTGTAAACTCCCTTGGGAGGGTTTTTATGGTGTTTTCAAGTCTCAAACATTTTTAGGAATTAAACTAGGCTTTGGTACTTGGCTTTAGAAGAGTTTATGGCACATTTGGCACCATTTTATGGAGTTTACGACCCTGGAACCTTTTGGGTCGTAAACTCCCTCACTCATGGAGTTCTAAATGTTTTAACTAGTCCATAACTCATGTAGGTACATGCCCAAATTGTCTCTTGGATTAAGGAAGGATTTAGGGTGTCCTTTGACCCCTTTATAGGAGTTTACGGCCCAAGAACCACTCTTGGCTGTAAACTCTTCAACACTTGAGTTTTCTTATGTTTTCTAGGTTCTAATCACTTTAGGGTATTTGTCTAAAATAGAGTCCAAGCCTTAGGTGCCTTAAAAGCACCATTTGAGCAACTTACATGGGAGTTTACGGCCTAAGCTATTCTTGGGCCGTGAACTCCTAACTTAGGTGTTTCTTGGTTGATTTCCTGTCTCAAATGTACATACATATTATCCTTAACTAGTTGCCTAACAAGGAAATGGGACTAGATGGCCTTTAAGCTTGATTTTGGAGTTTACTCCCCAAGAACGTTCTTGGGCGGTAAACTCCCGGATCTCATGTATTTGACATACAATCTATGTTAATAAGTATAAAACAAGCATTATAACACAACTAGAGAAGTGTACTCACGATTTGGGATGAAAACCCAAAGATCCGTGAGAGAGAATTTGGCTTTTCTCTAATTGGAATTCAACTAATGAACCAATTTGGTTCAGAATTCTATTTATAGTCCTGAGATTTTTTGGCAGAAAATATTTCTATTCTCGGAATGAATTCTAATGTCCTAGAGTATTGGAATTATAGTGTTGCACAAAACCCTAGTGCATCCACTCTCCTAATATCTCCTTAAGTGAAAAATCCTGAAAACTGCCAAACTTATACTCAAAATCCGAGTTTACATTGTAACTGATCTACATCTATTGGCTTGATATGGTTTGTTCAGAATAGAAATTTCGGGTTGTCACATCATCCCCCTGTTGAAGGGAATTTCGTCCCGAAATTAGAGTTTAGGCAAGGAAGTATGCACGAATGATCGAGTCGTGAGGAGGAAACTTCCTAATCGATTGGTTCTAGCGCACCTAAGTGAAATCGGGTTCTCGGTTGGAATCCCAACGAACCTTCACTATCGGGCGATGGCGCTGCTTCGTCCGCTTGACCTCTCGGTCGAGGGTCACTACGGTTCTAATACGAAGGCGAGGATCTCGACGAGTGAACTTACAAGAGTCCTAACGGAAAGGTATGGTTACACGATCGAGACGCGAAGAGTAGGATGTATGTTACTGAGTTCGCGGAGTAGGTCTAGTTTGTGCGAGGCGCAGGACCGATCCTGATAAGAATCTCGGAGGTCCTGTCTATCTTGGATTTAGCTTTCCATGCTTTCCGAAGCGTATTAAGCCATTCCCAGAGTGAGTTATCCTAAAGAACTTGGTCACTCACTTGGAATTTCAAAGGTTCCTTTTCCTGCTTAACTTCCCAGTCAAAGGCCACCCCTTGCTGGGTCAAAGTCGTATGGGTTTCTGTAGCTTGCTAGGAGTTCTGAATGAACTAAGGCGGTAGGTCGGTAAGACCTAGAATTTGGCGAAAAACTGCCGGCGTTTCTGGTGTCGATAATTGCTCAGCGGTTTTGACAAATTGAAAGAGTGCTCAAATTTCTCACATTACTAACAGTGTGTCATAGAAATTTGACTCTTCAATTTCAAAACTCGTGTCTAGAGAACTTCGCTAAAGTTCCTCTGTAGGAAATGTTTCCCTGGGTTTTCTTCTTACTACGAGGGTAGATAAGTAAGTCATTACATGGAGAAATGACGAATTGACCCAAGTAAGAAAGACGTACCCTACTCATTTAGCTCATGAAAGCTATGGGCGTATTGGTCCTATCCGAAAGGTATCACTACGGACTCGAAGTGTTCGCATCGAGTTTAGGAGATAGTCTTCCGGACATCTTTCCCTAACACTCGAACTGGTGATATTCAGATCTCAGGTCCATTCCTGAAAGTAATTCTTTCCTAGCACTTGCTCAACCATTTCATCTATGCGAGGCAGAGATAACGATTTCTATGAAAATCTTGACGGAGTCCTTGATATCCGAGGCACGTACGATGCGATCCATCGATCTCTGGAAGAATATGACCGTGGTTCTCTAGGGTGAGAAACCTAGTCTTCTAATTCTATTTCTGTGTAGTTTGCTAAGTTGTCCGGACTGTTCTTGTATCTCCGTAGGTGTTAAACTATAGGGCGATCTGTTTACAGGAGTCGTACTGGGTTCTAAGTTTGTTAACTTGACGATGTGATTACTCGTAAGCTTAAGCAGTTCTCCGTCCTAAAGTTCATATTAGAATTCGTACATGGTTTCACAATCACAATTTCGGGTATACGAGTCACATATAATTAAGGTTGAAAAGGTAGTCGAATAACTGATTCTTCTTTAAGCTCACATCCCATCGGGGAAAAAGAAGTTAAAGTGGAATCATCAATTCTAAACTTGTAGAAACTTGATTATATATCACTCTTATGTATACCATTCCTCAGTGATAGATCAATCACATGAATCCTTGGATTAAACTTGACGTACTGCACGAGTGGTACTTCGGGGGTTTCTTCGGAAAGAAAATAACTAAGATGTACTCCTGGCATGAGTACTTCGGTGTTCTGATATGACGGCTTCACTAGAAAAGTGATCTAGAAGAAAGAGATGTACGTAAAAAGCTGTTTTCGTGAGGATCAAATCGAATCGAGTCGTATGATAATGTCGGAATCATACTGAAATTTAAAGACATTAGATTTGAACATAAGACGTTTACAGACAAAACACAACCGTGCAACCATGAACAGAGTTACACTACTTTAGATTTACCACAAGACTATTGTTGCGAATAAGATATACTACAAAAGACAAGTATACGTAGCACGAGACTCCCTATACAGACAAGATCTCGCAAAAGGTAAGACTCTAGTTGCACTAGTTCTAGATAGTTTATAAGTCTGTTACAACGAAACGCCTTAATTACATTAACGTGGTTCCGGAGCAGGCTGTCCTGCAGCCGTGATCCTGAGAATCTTCCCGTCTGCGCCAGAGTTCTGCGTTATCGGGCAATCCTTCTGGAGGTGTCCAATTTCACCGCATTGGTGACATATATGGACAACACCCACATTGGTGGTGGAAGTGAAACGTCGAGTAGGAGTTATGGGGACGCAGGTTCTTTCCTTTTTCGGGCAATCTCTTTTATAGTGCCCAAACTCTCCACAATGATAGCAAGTCTGGTTCCCATCGGCGTTGGGCGAATTGTTGATCGGTCTTGATAGGCTCTTGCGGTAACGTTTGGTGTGCCCCTTTTTGTTGTAGTTTAAGCACTGCATCCCCCGACAAGGTCCATGGTGGTGATAATTACATTTGATGCAATTTGGGAGATCTCCAACATATTGTCGGGCTGGGTTAGGGACAACTGGTATTTCCGAAGGGATGGTAGTAGGAGGTACAGATGTCGTAGTTGTGAAGGTCGTTACCCGTGGTTGTTTCTTGTTCGTTCCTTTACGCGATTTGTCCTTCTTACTATCCCAAAACTTTTGTTTGTTACTCTTCGTCTCGGAACTCGGGGCGTCGTGGTAGTTTGCTGCTCGTTGTGGTGTTTGATTGTTACTTGGATTGGAATTGTTGTTAATAATCCCGCTAACATTCGCGTTGTTAGCGTTAAGGTGGGTAAGAATAGCTGACACGGCAGCTGAGACTGCAGCTTGAAAGGTAGCTGCATCAATATGAAGAGTTGGTGTTTGGTTGAAGGGTTGATCATTTTTCTTGGGCGACATGATTCTGTAATACAAAAGATAAGGATTTTGTGAGCGATTTTGGTTGACCCTTGATGTACTTAGATTATTCATGTAAAGAGTACGACTATGTTCTCGAAAGTTTGACCTACATCCCTATGATGCAGTCCTAGTACGGAATGGAAGTATGATCGTGAAGGTTTGACCTGCATCCCTATGATGCAGTCCTAGTAATGAGTAGAAGTAAGTTCGTAGAATGGTCTCAAAACGTTTGTTGTGCAGGCCAAGGTACCATGGGTTGGTGAATAACAAGATCCAACCACTGAAAGAGACTTGGAAATGTCTCTGGAGATAAATCACTATGGTCCAATGACTTGACTAAAGCACGTTTCAGATAGACTCCAATGAAAGTAAGATAAAAGTACTTGAATGAAGAATGACACAGAAGTTAGCCGGCTGTCAATATCTTTGATATTCACGACGTAAAGATTTGGGGAAAAATGACCTTGTAAAGGTCTTACATCATATCCACAGAAGATAGTTACTGACAAAATAAAGACCTAACTAAAGTACTTACGGTACAAGATAATATCATAGAAAATGCCACATCAGGCATAGACAGAAAATACGATTCCTCTTTATAAGGAAATAAGGTAAAGCGTCTACTACTGGCGACAGTCATCCCTCTGGTGAACTCTTAGTTCAGCCAATTGACGTTCCATGTCAAGTAGGTGTCTTTCGCACACCATCTGGCGTACGCGGAGTTATATGACTTCGGCTCGTGATTCAGCCAGTGCTTGCAGCAGGGTTTCATTGTTTCTCTCTGATCTCTCGTGAGCATCTTCTAGATGAATGGTGTGGAGGGTATGCATTCTAGCATAGGCGACTATTTCTGTAATCTGATGTAGGGCTGTGTTGCCTTGAATCTCATTTCGGGCCACTCTGCGGACCAAGATTGGCAAGACTCTATCTGCTGAGCCCCCATTGCTCAAGTCGTCTAAGCTTCGGTCGCCATTAAAAGGCATGGGCTGATCTTGTCCTTGGCTCCTTGTTTCCAAGAATTCCACCCACTCAGGGGTCGGGCCATGAAAAAGCCGGATGAGGGTTAGGAATTGGAAAGGGAGCTGCTTAGGGTAGGTTCTCAACCTCTGGTTCGGAGTTAGCATTGTACGAAAGGTCTTCATCATGGTGATCATTCAAGGGGATAGGATGATCATTCTCTGGTTCTTCTCCAAACCAACCAACTATGACTTCATTCGGAAGATACTGGTTGCTGAGGGGATGGAGTCCAGCTACGTTTTCTATGCGAGAATTTAGGGTAAGAGAATAATTATTAGACGAACTATCTAGATAATTATTTAGAAAACCTTCATTAGTTACATTTCTATATGTGAACTGCATACTAGCTATGTGTAATCTAAACAGGATAGACCTTCGATTAAGTGACCTTAATTCCAAATTCACACAGAATAGGGGTAAGGCAAAATTTCCACAAATTCTAAGTCTATAACATCCTAATTACATATGGCTTTAGTGTATCCACTTAGCAACTATCAACTTATTAATGAAGATCCCATTTTAATTCTCAAGTATAAAGTACTTATAGTAACAACAAATACACCTATAGTATTTTAATTTTAATGTTATGTTCTATTGTTCTCATTGTGGTAGGGTTGGTAAGATTTTAGCATTGTTGCAACCACACAATTAAACTTAGGCACATGCTAGTCAACCCTCGGATAATATAGGCGATCAGGCTATATCTTCCCAGTTTTGACCATATGTCTCTAAGCCCACTTGTGTTGTCCAACAATCGTAATTCTTTTGTACTGTCCTAGTGACACTGATTTTAGTATGAATGCAGCACGTATACTTACTTAAATATTTTACTATTTAAAGTATAAACTCTTGGTCAGAGTATTTTTAATCCCTTATGTATTTATAGTTAGTATATCTTTTATGGGTTGATATACTTAATTCACTATAAACAATGCTCTGATACCAATCTGTCACACCCCAAAACCAAGAACGGTGGAAACGTTCTGGGGCGGAGGACGTCATGTATAATATCAACAACAATGTAAAGTAGTAAACAAGCAACAACATCATCCATTGCATTAATAAAATAATTATTATACAATTGTATTCTGTCAAATTTTGATAAACACTAAAGCATAAATCAAAATAAAAGATAAGTCTTGAACAAGCTCCATCTTCCTTTCTCCTTGCATCGGTACCTGTCTATGATGACCTGAGGATACAAGTAATTTTGAAAGCAAGTATCAACTTTGAAGCTGGTGAGATCATAAGTATTTAGTGTCTTAATTTGTATGTAAGAATTTGAAAGTGTATATGAACTGTAAGTGTTTGAAAAACCCTAGAAATCCCTATGATTCCTACTAGTACGTGAAGGTGTCTTCTACCAAGACCTAACTGTTCTGAATATAGCCTTCTACCAAGGCATCTAGTGTCTGGATGTGTGTCTCGTGTAAGAGTATGTATTTTTTCAAGTATAACTATCATTAACAAAAATATAGTCTCTACATTACCGTGCGTCGTGTGAATGTTCACGAAGTGAATGAAATGGGAAAATGAACTAGTACTATGGTGTAGTGCTATAAGAACTACAGTCGTACTAACTACCTTAAACTGGATTTTATATTAAGGCATTATGTGATAAATTGCACCATACTACCGACTAGTAACAACGACATAATGAATGGTCGTAATAACGAAATGACGTTTGGCACCCTCAGACCTGCAGGTCCCACTTTAGCTAGCAGCGAGGTGTAGGATTGTCAATCCAGTATAGATCTATACGCAAAATCACGCTCTCCTTCCAAGAGACTCTGGCCACAACTCGAGTCATGAGGTTTAAATCATGCTCCGATTTAAATCACAGTAATTAACGTATTCTAGTATATGTAATGTAATGAACTGTTCTAGCTGTAATGTACGTGCTCTCTACCTAGCAAGTATAGTAATGTAATCGTTCTAGTATAGTTGTATATGTTCTCGTCCTAGTATAGTTGCATATGTAATGTACAGTAATGTTCTAGAAAGTATTGACTCATGAATGAACTGACTCATTGTATGATATCGGGTACTCGTCCGAAGGTCGTTTAGATATTAGTTATATATCATGTGTACATATATAGTCATAAAAGGGTCCTTCCATTTCATCCCATGCCCTTGGGTAGCAAGGGTATACATCCATGACCATACGTACCAGATAGATTACTAGTAAACTACCATATGGGTAGTTTAGGAAGATACTAGAATAATTACTAGAACGCGATATCATACAATGAGTCAGTTCATTCATGAGTCAATACTTTCTAGAACATTACTGTACATTACATATACAACTATACTAGGACGAGAACATATACAACTATACTAGAACGATTACATTACTATACTTGCTAGGTAGTGAGCACGTACATTACAGCCAGAACAGTTCTTTACATTACATATACTAGAATACGTTAATTACTGTGATTTAAATCGGAGCATGACTTAAACCTCATGACTCGAGTTGTGGCCAGAGTCTCTTGGAGGGAGAGCATGAGTTTGTGTATAGATCTATACTGGATTAACAATCATACTCCTCGCTGCTAGCTAAAGTGGGACCTGCAGGTCTGAGGGTGCCAAACGTCTTTTCGTTATTACGACCATTCATTATGTCGTTGTTACTAGTCTATAGTATGGTGCAATTTATCACATAATGCCTTAATATAAAATCCGGTTTAAGGTAGTTAGTACGACTGTAGTTCTTATAGCACTACACCATAGTACTAGTTCATTTTCCCATTTCATTTACTTCGTGAACATTCACACGACACACGGTAATGTAGAGACTATATTTTTGTTAATGATAGTTATACTTGGGAAAATACATACTCTTACACGAGACACACATCCAGACACTAGATGTCTTGGTAGAAGGCTATATTCAGAACAGTTAGGTCTTGGTAGAAGACACCTTCACGTACTAGTAGGAATAATAGGGATTTCTAGGGTTTTTCAAACACTTATAGTTCATATACACTTTCAAATTCTTACATACAAATTAAGACACTAAATACTTATGATCTCACCAGCTTCAAAGCTGATACTCGCTTTCAAAATTACTTGTATCCTCAGGTCATCATAGACAGGTACCGATGCAAGGAGAAAGGAAGATGGAGCTTGTTCAAGACTTATCTTTCATTTTTATTTATGCTTTAGTGTTTATCAAAATTTGACAGAATACAATTGTATAATAATTATTTTATTAATGCAATGGATGATGTTGTTGCTTGTTTACTACTTTACATTGTTGTTGATATTATACATGACGTCCTCCACCCCAGAACGTTTCCGCCATTCTTGGTTTTGGGGTGTGACAAATTACAAGGTTTCACTTGGATATAGAACTACTAAAATACATAATTTTATCATATATAGACTCCCATTATGAACTGTTTTCAGAACACCATAAAAAACCGAAATACGTTACAAATTGAACTAAGATAAACTTAGTTAGAAAACTCGCGGCATCTCGCCATTCTAAAAACTCATTGTCGTCTCACCTTTAAACATTTTGGTAGAAGGGTGCCTCCTTCGTAGACCTATAGGGTGCGATCATACCAGCACTAATGCACCGGATCCCATCAAAACTCCTCAGCTAAGTGTGTTTGGACAAACATGATCCTAAGAGGAGTAAAGCTTAACCCCTGTACGAAACCTACTTCTACCCACTACCATAACTCCATCTCAGGAACGTTAGCAGAAACACTAATAATAGTACACCTATCTGCAAAAGTTATAGATGTGAATATAAATCGTAAGAATGCACTTGAGATAATTATCCCCACTCACGAAGTCGTTTTTCATCATGAAACAGAGCTATGACTTCACCAAGTGGCAACCAACCAACTAGCAAGGCGCCAACCCTGCAGATAGACTTTGCTACTTTTCAAGCTCTAGTCACGGCAGCCGTGGCAACCGTCATGGCGCAGCTCAATGCTAACCATGCCAACAGGCATGGAGATGGTGTCAGAAATACTAACCGTAATAACAATCAAGAACACCAACGGGCGTCTACCAACGAAAAAGCCTCGGGCCACAAACCTACGAACAAGAAGCGAAAGTTTTGGAACAAAAAGGAGCGCAACCAATCTCAAAGATTCGCTAAAAGACAACAACCCATGGCCACCCCTACAATTACGACAACAGACACAACACATGCCTCGACATCAGCCACAACATCTATCACTCAAGCACCATACATGCAATATATGGGAACACTTCCAAAGTGTAACAAGTGTAACTACCATCACACAGGGGCTTGCCGGATTCCACGTTGTATCAACTGCAACAAGAAAAGGCATACCGCCTGCTTCTGCAGGACCCCAACCCAGCGCATCGCATCAACCACCAATACCGGTGTAAGTCCAGTATGCTTCCTATGCGGTGAAACAGGACACTTCAAGAGAGAATGTCCAACTGAGAAGAATGACGGGGGAGTAGGAGGAGTGTGATGAACAAACCAGCAGGAGCAACAAGGAAACCCTATTAGGACTTTTGTAATGTTTCCAACAAGAAAAGCGTTTAAGTACCATATGTTTGTAATGAATTTGGTATGCTTGCTAAATCTACCGTCTTTCAAAAAGTAGTTAAAATACTCTCTCATCCGAATCAAATCAAAGACATTCATATATGACCTTAAGATCATTAGCTATAAGCTGTGATGACTTCGTGCATACATCAGGGTTAATTATGATCAAAATACTAAATACTTAAAGCAAATAATTCCATCCTGGATCTTGTTCCATGTCTAGAGGTGGGATTAGGGTGGAGCCACCCACTCGACGATTTCACCAACATCAAATTTCATACGACGTACATATACCGCTCAATCATAGAGTGACCTGTCAGAGATCATGATATAAAGTATTATTACTAGCTATCAGAACCCGCTCACTACCAGTGCTAGTTGCCATAGTACGAATCATCTGCAGTAATAATAACATCGAACAAAACAGAACACACTGAAAAGAAACACAAGATACTCTATCCCTCTAATGAGCACTTCTTACGAATACAACTTAACACATATCGTACCTAAAATAATATTGTTTTCATCATTAGATTTCAATCGATATAGTCCTCACCCTCCCAATTTAACGGCTATGAAAAGACCCTTCACCTAACCCGCTAAATATCGGAACCTTCGTCTCTCATTAACATAAATCCGACACGGGCCTCCGGGTCATCTCTCGCTGTGAAACCCCAAAACACTCACTAGAGGAGTATTATACCTTCCGAAACCCCACCACAAGTATATCCAGAAGACCCTTCAGGAATGTCACACATGCAGCAGATAAAGTTCAAGCACAAAAGCTTGGGACGAATACGGTTAGTCTACCATTACTACGTGTATACGCGAGGATAATGTATAATTAAGATTCTACGGACATTGGATGTGTGCTTCCGCCCTATTTCCTGTTCCTCGTCTGGTTGTGGACTTGGGGAAGAGTCACCCATTAAACTATCTTGCCAACCTTACGTACATATGACCTATATGCGCAAGTTAATGATAGATGGACCAGGTACGAGTCCTTCTAGGAACTACGGGACCAGGCATCCCAAGAGGGCGAGTGAACGTCCTATCATCCGGATAAGTCTAGTCGTGTAACCCGAGCCCATATGTTCCCTACCGATTTAATCAAACGAGAAACACTAAAGAAGACCCACGCAACGCTCCGAGGAGAAGCTATCACTTATGACTTGGTACAAATTCGAGAAAGGCTGAAAGCACCTCGAGAACATGACAAAACCCGAATAAGTCTTATCACCTATATAAAAATGCAGGGTTTTTACTAGTGAATCTATTATGGCTAGTGTAAACATTATGGTCATACATCATCAAGATTCTATCGATTTAAAATGTGTGATCCCGCCTCATTCCCTGTTCCTTGTTTGGTTGTGGGCTTAAGGCAGGGTCACCCATCCGAATGCCCTTGTAATCTTAATGATGTACGACTAGTTTACATCAAGCGATTATAAAAGAACTGGTAAGACTCATAATGCAAATCTCGTCACAACTTGTTGAAACATTCGTGATACTAGTACTCACAAATTACATTATAAAATATTCATAGTGGTAATACCAAGTATAAGGCAAAAAGCATAAAGGCACACGTAAAATACCCTATCATTCCAAAACAATAACTCCTTTTAAACCGATTCGGCTCAAGTTCAATAAGAAATTTCGAGGTCGTCATTTAGCATCAGGCGGGTTGTTCCCTACCATATCAATTTCTTATACTACGAAAATTTCCCCCATCTTTCCTCTAAATTCTTGAAGTCCCAGTCGAATCACTAATTTTGGGACGACATTCCTTCTAACGGGGGGATGATGTGACAACCGTCAATTTTGGCCAAGTCAAAGTCATATAAAGTCAACAAGTCAAACCGGTCAACTCATCTAACCCTTGTATATTAGGGTTTCCATTATGTTTCTTATTGAACAACTCGCAATCTTAATACAAAGTATCACTTAGAGTTTTCACGAGTTCGGAAATTCTAAACCCTATTCAGGGCAAGTGATGAAACTACTCGATAAAACATTATTCCTTGACCCTCCGGGGCATATAACAATCATAACGAGACTTAACGAGGTTTACAAACCTTGCGTTACAAAGCCTAGCACTCAAAAAGGTCACAAAAGAAGTCTCTCTCGATCTCTTTCACTCTATCCCTCCCAAATCTCTCCAAGAATGTGAAATCTCTCCCAAATCTCTCTTTGTATGAGAAATCTCTCCAAGAATGTGAAATCTCTCCCAAATCTCTCTCTGTATGAGAAATCTCTCCAAGAATGTGAAATCTCTCCCAAATCTCTCTCAAAACCTCTTTTGATTTATTTATATCATTTGGGGCATCCCGACTATAACACCTTAAGTTTCAAAACAAATTTTCATTTAAAAGTAATCGTTTAATTCTTAAAGACACTTTTCTTAAAATCTCATTCATAATCGAATTACAAAACATAACTCCATTTTCACTTGCATAATAAACCATGATCTTCAAAACATGACTCTTTCTCTGGTGTGTACAATCGAGTCGGTGCCTTCCCGTGATCCTGAGAGAAACCTGAAACACATAACACAAAACACTGTAAGCACGAAGCTTAGTGAGTTCCCCAAAATACCACACATAACACATATTAGCCACTCGAGGCTATAAATTTGTGGGTCCGTGGACCCTACTCTGTTAACCTTCCGGTTCTAACTCTGTGAACCCTCCGGTTCTAGCTCTGGGAACCTTCCGGTTCTAACTCTGTAAACATGCACAGCATAAATCACATAGAAATAATGCAGTGCAACACATAACACATATATAGCATACAACATTGTATCACATAACTCAAATTACCTTCTCAAGGTAAAGTATAGTGAGAAGACTCTTCTGGCAAGCAGTAAGCAGATATCCTCATGCTTTCATCTCGAACTCGCCACCATCTATCACATAAGGCAAATGCTCTCATGAACATAACTCTTGAGACTAGACTCAAACCTCTCTTGGCACTCTCTTAAGGGTAAAAGACCATTTTACCCCCTTCTTTGCCCAAAGGCCACATTGCTGACCAAACCCTAAAAGTCAACAGAAGTCAACGGTCAAACTTTGACCCAACTCACCGAGTGCACTCCGGTGACTCGGCAAGTACACACATGTCTACTAACTCTTTGTCCCGCTTGGTACGTCGAGTCCCTCCCTATGCTCGACGATTCATACCAGACAGGAATCGCGGGGCCACCCCGACTCAACTCACCAAGTCTCAAGAACAACTCGGCGAGTACCGCCATGAACTCCAGTCCTCTAACCCCCTCCTAACTCACTGAGTCATCCCCCAACTCGGCAAGTCTATCCACTGAGCAATTTACGTGAAACCCTGACCCTACTCGCCGAGTCTCAAGAACAACTCGGCTAGTTCATGCCATGCACAAACTCTACTGACCTCCTGAGGTCAGATCTATTTCCCCAAACCATAGATCTGGCCTCCCCAAGAATGAATGTCACATAAAGTTTGAAACTTGATGCTTGTATAACCACAACAAGGCATCAAAAGGAGATTTAGTCCTAAAAATGGCAACCTAAGGCCAATAACCCCAAACTGGTCCATAAAGCTCCAAGGGTCAAGGTCTCTGGACCTCTTTGAGTCCAGGTCCAAGGAACAAACTCGAAGAGGGACCATTTGCACCACATAATCACTCTCCAAAGGGAGTAGAAAACCCTAAATCTAATGATCAACACCAAAACTGAAGGAGGTTCGAACCATTACCTCAAAACGATGTCTTTGAACTCTGGAACTGCTTGAATCGCACCTCCTCTTTGCTCTTGTCACCTTCTTCTTGCTAAACCAAGGGTTCAAGGATCAAAAAGTGACTTCTTCTCCCTCACAATGATTTGGCTCACTTAGGGTTCTCTCAAGGGACTGGTAGCCGCAATGGGAGGCTATAAGTGGCCTTAAATAGGCTCCAAACCCAGGGGATTAGGGTTTCATTAAACAACATGGACTCGCCGAGTCCACTAATGGACTCGCCGAGTCCACTAATGGACTCGCCGAGTTCGGACGTGAACCCGGATGAACATCCGCGACCCTACTCGGCGAATATTGGCTCCAACTCGCCGAGTTCCTCCTCAAACACCAAAATAATTAAATAAAATAATATACATGGGAAATCAGGATGTTACAATTCTCCCCCACTAGAATCAGACTTCGCCCTCGAAGTATCACTCTGGAAACAACTCCGGATGCTGCTCACGCATCTCGTGCTCTGGCTCCCAATTAAGCTCTGACCCCTTCCGGTGTTGCCAATGGACCTGCACCAGAAGCACCTCTTTGTTCCCCAGAACCTTGATCTTTGGATCCCGAATAGCCACCGGTCTCTTAATGTAGTTTAGGCCCACATCCACCTGAATATCCTCTAATGGAACTACTGCCGACTCATCGGCTATACACTTTCGCATCATTGACACATGGAAAGTGTCATGGATCTGACCTATCTCTGCAGGTAGCTCCAACCGGTAGGCTATGATGGGTTTTGGTTATAAGAACATCCTATGTGCTCATACAAATCCTAATGCTTGGATCTAGGTATCTCTATTGTACATGCAAGTTATCCAAGACTATAAACCCTAATTCTAGCATTCAAGTAATCATATTAACATGAGAATAGGTTTAAGATGTTACCTTGATTGTTATGTAGCAATAACAATCCCAAATCTCCTTGTATTGACTTTAGAAAGCTTAGAGTCACAATTGTCACTCCTCTAATGGTTCACAAACACCATAAGCAAGAGGATGAAGAGGAGAGAGGATGGAGGCTGCCCAAAACGTGTTCTAACCCTAGAATAATGATTCCCCATGTTTTTGGGTCATAAGGGTCTTATATATAGTTTGGCAATTAGGGTTATCTAACAAGGAAACCCTAATTTGGATGCTTAAGCCCTAAGCAACCCATGGATCCCTTTCCTTAAGGCCTTGGACGATTTCCTCATGGGTTTCCCCATAGAATTCGTCCACTCCTTAATATAAGGCAATCCATGGCCCAAATTGCAATTATCTTATAATTACAGTTCCAGCCCCTTAAGTTTAATTAATCTCTTTTAGTCACAAAACTAATTACCAATTAAATATTGACTAATATTAATTAAATAATATTATTTCTCCTATAATATATTATTCTCATAATATATTAATAAATCATATTTAATCCTTTCTCTCCAAAATTCATCCTATCAAGTTGCTTTGGTGAAGGCAACCCAAAAAGACCATGCACCATCGGGTCAAATACATACCAAAATAGTTATGGACTTAGACACTAATCCAACAGTCTTCCACTTGGATAAGTCTAATAACTATTATGCGTATGACTTCAGATCCTGATCTGCAATCGTAGCTTTCCAAAGCTGCTGTCATTTCTGATCCTATAAGATACGCGTGTCCTTAGATAAGGGATCATATATTCCTCCATTCTAGATATCGTAAGACATGATTTGTAATCATTCTCTTTGTACTATTTCTCGATTTCCGATTCATGATGACTGACTAATTGAACAAATCAAATCAGCCCTAGCCCAGCCGAGCATTTACGTTTGTCATCACTAAATCATCGAGGGGTCCAAAGATATCGCTTTTATCCTACCTTGGATAAAACGAACGGATAAACTTTGATACAATGCTTGCTTGCACTCACTCACCGAATCACACACAACAATATGTTTTATAACACCAAGTTACTAGTGCGCTTACATATTATCAATGTGCAACCGATTTGCAAGATACAACTCACACATCTCAGTTTCAAGAATATAAGATGTTATTGTCTCACCAATCACTCGTGATACAATTCATGGAGTGATCCAAGTGAGCGTGGGTTTAATCCAATGCTCAAATCATATTCATAAGCACTCATGAACGTTGCAGCAAACATTTGCTTATGTCTAATACTCTTTTAGACAATCCACACACCAATTAACGACAGTCTTCATTCATATCTACTTCCAATATATGGACGACTGTGGCCCGTTAGAATAATTCGATTATTCTTAATAAATTCAATTATTCTGGAAGTCAAAACTTGCAAATGTGAAACACAAGAATAATACTAATCCCATATGGCCTGAAACCTTTGAGTATAAATAAATCTCCTTTTATTTATCACCATATCGATTACTCATTATTTTTCGTTTCGGGTAATCAACTTCTTACTTGAATTATTACACTTGTCCCATGCTCTTAGCATGCACACAATGTTTACCTATGGTTCTTACTTTTGTGAAATAGATCAAATTGAACACATTTCCAATCATTCTCATTTCACAACTCCAAATCCTTTTTCATAAGTGTGAGAATATCAAATTCTTGTTACTTATAAAATATGCTAGATTCTAACATTCTATGCAATGATCCTTTCGTAATGTCACTACACCAAAGTCACAAAGACTATTGTCAATGATATTACAAAGTCTTCTATCGGAGATTGTTACAAGACAATTCCATAGACGTGATGTCTCTCACTCAAAGTACATTCTTTGAACATCCTTTTGCATAAAGGTTTCTAATCTAGTCATAGATTTTCAATATTCAATTCCCAATATGGAAACGTTTCCATATTTTCCATATGACAACTCATTCTTAATAGAATCTTATCTATTCGTAATGATGTCGATATGGTCCATCCAATATGGAAACATTTCCATAATTTCCATATGACAACTCATTCTTAATAGAATCTTTTCTATTCATAATAATGTCGATATGGTCCATCCAATACCATGCTTCCAACTACTCATAAGCGACCAATCCTCGTCAAACTTTGGATTGTCCTTTGATAGTTGTTTAATTATTTTAGTCAACACCAATTCTAGTCCCTTTTCCCTCTAAATGCGCTCGACATTTGGAAGATTTTAGAATGGTCAAACATTAAAGCATTTGCAATCGATCCTATACCCGAAGCGTATGGGACACGACGCATAATGTTTTATTTGCTATGTTCTCAAAATTCAAATTGTGAAAAGGAGTGCCGTAATCATAATCGAAATTTTGAAGAACACACTATGTACCCTTGACTAAATTTATTAACATTTTTCAACCTAATCCTTTAGATTTGAAATGAAGCATAATATTCTCTCCCTTAATTATAGCAAAACAACTTTACAACCCTTACAACTTTGCAAGGTATAACTCTTGTTTTCTATAATTAATATTGCCAACTTGCAATACGTGCCTTAATAATCATACAATCATAACATTTATGCTCCCACTATCATGATGATTATTATAAAACATAACACTTATGCTCCCACTAGCTTTGACATGTATTCATAAATAGCTTAACTTTCAGAGAAACAATGATTATTGAATTTCTTAAGTTCATGTTTCTAATACTTAGTGCTTTGATAATCTTTTATCAAGGCTTCTTGAACTTATACACCTTTGCGTTAGATAGTTCATATGTGTTGTAAACAATTGCCAAACCTCACAATTCAAATTATGGAAAGGGATACCGTAACCATAATCGAATTCGAAAATGCAATTTTACAATCACTATCTTCTTAAAATCTTTCTTAGTGAAAGCATTTCCTCACAATCATTTTCATGAAGGAGGAAATCTTATGACACTTAGATTTAAACGGTGTATTTGTTCCTATCCATGTGAATTTGTCAAAACCAAAGTTTACGACAAATTCAAACTCATATGGACCGAACTTTCTTAATCTTGATTTCTTGCCTTATGGTAGCACGGCTGACCACCATGTCTTCCAAGTAGTTAAGCAGCTCACCTTTTCCTATCAATGTACTTTTTCATTGATCAAGGTCCTTGCCTTTTATGCATTCGAATGAGAACTCACAGAACTCATATGCATAATTAACTCAATTGGAACGGCATAGAAACAAAATAATGTCAACACGATAGGTTGTAAACCTCACCTCATGTGCTAGTGATGATTGATAAGGTTTATTTGATTTGTTCTTGAAACCTTTCAAGACCATTAAGACTCCCACTGACTCCTTGACATATAAGATTCTCTTTTCAAAACATTTCTTAACAAACAAATATTCAAGAGTTAGTGTAGCTTTTATCAAAACTCTTCATAAATTGGTCCTAGTTGGTCTTTGTCTTATCCAAGACATCACAACTTTCCACATTTGATGAATGTTACAAACCTTTTTAATACTTTTCACTCAATGTCACAATCTTAACTTTAAGACTTGTTATTGGAACGAAGTATGATTGACTTCTTGATTTAACCATTTCTTCAATCCTTGATTCCTCTTCTTAAACATACAATTGTACTAAGACTCACTTAGAGGATCAATAGAGATATGGTTCTTAATCATTAAGACCTATCATAAAGCATAAAAGCTACTCTCCCTTCTTCTTAGAATGGAGAAACTCTTATCTTTCTGCCTACTTGATTCTTCTTATTCGTTTTGCTATTGATTTAAACTTTTTCAATCAATTCATAATTACACTTAATCTTGTAAGTATAATCATATTTACTAAACTTTTAGTGAATTATGACGAATATCATTGTTACTCTTATGGTGGACTTGATCAACACGCAACTTTGTGTGCTTGATCTCCTAGTCCTTCACTTGACACTTTGTCAATGAATTAGTCTAATTTCCAAATATAAAATTTCTCATTCATCATGCAACCAAGTTGCGTGATTCCAAATTTATGTCCGATTGAAACTTGGGCGATGAGAAACTCTCCCTATTTGATAAATTCTCGACTTTGCATAAATAACATAAATAAGAACCAAATCTATTATTGCTAATAATAGAAACATTCAAACATCAATTTTTCATATACGCCGTTGCAAGGATAAATAAATAATATAAAATCAAAATTTATTTTATTACGGAAAAATTTTGTCCTTACAGTGCAATTCATTGAAAAACTATGCTAATACATCTTTCTTAGCAATCTAGTTCTAACTCTAAGTAGTAGCTTAAGAATCTAATCTTCGAGAAATGCGATCGAAATCCATTCTTTCACGGTCAGATTCTGCTCACTTCTTCCTTTAAGCTTCCTTTCGTTTCTTCGATCTTACAAAACATCAATTGTAATCTTATCATATTATGTACTAAGAATCTAGAATAGAAGCTTAAAAAGGGTTAGTTAATGGATTTTACCTATATTAGAGCCATTCGTTTCGACTCTCCCATCTCTTAGATCTCTTAGGTAAATGGGGCAGCTTCATCTCTAATGCCCTTTCTCTTGGCAATAAAAGCAAATTGACTCTTTTGGAACATGACATGGAACTACTTCAGACGTTGCCTTTCTCTTATGATCAAACTTTTCGATCATAGCATGTCTTTCGTTGCCATTATCTATATCCATAGAGGTCTCGAAGGCAGATTCACCAATCAACTTTGCTTTTTCTATTGCGCCAAACCATTTCTGATTCAGCAGCAAAAAGCATATAGGTGAGATCTATAAGGGTCACGTCGCGGTTCATCATATAGTACTCTCTTACGAATTCACTATATGAGTTAGGAAGCGACTGAAGAACCCAATCAATAGCCATTTCCTCACAGACAACGGATCCCGACATTCTTAACCTATCAATGTGTGACTTCATCCCTAGGACGTGTGCACACACCGACTTTCCTTCTTTATGTTTACTTGCCAAAAGGGCTTGAGTGATCTTGAACTTTTCAAGCCTTCGAACTTGTGGGTTAGGGAGAATAATTGGAGGAGGAGGAGGAAGTGAAGTATGATCTCTTGTTCCTCGATCGAATCGTGGAATATCATCTTCATGTGGAATGCTTGTTCCTTGGGATTTGAGAAGACCATAGTTGTCGAACTTAGACATCTACAAAACGGGAGAAACAAATTCAATTTAGTTGATTGATTGAGTCCTTAGTAAATCACCCAAATGAGATACTAAGGCTAGGACCCAACACAATATTCTACAACTCGGGAGAGGGATGCCGTAACCCAAATTGCAGAACATTTGAAGGTAAGTGAATGACGATTCACTAATTTCCACCATGAAAAATGAAAAAGAAATTTTAAGTTTTAAATCTATGAAAACTCCTAGATCCTTTGAGATTCATTGAACTTTCAATGGCATGTTTAAATCTCGATACCCTCTTGTTTGTGACTGGGATGCCGAGGATCACAAAGCGGGTGTGAATAACCATGAAAACTTACATGGTGCCCTCACATGTTACAGTCACCTATTCGATGTGCCGGTAAACCACACACGCTCCACCGAACTATGACAAACATTGAGTCACCCTTTGCTACCTTTGCTTAGAACCATTTAGTGTGCCGGTAAACCACACACGCTCCACTAACGTCTTTGCAAGGGCACAAAGTGTAATTTCATGGAATTGCATCAATTCACTTTTGCCTAAGTAACTAAGATTGGGAATTTGAAAAACATTTAGTTACTTTAGTAATTCATTATACTTATAATGGAAGGTTTCGTCCTATCCTACCCGTTCGGCTAACGAACCTCCACTAGTCAAGAGTGCGGTGGGTAAGAGTGGATACCCATTCAATCGTCATTTTATAGGCAATTTCCTTAAACACCCCTTATAGACCAGCTTCGTGAATGAGGCCTACTAACGGTAAGACTGACTTTTACTCATACATATATATAATGTTAGACTTTTAATGTTATATATATAGTATAGGTTGTATTTTACGCTTTTAAAATATTAGCTGGTCAAATTTAACAATTGTACTTTTAATTCAATTAAATTGTTAACCTAAACTTTTATGGATTTATTAAACCTCTTTTAATTATACACCTTAATTAATTAATAAAACCAAAAGGGTGTGATTTGAACTTTTTGAAAACAATACTAGGGTTTTAGAATTTAACATTCCTAATTAAACTTTTAATCAACTTTTAAATTCCAAAACTTGAGGGAAAGTTTTGAAACATTTCAAACCATTAGGGTTTAGAATTTAAATATACATCAAAATTAAACAATTAATCAAAATTTAAATTACAAAACTTGAGGGCAAGTTTTGAAACCTTTTTCAAAACATTAGGGTTTTAACTATTTAAATTTCAAAACAACAAAACTTTTGGGTTCAAATTTAAACTATAAAACCTAAAGGGGAAAATATGAAACTTTTCAAAGCAACAAGGATCAAATAACAAATAATCTAAATTAACATTTAATTACATAATTATCCATATTTGATTTATTTAATGATTTCTTGCAAAACAATTTACCAATTTAATCAAAATAATTAATAAATTATCACATAAGGAAACAATTATCTTATTAATTGATAAATATCTTCAATTAGATCAAGAATATAGTAAAATATATCATAAAATCGGATTAATATTGATCTAATATGATAAGGCAACTATCCTTAAGCAAAAACAGCAAGAAATCCCGGTTTTCCCTCATTCTGACTAGCCGACTCGTCGAGTCAGGAATGGACTCGTCGAGTTCATCATGAACTCGGCGAGTTCATCTAAAAAACTCGACGAGTTCTGACCCCAGAAGCACAAAAATCGAATTTTTTCAGCATACAAAGCATCAATACAATAGAAACCAATCTAGGCTCTGATACCACTGATGGGTTTTGGTCATAAGAACATCCTATGTGCTCATACAAATCCTAATGCTTGGATCTAGGTTTCTCTATTGTACATGCAAGTTATCCAAGACTATAAACCCTAATTCTAGCATTCAAGTAATCATATTAACATGAGAATAGGTTTAAGATGTTACCTTGATTGTTATGTAGCAATAACAATCCCAAATCTCCTTGTATTGACTTTAGAAAGCTTAGAGTCACAATTGTCACTCCTCTAATGGTTCACAAACACCATAAGCAAGAGGATGAAGAGGAGAGAGGATGGAGGCTGCCCAAAACGTGTTCTAACCCTAGAATAATGATTCCCCACGTTTTTGGGTCATAAGGGTCTTATATATAGTTAGGCAATTAGGGTTATCTAGCAAGGAAACCCTAATTTGGATGCTTAAGCCCGAAGCAACCCATGGATCCCTTTCCTTAAGGCCTTGGACGATTTCCTCATGGGTTTCCCCATAGAATTCGTCCACTCCTTAATATAAGGCAATCCATGGCCCAAATTGCAATTATCTTATAATTACAATTCCAGTCCCTTAAGTTTAATTAATCTCTTTTAGTCACAAAACTAATTACCAATTAATTATTGACTAATATTAATTAAACAATATGATTTCTCCTTTAATATATTATTCTCATAATATATTAATAAATCATATTTAATCCTTTCTCTCCATAATTCATCCTATCAAGCTGCTTTGGTGAAGGCAACCCAAAAGGACCATGCACCATCGGGTCAAGTACATACCAAAATAGTTATGGACTTAGACACTAATCCAACAGGCTACCCTGCCTACCCTCGCGATCACCCGAAAAGGACCGATATATCGGGGCCCCAACTTGCCCCTCTTCCTGAATCGGATCACTCCTTTCCAAGGAGAGATCTTCAGGAGCACGAAGTCACCGACCAAATATTCGAGCTCGGACCGGCGCCTGTCCGCATAACTCTTCTGACGACTCTGAGCGGTCAACAACCTCTGCCTGACCTGCTGTATCTGCTCTGACGTCTGAAGCATGATCTCTGTACTTCCCATCACACGTTGCCCTACCTCTCCCCAGCAAATGGGGTCCGATACCTCCTTCCCTACAACAGCTCAAAGGGTGGCATACTGATGCACTAATGATGGCTGTTTGTTGTAGGAAAACTCTGCCAAGGGCAAATACGGGCCACAATTTCCCCCCGAAATCTAATACACATGCCAGAAGCATATCCTCGAGCGTCTGAATTGTTCGCTCGCTCTGAAGTGTCCACAGACATGACCATGGTAAACTCTAGCTCATTTCTCATATTCATCTTCGATACCGAGCACCAGGTCAGCTTTTGGCCTCACAGCTGAACCCCCAAAGGTCACACATAACATGATCCAAAATATCTCACTAACTTCCTCCCCGTGACCACTATCACGGCCCAGTGACATGCAAGTCACGAAATTCATTTTTCCTCATAAAAGATACAATCCAATCGAAGATCGACTCAGCACTAACCTCTGGCGTCTGCTGCGCATATCCTCCCGCGTGCCTCGCTGACCCTCCCAACAGAGACGGAGACCCCAGTCTCGCCCCGGTTTAACCACTAGGCTCCATAAACTCAACACTAGGGCTACTCAAGCCTAAAACTCTTCTGCATCATGCACTTATCAGAGAACACTCCATCATCACACTCTTTTGCCGTCTGGTGGGTACTATGGCTTCCCGCAACATTACGACAGCCTCTGACTAGTGAGTACTACGGCTCCCCGTAGTATCACAACGCCAACTAACTAGTGAGTACTACGGCTCCCCGTAGTACCACGACTCCCTCCCTCTGACTTGTGAGTACTACGTCTCCCCGTAGCATCACAACACCCTCTGACTGGTGAATACTATGGCTACCCGTAGTATCACGACTCTCTCTCTCTCTCTCTCTCTCTCTCTCTCTCTCTGACTTGTGAGTACTATGGCTCCCCGTAGCATCACAACACCCTCTGACTGGTGAATACTACGGCTCCCCGTAGCTTCACCCTATACTCTCATTCTCATTACAACGCCACACTATGTTAACTAACTTATGCACTGAAGACTATCATAGATAGTTACACACACTTGCCCCGATATGCATTACAGACTCTGGCGGCAACCGCCATAACACAGAACCTACCTCCGGAGATCCACTTCCTTAAATAATCCCTCTTGATGACAATACATGAAGGGCTCCCACTGGAACCATAGATACCTGATACATCACTAGTCATCTTAAACCCAAGACTCTAAATAACTCCGAAATCGGGACGCTATACGCGGAAACCACGGAACACCATAACAGAGCATCACAATGTCTTGCCTCTACCACTGATTCCCTTACTCCCAGCACCATACACATACAACAATACATTTCCTATGAATCCCATAATAATTTCCTATTTCACTCAATGCGTAACTTCAGTGCATCCAAACACTCAATTGGAATACAAGGAAGGTGCTAACTCTTCAGAACACACTGATGATCCTCCGAAACCCTTTCCACTACTGCTCAAAATCCAAGCAAGAATACACATCCCAGCCCGGGAGTTGGCTACTCGACAATCTTCTACCCATATTTCAACCCAGAAGTTCTCAATTGCCCATACCATCATTACGAGTCTTCCACTTGAAATGACTCTGACCACTACCAGATTCCTAACCATTGACCACCCGCCGTGGAGACACCCATCCTTCTCTCAGACATATACCACATGCATTATCTCGCCCTGCACCTTTCCCTGATCACCAATGACCCTGATCTCATGAATTCAAGCCGCATGTTTCTGTATCTAACCCCTAACCGCTCTTGAACAAATCTCTGGTTCTCTCAATAAACCACCCGGTTCTCCCCCACTTAGGGTTCGAACCATCACTATCTGACACACCAACAATCTCACAAACTATTTTCACCAGCAATAACGCACCTGCCCCTGGAAAGTACTACGCAACGCCCGATAATCCCCTTTAAGGAAATCAATCGATCTCGTATACTTTGAACCTCGGATAAAATCCTCAAGAACTTCTTGTTACGACTGCCTCTAGTCGTTCCAAGTCTCGTACCAATCCAATACCAAACAACTCAACTGTCTAATAACATCACTGACTCATAGAATGGACCACGAAATCATCATACCCCCCCACCTCGACTCATCAACTGACGTTCCAACACATGGATCATCCCAAGAACAGGGACCCACTCCCATATTCAATACCCAACATAGATAGAAAAACCACTGCACTGATAAACTCGACTGGACTCCCCACTGATACCTCTACAATACGCCCTACTATACTCAAATAGGTGTAACGTGGTCCTCGACTATCTCAGTCCTAACTGAATATCTGCTCATGGTAAATCACTGCCTCGCGGCACACATGCTACCTGATACTCTGATGGAAAATCATCATCAATGACAACCTGTAGGGTTTACCCCCAAACCCAAAACTTAAACATCATGCCTCTCATGTTTCGCACACGAACAAAAATAGCACTACCTAGGTCATAGAAGGTGACATCTCCTCTATCGACTGATTGCTCAACTCAGACCGAAATTCTCCCCTCCCTCTGAATCCTTACCAAAATACTCTGAAAGGCTCTCGACCTCCCTCTCAAGGGACGCCTCTTTGAACTCAATCATGGCCCACAGTCCTAAAACCCATAGCGTCCAATTTCTACCTCATCAATCATGACCGGATAACCGGAGAACCACAAGCATCATTCATTACGAACCATGGTACTCATCCCATGACATCTCTTCTTAATATGCTCCAGTGTATGGTACCCGAACCATAGCATAACTCCTCCATCTGCTTCGATGTATAGTACTCGAACCATAACATCACTCCTCCATCCGCTCCGATGTATGGTACTCGAACCATAACATCACTACTCAATCCGCTCAAATGTATGGTACTTGAACCATAACTTCGCTCCTCAATCCGCTCCGATGTATGGTACTTGATCCATAACATCACTCCTCAATCCGCTCCGATGTATGGTACTCGAACCATAACATCACTCCTCAATCCGCTCCGATGTATGGTACTCGAACCATAACATCACTCCTCAACAGGTCATTAGCACCTTCAGAATACTCCCTGTATCAAGCATGGGTCCTCTGCTTTTAGTAGTACGGGCCCATACGACCTGCCACATCTACCCATACTTTCCACACGGACTATCCCGGAGCTCCTAAGTAGCTGCTCGACCTTCTCGTTCACCAATTCCATCGCGCGTGCTCGCTCCCCAGCGAAATTCTCTACTATGCCAGCGCACTCATCTGGCTAAGGTTACTCCCTAGGCTCTTCCTAGATTCCCACACTTCTCTGCCATCAGCTGCTGAAGAGCTCCTAATGATGCCATCCATCTACCTCCTGAATATCGTCATATTCGCTTGGTAGCTGACTCCCATCATCAAGAGTTCCACAAAGCACGAAGCAAGCAGCATTTGAGCATCGAAGAATACATAGGACTCACTCTGGGTGATAACTCCGCTTGCTCTACTCATCCTCGAAATTACCATCGAACTCTGCAACTCTTCCCCTCGCGCGTTCTAACTATTCTTTCGCTAAGTACCATGGTACTCATCTAGGCATCTCCCCTAGAGTACTCCTCTACTCAAATCCCCTAAAGGATTCCAACTAAATATTCTCACTCATCACATACTCAAAAGCACATTGCATATAACAGCAATTCCTAGGCTAAGGCATCACAAATCGGGCCACTCTAGTCCTAAGATATAAAATACCTAGCCTGTCTCTAGCATGCAATAATATCTCATAAAGTGCATCATAAATATCTCATAACACAAAAGTAAGGGTATTTTGGGAAATCACCGTTCGGGCTCTGGCTAATTGTACACACTGCTCTTTCTCGCTTTCTCTTTGAACTCTTATTCGATTTAGAAAATTATTTCTTTGAAAACTTTTCTTACTTCCTCAGTTTGAGCCCAGATTTACCCGAAGGTGCATCCAAATCCCTCAAACCAAGGCTCTGATACCAACTTGTAACACCTTAAGTTTCAAAACAATTTTTCATTTAAAAATAATCTTTTAATTCTTAAAAACACTTTTCTTAAAATCTCATTCATAATCAAATTACAAAACATAACTCCATTTCACTTGCATAATAAACCAGGATCTTCAAAACATGACTCTTTCTCTGGTGTGTACAATCGAGTCGGTGCCTTCCCGTGATCCTAAGAGAAACCTGAAACACATAACACAAAACACTGTAAGTACGAAGCTTAGTGAGTTCCCCAAAATACCACACATAACACATATAAGCCACTCGAGGCTATAACTCTGTGGGTCCATGGACCCTACTCTGTGAACCTTTCGGTTCTAACTCTGTGAACCCTCCGGTTCTAGCTCTAGGAACCTTCTGGTTCTAACTCTGTAAACATGCACATCATAAATCACATAGAAATAATGCAGTGCAACACATAACACATATATAGTATACAACACTGTATCACATAACTCAAATTACCTTCTCAAGGTAAAGTATAGTGAGAAGACTCACCTGGCAAGCAGTAAGCAGATATCCACATGCTTGCATCTCGAACTCGCCACCATCTATCACATAAGGCAAATGCTCTCATGAACATAACTCTCGAGACTAGACTCAAACCTCTCTTGGCACTCTCTTAAGGGTAAAAGACCATTTTACCCCCTTCTTGGCCCAAAGGCCACATTGCTGACCAAACCCTAAAAGTCAACAGAAGTCAACGGTCAAACTTTGACCCAACTCGCCGAGTGCACTCTGGTGACTCGGTGAGTACACACATGTCTACTAACTCTTTGTCCCGCTTGGTACGTCGAGTCCCTCCCTATGCTCGACGATTCATACCAGACAGGAATCGCGGGGCCACCCCGACTCAACTCGCCGAGTCTCAAGAACAACTCCGCGAGTACCGCTTTGAACTCCAGTCCTCTAACCCCTTCCTAACTCACTGAGTCATCCCCCAACTCGGCAAGTCTATCCACTGAGCAATTTACTTGAAATCCTAACCCTACTCGCCGAGTCTCAAGAACAACCCGACGAGTTCATGCCATGCATAAACTCTACTGACCTCCTGAGGTCAGATCTGTTTCCCCAAACCATAGATCTGGCCTCCCCAAGCATGAATGTCACGTAAAGTTCGAAACTTGATGCTTGTATAACCACAACAAGGCATCAAAAGGAGATTAGTCCTAAAAATGGCAACTTAAGGCCAATAACCCCAAACTGGTCCATAAAGCTCCAAGGGTCAAGGTCTCTGGACCTCTTTGAGTCCAGATCCAAGGCACAAACTCGAAGAGGGACCATTTGCACCACATAATCACTCTCCAAAGAGGTTAGAAAACCCTAAATCTAATGATCAACACCAAAACTGAAGGAGGTTCGAACCATTACCTCAAAATGATGTCTCTGAACTCTAGAACTGCTTGAATCGCACCTCCTCTTTGCTTTTGTCACCTTCTTCTTGCTAAACCAAGGGTTCAAGGATCAAAAAGTGACTTCTTCTCCCTCACAACGATTTGGCTCACTTAGGATTCTCTCAAGGGACTGGTAGCCGCAATGGGAGGCTATAAGTTCCCTTAAATAGGGTCCAAACCCAGGGGATTAGGGTTTCATTAAACAGCGTGGACTCGCCGAGTCCACAAATGGACTCGCCGAGTCCGGACGTGAACCCGGATGAACATCCGCGACCCTACTCGGCGAGTCTTGGCTCCAACTCGCCGAGTTCCTCCTCAAACACCAAAATAATTAAATAAAATAATATACCTAGGAAATCAGGATGTTACTTGACTTGGTGAAAAACCATTCGAAACGGGAAGATAGATTGGAAAATAGCTTTATAGGGCCGAAGTCTCTCTAGAGGGACCAAACCCTCTTTGAGCCGAAGCCCCAAGAACCAAGACCGAAGCCCCATAGAATAGCCGCAACCATCTGACCACAACCCCCTTAAGGAACCGCAGCCTTCGGACCGCAATGGCTAAGGTATGGAGCTACGAGGACCGAGGCTGCTGAAGACCGCATCGGAACCGAACCCGTAGCTGGGCACCGCACCCGACCTCGTTTCGGACCCTCCTGACGAGCTGCCTGCGGTACCTCCTCGGACCGCAGTCCCTTCCCCTTTGGATCCACTTCAGCGACCAAGTCTTCCCTCCGGTTCTAAGGCTGCTATGACCCGAAACAAGGCCCTGACTTCAGATTTCCCATTTTTCACCCGGTTTTCGACTACGACTCCGTTTTAAGCCCATTTTTAATTATTTTAACGGGGGATTTCCATCCAAACTTATATTTTGCCATATAAGACCCCATAAATTCAACATATTTTTAGGGAAATCCTTATTTAAGAATAAAATCTATTAAATAAGATCTTGAGGTGGAGTGTTGACTTCACTTTAGTTTATGACACAAGCAACCACCCACCCCCACTCCATGATCAGCCCACACCCATCCCCACCATACCTGGTCATTCGAGAGTACTTTCCTCATCATTTGACCAGCTACACTCTTGGTCAAAGGATGAAAACTCTTATCTCTCCTCACCTTTCTCTCATTTCTCTCATTTCCACCCAAAGAACAAACACCTTTCTCTCTCACTTCCCCCTCCCTCAAATTCGAGATTCAAGGGCTGATCATCAAGTTTTCTCTCATTTGTGGTAAGTGATATTATCCTCCTAATGATCATTACACTTCCTTTTACTCAAATCATAGATTCCTTACACAAACTCCATCATATTTGTGTTAGATTCTCGAATCTTCAAGCAATCCTCCAAGTGTTCTTGAGTTGAACACTTATTTCCTTCAGCATTCATCCACTGAAATCACACAAGGTGAGTTCATACCCCTATCTTTTCATGTTTTTCTTAAGTTTTAAGAGGGGGGGGGGGGGGGAATACAAGTTAAAACACCAAGAACACAACTAAACTCTTCCAACAGCTTTCATTAGAAAAGTTGGACTCCATTCACGGACTGTTTTGGACAACTTAAATATTTTAGTTTTCAAAACTGTAATTGGTACAAATAGTTCAAGTTATTAGCTTTAAAATTACTACTTTCACATCTCCATACGATTTTTCTAGAATTTATGGTGATTTTTAGAAAGCTTCCTATCATTTCAGAAACGAATTCGGACTAGTCTGTGAATATGAACATTTTAACACAAGTTAAAGACTTCCAAAAATCGTGATAAAAATTATAAATAAACTAGACACATTTTATGAACTCTCAAAATTTACGGATTCAGTTTTCGACTTCGTATGATTTCTTTTATGATTTTTCTAAAACAGTGCAGAACGGTTAAAAACTAGTTGACAGCTTATAACTTCCATAACACTTTGTAGTATGTTGAGCAAAGTGTATAACCATAAGTTTTAAATATTGAATGTATTTTCTTGTTAGTTTATTATTATAAACTGAAATCTATACATTCATGATAAGGTTTACTCATTCATATCGAACACATATAATATAAACTTCAATAAGCATAGTTTATGGATTTATACTACGTGATAAAGGTTTTACTCTCAAAACAAATGAGTTTTTCATATCCTACCTGATAAACCATAATAAGTAATAGTTTAAGGATTTCATATCATTAATTTATTCAGAAAAAGTGATTTTAATTCCTCCATGGAACAGAGTTTAATATCAAACTATGTGTAAACTAGTTAACTTAGGTTGTGAGGCAATTCTCTCCCCGTACGTTCGAGTACGGGATCCCAATTCCTATAAGTTATAACCAGAGTCTCTTGTAGGGAGAGCGTGATAATTGTGTATAGATCTATATTGGGTTTGACACCCACACCTTGCTACTAGCTACAGTGGGACCTACAGGTCTACGGGTGACAAAAGTCATAGTATATTAACGTCTGAAAAACGTTGTGCAGGTTATTTTCCGTCATAGTATGGTTATAGCGACTCACATAGGTAGTTAACAATCTTTCAAGTTTACATGGAAACTTTTACCTTAAAAGGGGTTTACTTCTAAATCAAACAAGTTTATGGAGATTTAAACTTACATGAATTATTTGAAGTATGGTAAAATACTTGTACACTTTCGGTCTTAGAATTAAAGACAACTCATTACACATAAATTTTACGGGATTTTTCTCAAATCAAAAAGGGTTTTATGCCGATTTAAAATCACTTTTATATCTTTTAGTATGGAAAATACTTGTTCATTTTCGGTCCTGGGATTTAGGACTACATAACTTTTATAAGGAAAATATTGAATTTTCTTTGGAACATATTCTATTAACACTACATCTCTTCTAGAATTGTTAGACTTCAACAGTTCATTTAACTCAAATTATATATAACTTATATACGCTGAATGATCATAGAAGAAATCTATGGGTCCTTCTAGAGTTCATTATCGCATAACATAAGAACATTCATTCCACACTTAACTAAGAAAATATTGGATTTTCTGGAAATCACACTCTATCGCTTCTTCTAGGAAAATGGTTTCTTTCCTCAAAAAAAAAACTCTTATGAACTCACCAACTTAGTTGTTGACACTTTTTCAAAACTACTTGTATTCTCACGAAATCAGTGAAACAGGAAAACCAATAGCATTTTGAGGATGGGACGATAAATCGTCAAACAGTTCATTTTGTCATCATAATGTAATTGATATGAATCATGTAAACATATACTTTGGTGTAACTATTTCAATTATATTTATGATGGTTGTATTTACTTTGAGCACTATCATACTCGTTGTTGTGATACTATACATGAAGTCCTCCACCCCCGGACGTTTCCGCCATCCTTGGTTTGGGGGTGTGACACTTGCCCCCTTGCTAGCTGCGTGTCGCCCATCTCAACCCAACACAGAGGTGACCTGCACTTGCACCCATAGAGGGCTTCGAATGGCGCGACTTTGATGCTAGTGTGATGGCTATTATTGTATGAGAATTCGACAAGTTGTAAGTGGGTATCCTAGTCCTTACCGAAGTCTATCACACATGCTCTCAACATGTCTTCTATCATCTGAATAGTCCTTTCACTTTGATCGTTTGTTTGGGGGTGATAAGTTTTACTCATGTCGAGTTTAGTCCCCAAGGACTTTTATAGCGACTACCAGAAACTGCAAGGTGAACTTATTGTCTCTGTTGGAGATGATAGATATTGACACCCCATGTAGTCGCACGATTTCTCTAATGTACGTCCTGGTTAACTTTTCCATCTTGTTGGTGTCCTTTATTGGTAGGAAATGTGCGGATTTGGTTAACTTGTAAATGATCACCCAGATGGTGTCAAGTCCACCCGTCGTCTTGAGCAGCTTGGATATGAAGTCCATGGTTATCCGCTCCCACTTCCATTCGGGTATGTCCGGTTTCTGGAGCAAACTCAGGGGCTTTTGATATTCTACCTTGACTTTGGCGCAAGTCAGACACTTTCTCACATAGGCAGTGATCTCTACTTTCATGTTCGGCTACCAATAAAGTTTCTTGAGGTCCATATACATCTTGTCTGAACCGGGATGAACAAAGTATTTTATCTTGTGAGCCTTGTTCATGACAACGTTTCTGTACCCGCCGAACTTTGGTGTCCAGATTCGATTCATTAGATAGTAAGCTCTGTCATCCTTAACTTCAAAGTTTTTATCCATTCCCCGTAGGGCCCCCCTGCCACTTTCTCTGGTTTTAAGGCCTCTTGTTGCGCCTCCTTGATCCGTATGGATATGTGGGAATGGATGGTCATAGTTAACGATTTTACTCGACATCCCGAGTATTCCTTTTGACTTAGGGCATATGCTACTACGTTGGCTTTGCCCAGGTGATAACGAATTTCACACTCATATTCATTTACTCATTTAACTATTCAACCCATCGTCGTTGTCTCATGTTGAGCTCCTTTTGATTGAGAATGTGTTGAAGACTCTTATGATATGTGAAGATGGTGCATTTGGTGTCATATAGGTAGTGTCTCCAAATCTTTAGGCAAACACCACTGCCCCTAATTCGATGTCGTGCGTGGTGTAATTGGCCTCATGAGTCTTGAGTTGTCTTGAGGCATAGGCGATGACCTTTCCTTTGTTGCATGAGTACACAACCTAGGCCTTGCTTGGATGCATCACAATAGATCACAAAGTCTTCAGTCCCTTTTGGGAGAGACATGATTAGTGCACTGCACAGAGCTTTCTTAAGCGTTTGGAAAGCAGCTTCTTGTTTATTTCCCCAGATGAAAGTTACTCCCTTTTGTGTTAAGGTTGTGAGCGGCTTTGTGATCTTAGAGAAGCTTTGTATGAATCTTCGGTAGTAGCCAGCAAGGCCCAAAAACTGGCGTATCTCCGTCGGCGTTCTAGGTGTTGCCCAGTTTGCAATCGCCTTGACCTTAGAAGGATCCACGTGTATCCCTTCGTTGCTGACTACGATCCCAAGAAGTCTACCTTTTGGATCCAAAATTTGCATTTCGAGAATTTCACGTATAACTTTTCTGCCCTTAATGTGTCCAAGACTTACTGTAGATGCTGACGGTGTTCCTCCTCGCTTCGTGAAAAATTAGTATGTCATCGATGAATAATATCATGAACTTATCCAGATATGGTCGGCACACATGGTTCATTAGGTCCATGAATACTGTTGGCGCATTGGTTAGACCGAAGGGCATCACTACAAACTCATAGTGACGGTAACGAGTTCTGAATGTTGTCTTAGGGATATCTTCCTCCTGAATTCACAGCTGATGATACCCCGACCTTAGATCAATCTTCGAGAAGTAGCTCGACCCTTTCAATTGATCAAATAAGTTGTCGATTCGTGGTAAGGGATAACGGTTCTTAATAGCGAGCTTGTTCATTTCTCGATAGTCTATGTACATGCGAAATGATCCGTCCTTCTTTTTCATGAACAAGACCGACGCTCCCCAAGGTTAGAAGCTCGGTCGGATGAATCCTTTGCTTAGAAGTTCGTTCAGTTGGTTGGACAGTTCCTGCATTTCAACATGTGCTAGACGGTATGGGGATTTGGCTACAGGGGTGGCTCTAGGAATCAAGTCGATTCTGAACTCGACTTGCCGTACCGGTGGGATTCCCGGAAGGTCTTCTAAGAATACATTAGGAAAGTTGTAGACCTCGGGAATATCCTTGATGTCTTTCACTTGTTTCTGATCAACAACATGGGCTAGGAAGGCGTGATATTCCTTGTGCAGATACTTCTGAGCCTAGATGTAAGAGATGATTTTCTTACTGGGTTTATCGCCATAAACGACGAGGGTTTTGTTATTTGGTAGATTAAGGCGAACGACTTTTTCATAACACAAGATTTCGGCATGGTGATGACTTAACCAATCCATGCCAATGATAACATCAAAGCCACTAATTATGACTGACATTGGGTTGATTTGGAGGAATGCTTATTTAGAGTTAGTGTGCATCCTACGAATATATCGTTAATGCATTGTGTTTTTCAATTGGCCATTTCTACAGTGAATGTTTCGTTTAGTGATTGGGATTTCTGCTTGAGTAAGTGTTTAAACTGATGACTCACGAAGCTTTTCTCCGCACCACTATCGAAAAGTGTGCATGCGTATGAGTTATTTAGGAGAAACATACCAGTAACCACGGTAGGATCCCTCATGGCCTCCTCATCGGGTTCGGGCGTCAGTGGCCTCAGTAGCAGCCCCTGGTTCCACGATCCGCTTTGTCGATGCCCTCTTTTGATCCTTGAGGTGCGAGATTCGCTAAACCATTACAGGAAGGGCCCTATCCTTTGGACCCCATGGTGGAGGTTATAGTAACCTCACTCCATTCTATAAGGAGAATGCTGGCGTTGTTGCCAGCTCCACCTTTCCAAGTCTTCTACCCAACGGGGCATGGGCTCCTGGTAGCCGAGTCGGTGTGTGGGAACCCTGGCGACGTAAGGAGGGTTAATAAATTCCGACTCTACGTCCAACTCATCCTATGGCTCCTCCTCGTATTCTTCTTCCTCCAGGTCCTCCTTGCCTTCTTCTTCCTCAGGCCCTTCCTCTTTTTCCACTAGCTCCTCAGGATCCTCTTCGGGATCCTCTTCAATCCACCCACCATTTCCTTGGTTGGGGAAATGGGGGTCTCCAGGCATGTGAAATCCTGTCATGTCGTCTGTGCGATAATAAATGTATGAGAGATACACGAAGGGTTTATATTATTAAAAAAATACTCCTATAGTATTTTAATTCTTTATGTTTGATTGGTAAGTTTTAGATTTGTTACCCACCACGACCATTCCTAAAAATATGTTGGTCACATCTCGCATAAATAGTTGACCATGCTATACTCATCAAAAATATGACTACATAACTGTCCAGGCTTGACCGTAGTGCTTAACTTCTCTAAATACTTTTTATACGGTTCTTATTATGACATTGTTTCTTGTATGCATGCATGTATACTTTTTATGAAAATACTATTATATTTTAGAAAGTATACTTATTAGTCAGAGTGTTTTAGTCCCATTGTGTTTATAGTTGTATATCTTATATGGTTTGATATACTTAGTTCACTATAAACAATGACCTGATACCAATCTGTCATACCTCCGAACCGGAACAACGGAAACGTCCGGGAGCGGATGATGTCATTGTACAGTATCATAACAATTGAATATAAATGAAACAAAGCATCCCAAACATTACATTGAATAGTTAATAAGTTTACATTGTACTCAAATGTTGTTTACATGACAACAAATGGATATGAAAAAAATGAATGAAATGATGTGAAGCTGTCCCATCCACCCAAAAACTCTTGTGGTTACATGTTTATTGGTTTCCTAAGAATACATGTGATTTTGAAAAGTATCAACAATTATGTAACACCGTAAAATTAAAACAATTTTTCACATTTGAAAAACACATTTTAATTAAAACCATTCATTCGTAAAATGTCATAACATCATATTTTAGTTTCACAAATAACTCCCAAGATCAAAATACATCCAATCCCATATGTGTGTACGAATCAAGTCGGCGCCTTCCCGCGGTCATCACTGGTACCTGAAACACATAACACTGAACACTGTAAGCATAAGCTTAGTGAGTTCCCCAAAATACCACAATAATCACATAATAGCCACTCGAGACTGTAGCTCTGTTGACCCTCTGGTCAATCTGTCTCAGTGGGGCCCTCCATCCCCAACTCTCTGTGGACCCTCTGGCCGTAACTCTAGGGACCCGAAAGTCCCAACTCTGTAACTCTGAATCATACATATCACATATCACAATAAATCACAACACATAATAACATGCAATCACACTGGCATATAACTCTATAATACTCTGTCTCTTAACTCTGTTACCATACTAGGTAAAGTATAGTGAGAAGACTCACCTCGGGTATCTCGGTAAATCTCTGACTCGGTAAATGTTTGCCTAGCCTCCGCCTAATCATA
This sequence comes from Lactuca sativa, assembly GCF_002870075.4. Taxonomy (NCBI): domain Eukaryota; kingdom Viridiplantae; phylum Streptophyta; class Magnoliopsida; order Asterales; family Asteraceae; genus Lactuca; species Lactuca sativa. Next base: position 156,809,100 of record NC_056627.2, on the reverse strand, counting down.
TAAAAATAACACTCTATTTAATATAACTCTCAAAGGCTAGACTATGTTCTCTTATGACACTCTCAGAAGGGTAAAAGACCATTTTACCCCTCTCATAGCTCAAAGGCCCCACATTAGACCATACCCTAAAAGTCAACCAAAAGTCAACTCTCCGGGTTACGCTGCGCGTACCAGATGTGTACGCTGGGCGTACCCGGCTGCACCACAGAATCGGGGAACGCCACCCAGTATGCGGCGCGTACTAGGGATTACGCCCGACGTACTCCCCTGCTTCAGCCCTTTTGCTCTTGAGGTCTTAAACAGTTAAGACCTACGTCCATATTTTAGATCTGACCCCTTCTAAGCCCCTTAATCCATAAAGTTGAGGACTTTAAGCCTTTGCATGGCTGAACAAGTCACTAACTCCCAAAATGATCCAACCTTCAACTCTAGAAGGCGTAAAACAAATGCATGACTCCAAAGTAACATCCAAGATGGGAACTTTATGGCTCTACATCACTAATAACACTAAAAAGGGACAGATCTCGGACCATGGAGTACTTTACACTCATAAAGTCTCCACCTTTGGGGTTTTTAGCCGTAAAAGGACACATACAACAACAACCAAAAGAAGAGGAAAGTTTTTAACTTTATACCTCCAAGAGTAGCTCTTTCCTCTGTAGATCTCAGATCCAAAATGGCACCTCAAGCTTCAGCCTCCAAGATCTCCTTTCCTTCTTCTTCACCAAGCCACTAAAGCACCAACAAGCTCAAATCAACACTCTCACACACTAAGAACGATGGGGCTCTCTTTTAGGGTTTCACTCACTGATATGGAGGCTAAGGAATGAGCCATAACACCCTTTCAATAGTGCACAAGGAGGATTAGGGTTTTTGTACCTGGGCCGGGTACGCCCGGCGTAACTCTAGGTACGCCCAGCGTACCTTGGCGACTCCGCGTCCAAATTAAGCGCGTGAGTACGCGTAGCGTACCCCTCTGGTACGCCCATTGTACTCACTTGCTACACATCCTCCACTCAAGGACTAAACATGACAATTCAATAAAGAACAAGGATGAAAGATATGCACCTGAATCTCGGGGTGTTACAAATTAAGTTGGGGAGTTCATAAGCATTTTATATGTAAAAGGGTTTGTAATGTTTCGTGAAATTGATAGTGTGTACTTCCAGAAAATCCAATATTTTATTAAAAATGAGTTGTAAGTCTTAATCCAAAGACTAAAAATGTAAGTAATGTTGAACTAGGAAATAGTGTTATGAAGTTATATCTTTGTATAAAACTACTTGAAGGTACGTTGAACCCATAACCTAATTGTTTGTTAATACGCTATATGAGTTATTATAACCATACTAATGCAACTAGTTGCCTAAACGACGTTCTTCAGGCGTCGGAGCTGTTTATGACATTTGTCACCCCAGACCTGCCGGTCTAACTGTAGCTAACAGTTTAGGTGCGGGGTTGTCAATCCCATATTGTCACACCCTCAAACCGTACGGCGGAAACGTCCGAGGACTCGTGTGACTATCAATTGAATTATCATCACAATGAATATACATGAATCATAACACGATCATTGCCAAACATTACATATTACAACCAACATTGTTCACATCAAGTACATTGTTTAATATTACATATTCAAAACACAAATTGTACGAGAGTTGTCATTTCTCAAAATAAGATTCCCAAAATACCCTTGAAGGTTATTTGACTTAATGGTTACCTGAAAATACAAGTTATTTTGAAAACGTTCAACATATATAATGTTAGTGAGTTCATAAGCAAGTTTGATTCAAAAACTTTGTATTGATGGTATAACCCAGAAAATCCGATATTTTCTGAAAAAAATTTGTTTACAACATAATGTGATGATCTAATATAGGTGTGTATATGTGATTTCAAAACATATGTAAATGAATGAATCCCAAAAGTTTTCCTTGTTTTGTATTTGAATTGAAGTATGTAAAAGAAAGAGAATGATGATATTTCCCGAAAAATCCGATATTTTCCGATCCATAATAGTATTGTAATAATTGTATTATCGTATGAATTGTTTTGTATCGCCACGATGTATGCATTTGAGCTCCTTTGAAAAGTATATATGGTAATGGATCTCTATGTGAGTCGTTATAACCATGCATGATAAATGACTAATTCGCCTGTCTTGGCATTTTTTTTTTCCAAACGTCGGTTTTGATCAAGATTTTGTCACCTTAGACTAGCCGAGTCTAATTGTAGCAAACAACTCAGGTGTGGGGGAGTCACCCCCGTATAGATCTATACATAAACTCTCGCTCTCCCTCCTGGAGACTTTGCTACAGGCTACGGCCAAACACTCAATGGTGTCGACCGATAATTCTGACTAGCCCCTAATGATTTCCTTATGAATATGTTTAATGTTACGTAATTAGATTTACTAACACTTGATGATACTTGAATGTGAAAGACACAGCCTAACAAACATGAATAAGGATAGTTGCGACCCATTACACATGTAAGTTATTTTAAGGCTTGATGGCATGCAAACGGGCACGTTGAAGCCCATTAAGCATACAATGATTCTCTCCGGGCAAAAATTAACATGCAAGTGGGCCACTAAGGCCCAATAACATGTAAAATTAATTTAGACCCATTGAGCATGTCATTGGGTCACTAAGGCCCAATAGACATGAATTGATTATATTGGGCCCAATAAACATGTAAATGGATCACGAATGCCCAATAAACATATATTATAATCCATGCCCAATATTGATACCATTGTTCTATTTTTTGTATATTTGATGTGGTATAATATTTTTATGTGAAGCATTTACTTATGATATTAAGATGTTCAATGTTTGGTTTATAATGATATTATTGGTTTATAAATTATACCATTTTTAAATCATTCTAATAACGTATATTTTTGGTCCAGTGTCTTAAAAATTGACACGTTTGACTAAAAATATTTATTTGACCATTTCAACCCTTGATTGGTAAAATTTTTTCATTATCAGCCCTTATTTGTAAATTTTTTTCACTTTTGGCCCAAATCGCGTGAATTTTACATTTTTGGCCTAAAATCCAAAAACTTTGCATTTTTAGTCTCAATTTAGAAATAAATGTTATTTTCACCTCTAAATTTGAGTTATTTACATTTATGACTCAAACTTCGATCAAATAACATTTTTAACCCCAAAACTTCTTATTTTTTGCAATTTTGGGCCCAAAACCGTGAGGCCTAAATATTAAGCTCATTAAGCTAAAATTTACATTTTTGGCCCTTTGGAAATCATATTTATCATAAAAACCCATTTTTATACAAGTATGACCTGTTAGATCCTTATAATGCCGAAAATGTCACTTTTTGCCCTTATCTTTGTTTTCTTGACAATTATGGCCCTTAACAAGATTTTTGCTTTAAAATTTTATATCTTACACAAGTAAGTATTTCTAACTTGATAATATGATGTATAAGGTGTCTTAATACAAGGAATACTACTCATTATTGCTTAAGATGTCTAGATGTGTTTAGATCTAGCATATTTTCACAATGTAAACCAAGAAATCACACATATTAAGCATATAACACATAGATCTACACATTTTACTTGTATTCTCCCCCAAAAATCATGTAAAAACAAAAAACAAGGGGTATGAACTCACCTTGGGGTTTGTTGTTTCGGTTTTGAAGAAGAATGGAAGAAGATTTTTAACAACCTTTCTTGAGTGAATTTCGAACTTGAGAAGTTCTAGGAAGCAAAATCACAAAATAGATGTTGATAAGGAGTGATTTAGCTAAAGAATGAAGTAATCCAACTTAAGTGTACAAGATAAACGTGGAATGCAACTACCTGCAAAATAATAATATAACAAAAGGCTACTATATAGCCGACTATTTATTTCCAATGCCAATCATTCATTCCCACTTTGTGTGAGAGTTCTTCCGGTCACTTTGAACATCTAGAGATGCATACATTTTGAAAATATGTCAACAATAATTTTGGTGAGCTTTATAGGTTTTCTTTTGACTCCGAACGTTTTAATAATTCAAAATATTTTTCAATGACTGGTAAATTATAAATGCATATTTTTACTATTCAAATAATTTAACGATGAGGATTAGTTATTCACTTATTCGCGTGACAATTTTATTATTTGGACCGTGTCCGCTTATGGAGAGTTATGTCGTAAATAAAGGTAGTTAACCAACATAAGCAATCTTAAACACTTGGCCTAATTTGGGATGATTAACTCATCCTAGACCTATATTTCTTCAAGAATATAAATCTTCATTCTAACAATTAGCCTATAATCGACACTATAGGCGTTCCGGACCACAAAGACACAACAAAAGGAGGAATCGAGATCATTACTAACATTTCAAAACAGTCGTATAGTAACCAAAAAATAAACGCTTGACGCTTGTTGTCAGACGAAGTTGTAGCTAGCAACCACAGACGGGAAAAAAGACCAACCCGCATAAATCATTCCATACAAAATAGATCTACACCGACGTTCTTTATTATAAATATATGTCGTGTACATAGACCTACAGTATAAGACCTGCTGGATTAACAGTTATAACGCTAGGTTTCAATTTTAGGATTTTGATCCTAATGAAAGAAAAACATCCCATCATAGAACTCCATCTTTCACCCCTTTCACAAAATTCTCACACAAACACACACAGTATACTAACGCAAATCTTAGATTATGATAACTAATGCAAACCTTAGATTATTAAGATTTTTAATGCTTAGTGAGTTTAGTTAAATAGTGAATTTAACTTAGCGTTCGAAAATTATGGCGGTAATAATTTGAGTTGTTTCATACTTCAACCGATAGGGAGAATAACTCACGTATGCCAGTATTACGTCGGTTGACCGTTTATCGCCTTAACCCATCATTATTGTATTTTTAACTTTTATGTATTGTCGAAATTGTATTGTTTTCGTTCGTAAGTAAATTTAGTATTAAAAATACATATATATTATTTATCGACAAGATTTTGTATTATACATTAGTATATATACTTGCGGGTTATTTTCATACTCTAAATATATACGAGTTCGTTATTTATTCGTATATTCTTATTTTATCCTTTCATTTAGCTCTTTCATATTAAAACTTTATGACAATTAAGCTTAATAATCTAATATGTACAAGTCATGTGATTATACATATCATTTCAATGAGGTTGACAAGATATGGTAATAAAATGTTCAACTAACAAGAATTACGACATAAATTGATGCTCGGGAGCTCCATCTACCTTGTACCTTAAATTGATGCTCGGGAGCAACCACCTTAAATGAGTGTACTTACACCCGTAATGGAAAGATGAGATTTGGTGATTAGAAGCCTTCAACAGGCAAGTAGAAGGAAGACAGATTCATAGGAGTTGACCTTAGGCTTTTAATTCTAGTTCTTAGATGTAGTTGGAAGTAAGGTAGGTACTAGCCTTTAAATGAGGTATAGTATTTCAAAAATGGACTTTTGTTACATACACACATATGTTTCATAATTCATTTAATTTGTTATATACTTGTCATATGATGCTAAGGTCCATTTGTTATTTCATGTAATACTTGTATGGATTTAGATACTTTTATAGATCAATTCCTTCGCTACAAAACATATACATGTACGCATTTTATTTACTTTATTTGTGTATATCTAGTCATGTACGAATGATAAATTATATAAAACCATCATCATTATTAAAATATATATTTATATTTGTAAAAATATCGTACATTAAATCTTTCGTTAACATTGGCTATGGTCATTGATTGACGGACATCGACCCAATTTTTACAGCTGATACAGAAATAAGGTTTACTTGTGCGGGAAAAATGGCCAAGGGTAGGTTTAGGCCCCTATCGGGCTTGCATAAGCGATTATACTAAATATAATACAATAATATTATACATGTACACTAAAATTTATCTCCTTATATACCACTTTAAACAACATTACGATAATCATTCCTAACCACAACAAAAGTCCTCTTGCGAAAGATAAGATCCTTGCCATGGAAACGACAATTCTAATTCTGAACATAAGTAAACCTTCAGTTTAGATAGGTTTATGAGCAAACCACCTCTTAACCATCACAAAACATTCTTTAGGCTTGAACTCTGGGGCTGTGTGACCTGCTCCCTGTATAAGCACATATCAAAAGGGATATATTAATTTTATATAGTTGATCGACCCTAAGTACATATATAAACTTAATGTCTCATACCTTTACGGTGACAAATGCTAAAGAATAGTTATCATGAGCATAAGTAGTTTTGTATCCTGCATGTTGACCTTTAACATACCAAGGGTCCCAATTATTATATGTGATCGTCAAATTAAGAGAATTTATCCAATTATATGTCCCCACATGTGAAACCATCATGTCATGATCTCCACTGTTTCAGAGAAAATAAAAGGTAAGTTGTAATAAGTATGTGTATTAAGGATACGATACATAAGTATGGAACTTCTAATACCTGAAAATCAAAGCTCGACAGTTTCTCTTGCTTAGTTTTTTGTGATATTCAACACTACTAAGGACGTCAAACTCATATGATGGCATTGATTGCTTACCATAATTGTACTGCATGTCCATATTACATAGGGTCCATTCCTTCACTGTTCCCTAATTAATGTTACCTTATATATATTAGTAAACAAGAAATTGATATATTCACAAATTAAAAAGATTGTAATGACATTTTTATTACTTATTAACATACCTTACGTATATTAAGGGATTTCTTAACCTTTTCGTCATTGGCCCAAGGGATTGCGTACTCATGATAGTAACCCTGTTAAAAGATGATTTTATATAAATTTAAGTATTCATAGAGCCTAGGACAATACAATGGTGAGAAAGTGAGAGAGATATGTACTTGGCATATGGAATCATTAGTTGGATTGGCTTGTAGAGCTCTTCGGTTTCCCCTTACTATTGGAATAATGATTGTAAGCAAATTGGTTGCTGGATCGCAATCAGGTTCCAAAATTTGTTGAGTGTAAATGCCCTTAACACGCTGACATTAAAGAATACAGAGTATTGACTAAGTGTAGCTCATGAAACAAAATAACGGGGATAAATTTAGTAGCTATGAGTTGTTCTTACTTTGTTGACCTCATAAATATTTGACATGCATTGCAAATTGTTAGAATCAGCATTTGCATAATCTCCATTGCAAGCCTTTCTTGTTGACTATAATAATGCACAAAATAAATCGGTTTTTTAGCTGCATTTTATTGGGAAGAAACACATGGAACCATGATAAAAAATAATGGAAACTATATGTTACCTCATATAAATCTTTGGATATTAATGCCAAACGATAAGCATATTCGAACCTAGAGTTTATGTCGAGGCTTTTATCTGTCAATGGATTTCCTGCCATGTATCCCTACGGTTTTCATGGACACGTCATTCATGCTTATAAATTTTTATAGATAGAGTACAAGAAACTTATTTAGGTTAATTAGTTATATATTGCACACAATATACTTACTTTAATGTTGAGAATCGGCTCTAATCCTTCGTCATTGCCTTTAAAACATAGAAAATCAAAGATATGAATTTCTGTCAATTTAATTTTTGCTTCTTAAAATATATATGGCTCATGAACTTGATGAAGAATTAGTGTTACACAAAATCAAGAACTAACAAAATTAAACACCATACCTTTATATAATTCTTCAGTAATGATCGGAACAACGATTCCAGAATATGAAATTCCAGCAACATACATGGGGTTTTTCAGAAATTTTGGATGATTCTTAACAAACTGCAAAGAAAGCAATCATCAATAAGATCCTTCCTTAATATAAATATAATTAAGATACTTAAATTTTCACCAACCTTCCTAAGAAATTCAGCAGTCTGTGCTGCTGATGATGTATCACTAGAACGAATAGCTTCAGGAGTTTTCGTATATGAATATCCGGTTTGTGTGGGTGCATCCAAATATATTACATTTGCTACCTTTGAAACACCATGTATAAGAGATTTTAATGAAGATGATCGACATATAAATTATAAATTTAATAAAATATTTTAACAAAAGCAATATACTAGAAACAAGCACACAAATACATGTACCTTTGTCCAAGAATTTGGATGTAACTGTAAAGCTGGGACATTATCCATATAATTATCATACTGAATTTGCATTGGACCTAATAAACATAAAATTCAAACAATTTGAGCTTTATTAAAATAACTGATTGAAGTAACTAGCTTTAATCCTTAATTAATTCTAGACATTGTCTCCTAGTATTTAGTAATAATTAAATTTTTGTAAAATTAATTTGCTGTATAACTAGATATATAATATGCAATTAACATTTGTAAAATTGCTTGGTATGAAAACAAATCCTCTAAAATAGAACATTTTTTATGGGTAACAATAAAGATGGGTAATCAACTGGTGTTCCAAATCGATGAGGGTAATGACGATTTGGATCAGGCCCTACAAGGAGATGGTGAAGTAAGAGTTTCTCAGGCCCTACAAGGAGAAGGCGAAGTAAGAGTTTCTCAGTGAATATTTTGTTATTAAACATCAAGGGAATGAGTGAAACCCATAAATTAGAATGGATTCAAAGGCTCAAGAAAGAATTTTATCTTAATTTTTGCAGAATACAAGATGTACAAGTTTCTAACATCTCTGAGTTGGATATGAGAGGGTGTTGGTGTAATGAAGACTTTGAATTTGATTTTGTTGCAGCAACAGGTAGATCAGGTGGTCTGCTTAACATATGGGATTGTAATCAGTTCTCAAAAGTTATTTCAATCTGGCTTTTTTATAGCCACGGTTGGCTATTGGAAACACATCCCAGGAGAGACCATATTTGTCAATGTCTGCTCTGTAAGCACTTGTTGAAAAGAGAACATTATGGACGGAGCTTTTGAACCTTAAACTCTCTCTTGACCAGCACTTGGATATACTTTAGTGATTTCAACTCGGTAAGAAGGCCAAACGTGCTTTTCAATTCCAAATTTTGCCTTTACACGACGTCGACTTTTAACAATTTAATACATGGTACTGGTATATCAGACAATATAGGCGGTAGAATATATACTTACATGTGCGATGAAGGGATGAAATTAAGCAAGCTAGATCGATTCCTAATTTGTCCGAACTTTGTTATGGCTCCACCATCCTCTATGATGATTGCCCTCCCTATGGAATATTCAAACCACTCCCTGGTAAACCTGAGAACTAATGTCATCAATTTTGGTTATCGACCGTTTCACTTTTAAACTCCTGGCTCTTTAGAGATGGAATCAAGGCTATTGTCAAAAGCATGTTGGTGGTTTTAGTGTTATCAACATATTTTGGTGCAATTATTGTTAATAATGAGATACAATGAGCTCCATTTACTAACCGAGATAGGAGGTGTAAGGTGCACACTTGGAGTGATAAATATGAATTCAGGAATATAGGGGTCGAGGGCAGTGCCCCTAGAGGCAGGGTTCCAAGGGGTTGCTCCCCTAGCAAGGTCCTGAGGAAATGCTCCTGGTGGGGTCTAAGAGGCAGAGCCCCTGGCAGTGGTTATGTCTTAATAACCAATAATTTTGGTGATATCATGATGATGTCATAAGTTGGTTATGCCTTAATAACCAACATTTTTGGCGCCAAAAGCATGCAACTTCCATTTAACTACTTCCCCTCTTGTTTAAGAATGTTTTCTGGTTCCAGAATACGGGTTGAAACTTACATATACGAAAACCATACATTGATTTTTTCTATCTCTCAAGAACACAAAACAACAAGGTGCTTTTCTGTGGTTCTAATTTAGAAGTGGCCTAACTTCTAAATTGAAATTCTTTGGAGTATCCGAAATCCGATTTCATGATACCCTAGGCTATAGGGTCGAAATCACAAATTTTGGAAAGTGATTGCTATCATGATCCAAGAAATATGCAATTAAATTGATATTTTTAAGACCCAAAATTCTAACAAAGTACCTTTGACTCTTTTAGTGGATGGGGAGCTCCTGATGTCTATCTTGTAGGGAAACTAAGGGCTTTAAAGAAGGCAATCAAGGAGCGGAGAAAAATGGAAATTGAAAAGGAATTAAATGGACTTTTGGATAATAAACAAAAGTTAGGAGTATGACACAATTGCTGAATACAGATCTCTAGAATATTCATAAAAAGCAGATAGAAGAGAACGAAAACAAAAATAATGGAGACTGAAAATACAACAAGGGTTGATCTAAAACAGAAGGCACGAATCAAATGACTAGTAGATGGGAACGAAAACTCTAGTTTCTTTCATGAAACGATAAAAAAAATAGTAACAAGAGGAACAATATTCATGGGTTAATGATCAACGGGGTTTGGAACACCGAATCAGAGGCCATTAAATCCGAGACATGGAATTTTTTGGGTCTAAATTCAATAAGATTTGTTCGATTAGACCTAAATTCATAAATGCAAAATTTAAGAAAATGAACCTTGAATATTGTATTTTTTGGAGAAACCATTTAGTATGGAGGAGAAAAAGGAGAGGATTCGTAATTATAGAAGTGAAAAGGCACTAGGCATGAATGGTTTCACAATCAAATTTTTAAAAAAGTTTTGAAATTTGTTGCAAGTTGATATTATGCCTTTTGTTAAGCACTTTGAAGAAAATGGAAAACTATCAAAAGGTTTCAACTCCTCTTTCATCACAATCATAACCAAAGTCAAGGATCCTATCACATTCAACGACTTCCAACCTATTAGCTTGATTGGATGTATGTACAAGATTATTGCAAAAGTTGTCGCCTTGAGAATTAAGAAGGTTATCAAAACAGTCATAGATGAGGTACAATAGTCAATGAGGTGTGCTCATGGGCAGAGAAAGAAAATAAGAAGATGTTTTTGTTCAAAATCAACTTTGACAAAACATTTGACTCCATCAACTGGGTGTATCTTGACTCAGTCATGTGTCAAATGAGATTTGGAGTCAAGTGGAGAAACTAGATCAGGGGTAGCCTTTCATCTGCCTCGGTGCTAATCAATGGCTCTCCAACTAAAGAATTCCCAATCACCAAAGGTGTAAGACAAGGGAACCTACTTTCTCCATTCGTATTCATCATTGCAATGGAAGGTCTCTAACATCACTATAACACTAGCTTATGATCCCTTCAATATCACATCTTTTCTATGCCGATGATGCAAATTTTCTAAGAGAATAGTGCATTGATAACCTCAAAAATTTGGCCCGAATAGTTAGATGTTTCAAAGCATCCTGGGGTTTAAAGGTTAGTTTTTATAAGTTAAAAGTGTTTGGCACTGGGGTGTCTGATGACATGATGATATTCAAAGTGGTGCAATAATTCTCGGATGCGATAGGTCAAATCTCTCATTTAACTACTTGGGGGTGCCAATCAGTGCAAAATTGGGTCTAAAAAAGAACTGGAAGCCAATAATTGATCGAGTACAAGGCGAAATCTCCTCATAGAAAGCAAAAAATCTATCGATGTGGGGGTTGATTCACGTTAGTTAAATCCATATTTGGCAGCATCCCATTGTACTAATTTTTGATTTTTAAGGCACCTTTGTGTGTCATTGAAACTCTTGAGAAACTTAGAAGAAAATCCTTATGGGGTGTAACAACTAACAAGGAGAAGAAAAAAAATAAACTGGATAGCATAGCCTAAAGTACTTGCTTCAAAGGAGAGGTGAGGTATTGGAATTGGTTCTCTTAGAGCTTTCAATATAGCTCTCTTGACTAAGTGAATATGGAGGCTTAATAGATAAAAGTAATATGTGGAGTCAGGTCATTAAACAAACACATAATCTAGACTGCAAACCTTTGGGGATGTATGCAAAGAAAACTCTCCCAGACATATGGAGCAACATAGTCAAGGTTAGAGATGATCTTGACGGTCTCGATTTGGAGTTTGATAAACTATTTTCGTATGTAGTTGGTTCTGGAGAGAACACCCTGTTTTGGCAAGACAAACTATTTTCCTATGTAGTAGGTTCTGGAGAGGAACATTTGAGATTTTTTTTATTGGAAAGTACTGGTAAACCATTTTATTAACGAACAGATCTTCTGTAAAATCCATTTCCCAAAATATATGGTTATTTTTATGTTTTACGTGTACATATCTCGGTTATTTTAGTTATTAGCTCTTACTTTAAAGATGTGATTTGTATTCATTGTTCAATTAAAAATAATATAATAAAATACTTCCGTGACCTTCAATTTCGTTTTCCAATGCCAATGGACATCTGAGCATTGTGGCTAGAGATATATTATATATATACATACCGATTTGGAAGAAGAAGGAACGGAGAGTGGCACAACCAGGCCCTCCGGCGAGCCAAACAATCAAGGGATCCTCCTCCGGGTTTCCTTCTGACTCAACAAAACAATAAAATAGCTGAACAGCTTCATCTTCTCCTACTCCGATATACCTGTTCATTCCAATTTCCACAATCACAATCACCACTAATTGAGAGAGAGAGAGAGAGAGAGAGAGAGAGGAGAGAGATACCCAGTTTCTAGTTTGAAAGGGAGAGGACCAGGGTATCCAGGTAAGGTTTCGACGATGGTTTGAGAAGAGGCAATGAGTAGTGTGGTGGAAAATAAAAGGAGAAAAACGAGGAACTCTGTATACATGAGAAGCAATGAATTGGTTGTATGCTTCATTGTTGAGTGTTCTTAAAGTGAAACAACGGTGACGAGGAGTTCTTAAAAATATATATAAAAAAGGAGATCTAGCAAGATGATGCTAGAAATGGACACCCAAAAGGTGACGAGGAAATGATGTGCAGTTGGTTTAATTTATAGGTGAATATGAGAGACAAGTGTCGGTTTGGGTGCATACCATGCGTCACGTGTATTGGAATGAGCATGCAATAAATATGTATTGAATTACTTCCCTAACCCCATTGATGTGATGGATGTTCATTGAGTCGAGTGTTTTGGAATACTATGATGGAGTCTAGTGCCACCGTTTGTGTACATTGACACGAATTGCTAAAGACAACGTAAAATTGTCATTTCGACATTAACCTCTTCTGCATTACGTCTCCTTTTGTTTCTTTATACCTTTGATTTATTTTATTTTATTTTTTATTTGGTTAAATTTTAGATATGTATTTTTACTTCTTATTTTTATTGCTATCCATCTTGATATTATTCGTTAGATCAAAACAAATGTCAAAATCAAGAAACATAATTAATGGATTTCATATGTCATGAATTTATATAAGTAGGAAGGTATATAATAACAAAATATATATTGATATTTAATTTTTCTATAATTAATAAAGAATTATTCATAAAATTAGCAATGAAAGTATTAATTTTGTTAGCATTTGGTAACATCAAAATAAGTCACATTAAAAAAAAGATAATTAGCGGCCACAAAAGTAGGGCTGACAATTCTCGACACGACATGCGACACGAAACGAAATAAATGAGTTTGAGTTGAGTTTTTCAACCCGCCAACCCACTAACCCGCCAACCCATTTATTAAACGGGTCATATATGAGTTTCTCAAAAAATAAACGGGTTGACCCGCCAACCCGTTTATATTCTTAATAAAAAAATATTTTATTTTTAAATGTATTTATGTGTCAAGTATTAATATTTAATAAGTATTATATAATATATACCATTGATTCATAGACCATTTGACTGTTTTGACATTTTGACTCGTGGTGGATAGTCTAAGGTTGTAAGTCGTAACCTATAAGGCTAAGTCTGTAACATGTTTTTATGAATGATTTTAATTTTCATTTGGATGTTTAAGACTTAAATGTCTAAAATTCGGACCCACGAACCCAAATCTGACTCACGAACCCGCCAACCTTTGAACCCGTATAAATAAATGGGTTGGGGGGTCATATATGAGTTTATGTTTAAAACCCGCCAACCCGTGACACACCAACCCGTGACCTATATATTTAAATGGGTCGTGTTTGGGTTGTCATATTTTGACCCACCAACCCGCCAACCCGCGACACGCCAACCCAAACACGACACGATTGTCAGGCCTATACAAAAGTCGTCGGTAAAGAGTAACAAAGTCGTTGGTAATGGTAATAATAGCGACATGTCGTCGGTAATAAGTCTCCGCTACTACTCTGTCGCTATTGACCAAAATGTAGTCAGTAAAGATAATTGTCGCCGCTAATGCTCTTGTCACCGACAATACTTGGTGTCGCCGCTAATGCATATGTCGCCGGTAATGATAATGTTGCTGGTAATAACATTTTTCATTTTTTAATTTTTTTTAATCAACGATTTTAGGTATAAAAAACCAATACATACTGACATTAAATACAGAAAAAAATTTACATAACATCGGATTAGATACCAAATACTGTTATAATAAATTTCATACCAAAATAAACAACAAAAGTTTTACAATTCTAACAAGTAGCAAAGTGTAATGACAAGTGTAATATACAACACACAAATTAATTATCCGAGAAACCACCATCTGTCACACCCCAAAACCAAGAACGGCGGAAACGTTCTGGGGCGAAGGACGTCATGTACAGTATCACAACAATGAAAAGTAGTAAACAAGCAACAACATCATCCATTGCATTAATAATATAATTATTATACAAGTGTGTTCTGTCAAATTATAATAGACACTAAAGCATAAATCAAAATGAAAGATGAGTCTTGAACAAGCTCCATTTTCTCTAAACCTTGCATCGGTACCTGTCTATAGATGACCTGAGGATACAAGTAATTTTGAAAGCGAGTATCAGCTTTGAAGCTGGTGAGATCATAAGTATTTTAGTGTCTTAATTTGTAAGTAAGTATTTGTATGTATGAATTTGTATGTAAGAATTTGTAAGCATATGAATTGTAAGTATTGAAAGTGTATATGAATTGTAAGTATGAAAATGTTTGTAAAACAACTGTAAACGTTTGAAAAACCCTAGAAATCCCTATGATTCCTATTAGTAACAAAAGGAGTCTTCTACCAAGACTTAACTGTTCTCAATGTAGTCTTCTATTAAGACCTAATTGTTCTGAATGTAGTCTTCTACCAAGACCTAACTGTTCTGAATGTAGTCTTCTACCAAGACCTAACTGCTCTGAATGTAGTCTTCTACCAAGACCTAACTACTCTGAATGTAGTCTTCTACCAAGACCTAACTGCTCTGAATGTAGTCTTCTACCAAGACCTAGCTGTATTAGTATTACCCTTTGGAACAAGGGCCACTAACAATGTTAACTGAAGACATCCATAGATGTACATTTACCTCTGTTGCTAACAGCTGGGTATAGGAATAGTCAGTCCCCAAAAGTATACATGTAATGGTATCAACCGTTGACATCCGTGGATGTGCTTTTACCTCTGTAGCTAATAGAGATTCTAGGAATGGTCAATCCCGCAACATATCCTTTGGTACTAGGATATTAAATCCAATCTATCTCGTCGATTATGTGATTGAATCACAAGGTAAAGATAAGAATGAGGATTATATAACATAATCTATACATATAACATGTACTAGTAATTCTTGTAAGTGTACTCATGTAAATGTGATCATGTGACCATATCTATGTAATAGTATGGTAATGTACTGTAATGTTCTAGCTGTAGTGTACGTGCTCTCTATCTAGCAAGTATAGTAATGTACTGTAATGTTCTAGCTGTAGTGTATGTGCTCTCTATCTAGCAAGTATAGTAATGTACTGTAATGTTCTAGCAAGTATTGACTCATGAATGAACTGATTCATTGTATGGTATTGCGTTCTAGTATCTTCCTAAACTACCCATATGGTAGTTTACTAGTAATCTAACTGGTACGTATGAACATGGATGTATACCCTTGCTACCCAAGGGAACTGGGTGAACTGGAAGGGCCTTTATGACTATATATGTACATATGTTATATAACTAATATTTAAACGACCTTCGGATGAGTACCCGATATCCCACCAGACCACATCTCAAGCGCGAAAAGGAAATAGGGTGGATAGCCTTCCTAAGTCTTTTAAACATTTCTTATATAACTATACATATAGAGGCATGCAATTTATAATATAAAAGCATAAATAAGTTTTGTAAAACCTTTGAACATAATTATTATCTTAAGAAAAGATCGACTTGATGTCAATCTATAAAACGGTTTGAAGGCATGGATTTGATAAAACGGTTTAGTATAAAGAAACATTTGTTTGAAACACAATTGTAAATAAGTATGAAAAGTAATATACAAAGTAAAATGTACAGAGAAATAAGAAGTTTTAAACACATAAAGTGTTTATGAAAGACATTTGAAGGAAACTGTTTGGTAAAACGGCTAATGAGTAGCCAATCATTTGAATGTTGCTTATTAATCAGATGTGATTGATATAATAATTAGCATAATTCTACTTGTATCCCCCCCATAAAACATTTAAAAACAGTTTAAAACATTGATTAAGGGGTATGAACTCACCTGTGGTAAGTGGATTGGAAGGAAGTGTCGGATAAGTGCTTGGTGTCAAGTGAAGACTTAGACACGCACAAAGATCCTAATAACATATAAGGATATATGTATATACACAATTAGTCTTTAAACAACAAATAAACAAAGTTAAGACACTCTAGGACATGCTAAACACTTTATACAAGTGTTATACATCTCAAGGTGCATCTAAGTGTTGTAGGGAAAGGCTAGTGTGTTTGGGGTTTAAGGGTAAACTCCCTTGGAGTTTACGGTTTTGATGGTCATTATACCAAGAGTTTGCGGCAGTAAACTCTAGAGTTTACGGTCGTAAACTCTAGTCCTAATTACTAGGTGTTGTTTGGTGGTTTAACAAGCCTCTTGGAGCGATTATACTAAGTGGTTTGGCCTTTGGAATGGACTAGGGCATTAAAACACCTCTTTTGAGGAGTTTACAGCCTCATGTTGTTTTCCCTTGGGTTCATATACCGTAAACCCATATGGAAGAGTGTAAAGCCATGTTTTCAAGTCCCTAACACAATTAGGGAAGTGTATGACTAGTTTCTAAGCCTAAGGAAGGAAAATGACCAACTTAAACTCACTTTAGGGTGTTTATGGTTTTGGGAGATCCCCAAACCGTAAACCCCTATATTTGATGGTCTTTGATGTTTTTCTAGGTTTAAACTCAATGAGGAAGGGTTTAAACATGTCAAGGAAGGTTTAAACATCAAACTAGGGCTTAGATAAGGACTTAGGCACACTTTGGTGCCCTTTATGGTGTTTACGGCCCAAGAACATTCTTGGACCGTGAACACCTTCAATCTTGTGTTGTTGACATATTTTCTTGATGTTTAAATGTAGTACTAGCTTAAAATCACTCAAGGATAGAAGCACTTACTATTGGAAGGCTTGATTTGTGCTAAAAGGCCAAGAACACTTAGTGTATGTTCTTGGTGTTTTGGAAAATCTAAACAAAACAAAAAAATGAATGGATGAATAGATGCACAAACACTAGATTAAGTGTTTTACTAACTTGAAATGGTTAGAACACTTACAACTTTGAAGATTTGGAATTAAATCTTGGATGATACTTGAGAGGATATTTTGGACTCTTTTGACTTTTGGGGAGTAAACACAAATGACTAACTTTTTGGGGAGTAAACTCATACATAGGCATGAGTTTACGGTTTTGGTGATTTCTAAACCCAAAACATAAAAGTTTGGTCGGATGTTTCTAATACGCGAAGTGTTTGCGGTTTTCAAAAATCAAAACCCGAGACGACACTTTCTTTCACCCGTTCGTTTAAAAATAATATTAAAATAATCAAACGAACTTTATATTTCTTGAAAATAAGTAATAATGACATTGACTTATGATACGAAGGGGTTGACTTTTAGGGTTTGACCGAATGGAAATTTCGGGTTGTCACATCATCCACCTGTTAAAGCGAATTTCGTCCCGAAATTAGAATTTAGATAAAGAAGTAGGTATGAATGATCGAGTTGAGAGGAGGGAACGTCCTAATCGATTGGTTCTAGCGCTCCTAAGTGAAATCGGGTCCTCGGTTGGTATCCCAACGAACCTTCACTAACGAGAGACTGCGTTGCTTCGTCCGCTTGACCTCTCGGTCGAGGGTCAATGCGGTTCAAATACAAAGGCGAGGATCTCTAGGAGTGGACTTACAAGAGTCCTAATGGAAAGGTATGGTTTCACGATCGAGACGCGAAGAGTAAAATGTACGTTGCTGAGTTCGCGGAGTAGGTCTAGTTTGTGCAAGGTACAGGACCGATTCTGGTAAGAATCCCGAAGGTCCTATCTATCTTGGATTTTGTTTTCCACGCGATACGAAGCGTATTAAGCCATTCCCAAAGTGAGTTTTTCCTAAAGAACTTGATCTCTCACTTGGAGCTTCCAAGGGTTCTTTCTCTTGCTAAACTTCCCAGTTAAGGTCCACTCCTTGCTGGGTCAAAGTCGAAAGGGTTCCTGTAATTTGCGAGGAGTTCTGAATGAACTAAGACAGTAGGTCTGTAAGACCTACAATGTGGTGAATTTCTGTCGACGTATCTGGTGTCGACAAATTCTCAATGGTTTTGACAAATTGAAAGAGTACTCAAAATTTTCCACATCACTAATGGTGTGTCGTAGGAAATCTAACCCTTAAATTTCAAAACTCGTGTTTAGAGAACTTTGCGTAAGTTCCTCCGACGGTAATGTTTCCATGGGTTCCTTCCTACTACGAGGGTAGATAAGTAAGTCGTTACATGGAGAATGACGAACTAATCCAAGTAAGAAAGACAGACTTTATTCATTAAACTCATGAATACTATGGGCGTATTGGTCCTATCCGAAGGGTATCACTACGAATTCGAAGTGTCCGCATCGAGTTCGGAAGATAGTCTTTCGGACATCCTTCCCTAACCCTCGAACTGGTGATATTCGGATCTCAGACCCAATTCTGAAAGTAATTCTTCCCTTGCGTTTGCTCAACCATTTCATCTATGCGAGGCAGAGATAATGATTTCTAATGAAAATTCTTGACGGCGTCCTCGATATCCGAGGTACATACGATGCAATCTGCCGACCTCTGGAAGAATAAGACCGGGGTTCTCCAGGGTGAGAAGCCTAGTCTTCTAATTCTATTTCGTCGTAGTTCGTTAAGTCGTCTGTACTGTTCTTGTATCTCCGTAGATGTTTAGACTGTAGGGCGATCTGTTTACGGGAGTCATACTGGGTTCTAAGTTTGTTCACATGACGATGCGATTACTCGTAGACTTAGGCAGTTCTCCATCCTGAAGTTGATATTAGAATTCATACATGTTTTCACAATCACAATCACGTGTATACGAGTCATGTATAATTAAAACTGAAAAGGTAGTCGACTAACTGATTCTTCTTTAAGCTCATATCCCAGTAGGGAAAAAGAAGTTAAAGTGGAATCATCAATTCTAAACCTGTAGAACCTTGATTACACATTACCCTTACGTATACCTTCCTCAGCGATAGATCCACCGTATGAATCTTTGGGTTGAACTTGACGTACTGCACGAGTGGTACTTCGGGGATTCCTTCGTAAAGGAAAGAAATAAAAGGTACTCCATGCCTGAGTACTTCAGTTTTCTGATATGACGGCTTTGTTGGAAGGGAGATTTCGAAGAAAGAGATGTACGTATGAAGCTGTTTTCGTGAAGATCAAATTGAATCGATTCGTATGATAGTGTCGGAATCATACTGAAACTTAAAGACATTAGATTTGAACATAAAACGTTTTATAGACAAAACACAACCGTGCAACCATCAACAAAGTTAAAATACTTTAGACTTACAACAAGACCATTGTTGCGAATTAGGTATACTACAAAAGGCAAGTATACGCAGCACGAGCATCCTTATACTGATAGGATCTCGCAAAAAGGTAAGACTCTAGTTGCACTAGTTCTGGATAGTTTATAAGTCTGTTACAACGAAACGCATTAATTACATTAACGTGCGTTCCAGAGCAGGTTCTCCCACAGCTGTGATCTTGAGAATCCTCCCATCTGCGCCAGAGTTCTTTGTTATAGGGAAATCCTTCTTGACGTGCCCTATCTCCCCGCATTGGTGGCATGACTGGTTAGTATTAGCTTTGGTGACGGGATTGCGGTGTTTAGCCAGTGTTATGTGGACACGAGTGCCTTCCTCGTTACTCCACTTTGAAAATTGCTTCCTAAATCGTTCGGCGTTATAACTACTCTCATGTGTAGGGTTAGTCCCGATGAAAGGGACTTGAGTGATGGGTCGTGCCGGTGCTCCACAGTTACGAGCATGGTGCCCTATGTTTAGGCAATTGCAACATTGCATCTCATGGCAAGCCCCATGATGATGGAAACTACACTTATCACACTTCGGGAGTTTTCCCTCGTATGGCCTGCTTGGTACGGGAATGGCAGGAGTTTCCACTTGCTGCTGTTGCATAGCCAGCCTTTGGGATTTCTTGCGTTCTTTCTGGGCTTGACGCTTTCGTTTCTTGTTCTATGCTTTTCGGCTTTGCGAGCCTGTGACTGTTACCGTTTGACGACTTCCTGGATGGATACCACAATTGGGAACTTCAATTCCATCATTAGCATTGATTGTGCTGATAGCGCTACGGTGCGCAAGGACAACGGTTACGGCAGCTATAACTGCTGTTTGGAAGGTAGCGGCGTCCATAGGAAAGGCGGAGGTCTCGCTGTTCGACTGATTGCTTCCGGATGACGACATGATTCTATAACACGAAAGATAAGGATTTTGTGAGCGATTCTGGTTGACCCTTGATGTACTTCGATTGTTCATGTAAAGAGTACGACTATGTTCTTGAAAGTTTGACCTACATCCCTATGATGCAGTCCTAGCACGGATTGGAAGTATGTTCACGGAGGTTTGACCTACATCCCTATGATGCAGTCCTAGTACAGAATGGAAGTGAGTTTGTAGAATGGTCTCAAGACGTTTGTCGTTCAAGCCGAGGTAGCGTGGGTTGGTGAATAACAAGATCCAACCACTGAAAGAGACTTGGAAATGTCTCCGGAGTTAAATTACTATAGTCCAATGATTTGACTAAAACATGTTTAAGATAGACTCCAATGAAATTATGATAAGAGTACTTGAATAAAGAAGGACACGGAAGTTAGCTGACTGTCAATATCTTTGATATTCAGGACGTAAAGATTTGGGAAAAATAACCTTGTAAAGGTCTTACATCATATCCAGAGAAGATAGTTCTTGACAGAATAAAGATCTAACCAAAAGTACTTACAGTACAAGATAGTTTCATAGAAAATGCCACATCGGGCATAGACGGAAAAAAGGATTCCTTTTAATAAAGAAAATAAAGTAAAATGTCTACTACTGGTGACGGTCATCCCTCTGGTAAACTCTTAGTTCAGCCAATTGACGTTCCACATCAAGTAGGTGTCTTTCGTACACCCTCTGGCGTACTCGGGGCTCTATGACTTCGACTCGTGATTCAGCCAGTGCTTGCAGCAAGGTTTGATGATTTCTCTCAGATCTCTCGCGAGCATCTTCTAGACGAATGGTGCGGAGGGTATGCATTCTCGCATTGGTGACAACTTCAGTGATCTGATGTAGGGCTGTCTTGCCTTGAATCTCATTTTGGGCCACTCTGCGGACCAATATTGGCAAGACTCTGTCTGCTGAGCCCCCATTGCTCAGGTCATAAAAGCTTCGGTCACCATCATATGGTATAGGCTGATCTTGTCCTTGGCTCTATGTTTCCAAACATTCCACCCATGGAGGCGTCGGACCATGAAAAGCCAGACGAGGGTTAGGAATTGGAACGGGAGCTGTCTGAGGTAGGTTTTCAACCTCTGGTTCGGAGTTAGCCCGTCTGAAAGGTTTTCATCATGGTGATCATTCACGGGGATATGATGATCATTGTCTGGTTCTTCTTCAAACCAACCAGCAGTGACTTCGTTCGGAAGATACTAGTTGTCGTGGGGATACTGTCACACCCCAAAACCACGAACGGTGGAAACGTTTAGGGGTGGAGGACGTCATGTACAGTATCACAATAGTGTAATATAATAAACAAGCAACAACATCATCCATTGCATTATAAGTAAAGTTTTAATACATGTGTGTTCTTTCATTGTAGTAAGACACCAAAAATATACAATCAAAATAAAAGACGAGACTTGTCTGCTCCGTCTTCTCAAAACCTGGCCATCGTACTTGTCTACTGTTGACCTGAGAATAGTTACTTTGAAAGAGAGTATCAGCTTTAAAGCTGGTGAATTCATAAGTAATTAAGTGTCATTGTCTTGCTTAAGAAAATCTGTTATGAAGGCCATGTAAACCTTTAAATGAAATGTTGATGTAAGTATGAAAAACCCTAGAAAATCCTTTAGTTTCTATAAGTATGAAATGTAGTCTTCTACCAAGACCCGAATGTATTGTTATGACCATGTAGTCTTCTACCAAGACCTGAATGTTTTGTTATGACAATGTAGTCTTCTACCCAGACCCGAATGTTTTGTAAGTAATATGATAGCTTTTCCTTTCTATTGATTAGTATTAGAGTACTTAGTCTAACTCCTCGTTTATGTGAAAGTATCACAAAATAAAGTAAACAGAAAAAATATAATCATGTAAGTGTTCTTATCTTGGGTTACCAGGACAAAAACGACATCGCCGAAGCGAAAGATAGACCCTATGGACATCCGAAGAGTGTCCCCTCATCCTCTGTAGCGGCAGCAGGGTGGAGGGAGGGTTAGTCTCGATATCGATCTCTTAATACAGATCGTTAACCTAATGATCCTCCGTAGATTCACATCTCATCCACTGTTGAAACAGTTGGACAGAGGGATGGTTAGTCCCGTCACTGACTACTAAATAAGTAACAACCTTAGACATCCGTATACATTTATCGACCACTGGTGCTAATCAGTGGGGTTCGGAATGGTAAGTCCCGCCGAGATATCCCATTGAACCGGGATAGGAAAGGTAATTTACATAGTAAGTACTAATAAATCATCCTTGTAGTTCTAAGTACAAGTATCCAGGTAAGTAAATACAGGATAATGCACCTATGTAGAAGTGTTCCTGTATGGTATTCATGTAAGTGTGTTCATGTAACAGGTAAGTATATGTAAACATATTCATGTATCATGTATTCCTAAGCACGTGTACTCATGTATCATGTAAGGTATTGGTATAGACTCATGTATGAACTGACGCCTTTAGCGGCGACGCATAGCAATAGCGGCGACACGTAAATGACGCGTTACGTGTCGCCGCTATTGCTATGCGTCGCCGCTAAAGGCGTCGCCGCTAATGCTTTGATTTAGCGATCCGCGTCGTTTTCACCCCATCCGTCCGATTTTATTTTGATCTAACGGCTGTAAAGGATAGCGGAAACGCGCGTTACCTTTTCCCTCCACATGTCGCCGCTAATGCCCTTTTGTCGCCGCTGTTGCCCTAACGTCGCCGCTAAAACCCGTCGCCGCTAATACTAAACGCAGATTACCCCTTCACAGGTTCCCTTTCTTTCTGCCATTTTCTTCTCTACTTCCAATTCTCTCGTTTTCCTCTTCTTCTTTCTGCAATATCACGCTTTTTTGACAAGTTTGTGGAGTTGGAATTGCTTCTTGGACCGGTGCTTGCCCCTCTTTCCCCCAAGACAGCCATAAACCGGTGATATTTTTGCAAATTCCGAAATTGCCCCTCCTTCCCCAAGGTCGAATTTCTCATCTTTTTCTATGATTTTTCTGTTTTTGTGTTAATTAAGATGATAAAATGTGAGCATTTTTCAATTATATTGAGTGATTATGTTTGTATTTTGAGTGATTATGTTTGCATTTTATTGGATAATTTTGTTTGATTGTATATATTTTGTTGGAATATTTTGTTGGTTTGTGTGTGTTTTTTTTTTTTCAGATTTGTAGGAATTTAATTATGCATTTCGTGTATATTTTGATATTTATGTTTAGATTAGATTGATGTATAAAAAAATGACATGAATATATACATTTGTTGGATTGAAATTTATGTTTATACTACATTGCCTTAAAATGAAAGTTAGATGTTTATATTTGTATGAAATTGGATGAAATTGGAATATGCAAATTAGATGTATACATTTGACTTAAGTGTATGAAATTGGAATATGCAAATTGGATTAAATTGGAATATGCAAATTGTATGAAATTGGATATATACATTTGGCTTAATTGTATGAAATTGGATGAAATTGAAATATGCAAATTGGATGTATACATTTGGCTTAATTAGGTTATTAATAGCAACTTACTTCTAGTAATGTATTGTATATGGTTTCAAAGTGTTTAATTTATTAGTGACTTAATGTTTGGCCAACTTAATAGCAACATACTTTTAGTGACTTAATGTTGGTCATTACAACTTTAGCTTTAATTATATTAATTATAAAACTAACTTAATAGCAACGTACTTCTTGTAATTTTAATTTAAATAGAATAAAATTAAATTAATTTAAAAAAAACATTAAAAAATAATAAATTAATTGTAAAATCAACTTAAAGTAGTTTTAAAATCAAGTTAATGTTAATATTAAAATAAAATAAAATTAGTTTAATAAATAAATTAAACTAATAACAAAAAAAAATATTAAATTAATTATAAAATCTAATTAATTTACGTTTATAATCAAATTAAGTTACCTTTGTAAAATCAAATTATATTAATTATAAAACTAACTTAATAGCAACGTACTTCTTGTAATTTTAATTTAAATAGAATAAAATTAAATTAATTTAAAAAAAACATTAAAAAATAATAAATTAATTGTAAAATCAACTTAAAGTAGTTTTAAAATCAAGTTAATGTTAATATTAAAATAAAATAAAATTAGTTTAATAAATAAATTAAACTAATAACAAAAAAAAAATATTAAATTAATTATAAAATCTAATTAATTTACTTTTAGAATCAAATTAAGTTACCTTTGTAAAATCAAATTATATTAATTATAAAACTAACTTAATAGCAACGTACTTCTTGTAATTTTAATTTAAATAGAATAAAATTAAATTAATTTAAAAAAAACATTAAAAAATAATAAATTAATTGTAAAATCAACTTAAAGTAGTTTTAAAATCAAGTTAATGTTAATATTAAAATAAAATAAAATTAGTTTAATAAATAAATTAAACTAATAACAAAAAAAATATTAAATTAATTATAAAATCTAATTAATTTACTTTTAGAATCAAACTAAGTTACCTTTGTAAAATCAAATCAAATTACTTTTAGAATCAACTCAGGTTATCCCGTGTTAGAATACTTTTTGAATCGTCAACTTTATGAATACTCTACTTGATTTTTGTTTCCCATAAAGTAAACCTTAAACACTAAATTATGTTTCAGTTGCATCATGTCTATTGATAAAAGCTGGACTACTAATCCACATCGTCAATCTCCCGAGTTCCAGCTAGGGCTCGACACTTTTGTCGAGAGATCCATGTTACACCTAGATTGTAAAGGTGAAACTAGATGTCCGTGTGAGAAATGTGATAATCGTTACTTCATGAATCCAAAAGCAATGAGACGTCATGTTCGTATATATGGTTTCAGTCAATCATACAAAACATGGATATATCACGGTGAACCTTTAATCCCTCCAGTTGTAGATGTCGTATCGCCAAGCAACGAGATGGCTGATGTTATTGACGATGTTATGTGGGAGTCGAGAGAAAATGATATAAACCTCGATGAAGGAACCTCGAATACAGGGGGTAGTGGTGTCGATGATGATTTTGAAGAGTTGTTAGAGGCAGTCGAAACCAAGTTATATCCCGTTGATGGAGAGTCTTGGCAAAAATTTGATGTAGATTTCCCTGCCTTCTCGAGTGAACCTCGCAACGTACGACTAGGGCTGGCAGCTGATGGCTTTAATCCATTTGGTAACATGTGTAATCCACACAGTACGTGGCCGGTTGTACTCACCACTTACAATCTGCCACCATGGCTTTGTATGAAAGAGTCATCATTCATGTTGGCCTTGTTGATTCCCGGCCCTAAAGCGCCTGGAAAGGACATAGATGTTTTCCTTAGGCCGTTAGTGGAAGAGCTTAAGTTTTTATGGCAATCAGGCATACGCATTAAAGACGCAGCGACAAACACATTCTTCACGATGAAAGCTATGTTGTTATGGACAATAAACGACTTTCCAGCTCGTAGTAGTTTATCGGGCTGGAGCGGACAAGGGTATAGAGCATGCCCGACTTGCAATGAAGACACTCCTTCGTACCGTGCAGTAAATAAAGTCGTTTATATCGGTCATCGTCGGTTCTTAGATGTTGATGATCCATTAAGGATGAATTTGAAATTTAATGGGCAACCAGAGACAAGACCCGCTCCGAGACACTTTACTAATGAAGACATACAAGATCAACTAGGTCGTCTAATACTTCGTAAACCGGGTAAACATCCTAACACTCTCAAAGAAAACATGGATCGGCAAGGATTCGAGTTGAACTGGTCGAAACGTAGCATATTTTTCGAGCTCGAATATTGGTCTTCTCTACAGCTGAAACACAACATAGATTTGATGCATGTCGAGAAAAATGTGGGTGAGAGTCTTTTGGGTACTTCTATGATGAATGATAAGAGTAAAGACACATCAAATGCACGTGAGGACTTGAAAAATCTGAATATCCGGCGTAATCAATGGTTGCAAAAAAAGGGTAACAAGTTGACTAGACCACATGCAAGCTACTCATTCAAGAAAGCTGACCGCAAAATCTTTTGTCAATTTATAAGAGATGTTAAATTTCCTGATGGGTTTGGATCTAACATTAGTAAGAAAGTGGTAGATAATGATACTAACATTATTGGGTTGAAATCTCATGACTATCACATTCTTATGCAACGTTTGATACCGATTGGAGTTAGAGCGTTATTGGATAAAGAAACTTCTACACCAATTGTAGATCTTTGTATGTTTTTCAAGCAAATTTGCTCCAGAACACTAAAGGTGGAGGATATGAGGAAAGCAAAAGAAGACACTATTAGAATCTTGTGCAAGTTAGAGTTGATTTATCCGCCAGCGTTTTTCGACATTATGATTCATTTAGTTTTGCATTTACCAGATGAAGCGATTGCTGGAGGCCCGGTATGTATGAGATGGATGTATCCGTTTGAAAGGTATATGAAAAAACTAAAAAATTATGTCAGAAATAAGGCGAGGCCGGAAGGTTGTATAGCTGAAGGTTATATTGCTGAAGAAGCTTTGACATTTTGTTCGATGTACCTTCGAGATGTCAATCGCCTTGAAAGAAACGAAGACGTTGTCATTGAAAAAACAAAGTTTTGGATGTTTGAGTCCAAGTGTCGACCGACGAGTGCAACGCAAATCAAACATCTTGATATAACAGAGAAACGTAATATTGAATGGTTTATATTGAATAGTTGTCAAGAAGTCAGACAATACATCGAGTAAATGTTCTTACTTTTAATTATCTTTCATTATTTATTGTTACTTTTTTCCATTCATTAATTTAATATATATATATATATATATATATATATATATATATATATATATATATATATATGTATATATATTTCATCAATATAGAAAATTCAAATCTGAACATCCTGAAAGTGACGAAAAGACCGAATTTCCCAGCTGGTTTCTTGAAAAGGTAATCATAATTAACAAACAAATATCTTTCATAAATTTAATGAATCAAGAATACATAACACATCAACATATGTTTAATAGGTTTATCAGCTGGAAAAAGAAAACTCTCCTGAATTCCACAAAGAGTTGTCAGCCCTTTCAATGGGTTCACAAATGGATGTTTATACTTACACTGTGTGCATAGTCAACGGTGTTAGGTTTATGGTACTTAGTCGTGATGCACAACGCAAAATGCAAAACTCTGGGGTTCTAGCGGTTGGTGAGAATGGAGAGAAATATTATGGCCAGTTAGAAGAGATTATGGAGGTGCAATATCCATATGATTATTCGACTGTAATATTTCGGTGCAAGTGGTTTGATACGGGAGATATTCCTGATGATAATTTCATAAGTATCGACACAGAAAAAGAAGCGTACCAAGATGATCAACTCATATATGCTTCGCAAGCCAAACAAGTGTTCTACATCCGCCAGCCTGTTAATCATCGAAGAAACCAAAACAACAACCCTCGTTGTATCGTCGAGCATGTTAATCATCGAAATATTTGGGATCTACCATCCGACAATCCTCGTGTCCAAAATGCTTATAGTGACTCTGTCCAAGATGTCGACAATGAGGAGGCCGAAAATGTTGACATAGTTCAAAACAACTCTTCATCTGGAGCTAGACTTTTTATTGACTTCTCACAATACTTTCAAAACAATGTTGATGTAGCTCAAAACAATGCTGATTATGATGATGAAGACGAGACTGAAGTACCTCCGCCAACGGGTAGAATCGATAATGTTTCCGATGAAGAGACTGATTATGATGATGGCGATTCTGATTATGATACGGATGAAGAAGACATTGAAGTATATGATCAAGATTCTGATTAAAAAATCAATTTTTTTTGGTAGTAGAAACTTTATTTGAAATGTACCTTTAATTCATATTGTTTGTTTAAGTTTTATTTATGTTGTTTGTCTATATTGTATATCTTACAATTTCGCAGGGTAACTAACTTTTATTCATATTGCAGATGAGGTTTACTTGGGCAATACTCTTGGCCATGATGGCCGATGTTATGGGGCTTGGACATGGAGGTGATGGAGCCGGGGATCCACCACCTCCAGGAGGCTTTGGTCGTGGTCAACACGAAGAAGATGGTGAGTTTTATTCTGATATATTTATTAACTATTTTTATTATTTTATAATAAGTTATCATGACTAATAGGTTTAATTGTATTTTTGCAGTCGAGCTTCCTAAAAAAAGGAGAGGCATGTCAAAAAATATTGAGTTGGGAAAGTTGATAAGGGCAAATAAGGGAAAGCCCATAGATTTGGATTTCGACAGGGAGATCACATATTCCCCTATCGGGAAGCGTGGTAATTGGTTCACCCATGAAATTGGGAGGTATTTGTGGAACAATGTCCCTTTCAACGTATCTGGTTGGGACAATGTTTCCCCCGCTGTAAGGAACGCAGCAGTTGTTCATCTAAAGGTAAATTGGATACAATTTTAATTTTAGTTGTGATTGTTATTTAATTAACTAAACTTTTTGTGTTTTGCAGAATAAATTTGATTTGGATAAGGTTAACATGGATCCGGAGCGTGCTCAATTGTTGCGGAGCATTGATTCAAGTCTTGCAAAAGTTTACAGAGGTCGAAAAAGTAAAGCTCATGCTTATTTTAAGGAAATCGGGGGGCCTGCAGATATCCAAGCTGCATTAAACAACCCCCCTAATGGAATGTCACATGAAAATTGGGCGAAGGCAGTCGAACATTTTCAATCGCCAGAATTTTTAAGGCGTTCGGCGTCAAACAAGGAATGTCGTGCAAAACAAGTAGTTGTAAACAGAGGGGGGTCGAGCTCATACAGCAATGCATGTTTTAAAGAGGTAAGTTATGATATATTTAAATATTTATTTAAAGTATAACTAATCGAAATTTTAATGTTAAATAGGATATCAGTCGAATCGAAGCTTTTCGTAAAGCTAATTCCAATCGCCAAGGGGTATTTTATAGTCCTGCAGTCGAGCAACAATACGTAAGTGGTTAATTTGTATTTTTCATATAAGTGTTTATATCATCAAAGGTATTTAGTAATCTAATTTTTATGATTTTTATTGTTTTTAAAAAATACAGAATGCTTTACTCGAAGAGATAAACCAACGAACCCAAGCTACTTCTGAGGCAAGCGGTCTAGCACCAACTGATATAAAAGATTGTTTTGAAAGAATATTGGGTGCTCGACGCGGACATATCAGAGGCATTGGGCGTAAACCCCCTACCGTTGTGTCTATGTACGATCAGCAACAACCAATGACACAAGAACAACCACAATCACAGGTAATTGTTAGTAAATGCTATAATTGAATGGTATAATTAATTATAATGTTATTCTTATATATTGTTAATATATTTTGTTTTTTTTATAGTTGCAAATGCTCCAAACAATACTACAGGACCCGGCTTGTTCTGCAGTATTGGAAGAGTGGTTTCGCTCATTGCCGCCACCAAATAATGGAGATGATGATGAGGACAAGTAGTTATTTTAGGATTTTATGAAACGTTGTGTAATTTGAAACAATACTAAATGTGGTATATATATGGATTAATATTTTGGATTGATTTTATGTATTAATATTTCTATATAAAATTATCAGATTTTTCAAATGCTATATGGATTAATATTTGGATTGATTATAAATTTAATGTGAAATAAATAAACAAAAAAAAAAAAAAATCAAAAGAGCATTAGCAGCGACGGTTTTTGTGGCGACGGCGTCCTATTAGCGGCGACAACATATTAGCGGCGACGGGGAGCATTAGCGACGACGGAAGTATTAGCGGCGACAACATGTATTTGCGGCGACATTGAGCGTATTAGCGACGAAACAATACCGGCGACGTATTTGCAGCGACATGTCGCCGCTAAAGGTATTACCGGCGACACGCCTAGCCTTTAGCGGCGACGCGTGTCGCCGCTATTGCCCAATCTTTTTGTAGTGGGAGTCTAGTGCCACCGTTTGTGTACATTGACACGAATTGCTAAAGACAACGTAAAATTGTCATTTCGACATTAACCTCTTCTGCATTACGTCTCCTTTTGTTTCTTTATACCTTTGATTTATTTTATTTTATTTTTTATTTGGTTAAATTTTAGATATGTATTTTTACTTCTTATTTTTATTGCTATCCATCTTGATTCGTTAGATCAAAACAAATGTCAAAATCAAGAAACATAATTAATGGATTTCATATGTCATGAATTTATATAAGTAGGAAGGTATATAATAACAAAATATATATTGATATTTAATTTTTCTATAATTAATAAAGAATTATTCATAAAATTAGCAATGAAAGTATTAATTTTGTTAGCATTTGGTAACATCAAAATAAGTCACATTAAAAAAAAGATAATTAGCGGCCACAAAAGTAGGGCTGACAATTCTCGACACGACATGCGACACGAAACGAAATAAATGAGTTTGAGTTGAGTTTTTCAACCCGCCAACCCACTAACCCGCCAACCCATTTATTAAACGGGTCATATATGAGTTTCTCAAAAAATAAACGGGTTGACCCGCCAACCCGTTTATATTCTTAATAAAAAAATATTTTATTTTTAAATGTATTTATGTGTCAAGTATTAATATTTAATAAGTATTATATAATATATACCATTGATTCATAGACCATTTGACTGTTTTGACATTTTGACTCGTGGTGGATAGTCTAAGGTTGTAAGTCGTAACCTATAAGGCTAAGTCTGTAACATGTTTTTATGAATGATTTTAATTTTCATTTGGATGTTTAAGACTTAAATGTCTAAAATTCGGACCCACGAACCCAAATCTGACTCACGAACCCGCCAACCTTTGAACCCGTATAAATAAATGGGTTGGGGGGTCATATATGAGTTTATGTTTAAAACCCGCCAACCCGTGACACACCAACCCGTGACCTATATATTTAAATGGGTCGTGTTTGGGTTGTCATATTTTGACCCACCAACCCGCCAACCCGCGACACGCCAACCCAAACACGACACGATTGTCAGGCCTATACAAAAGTCGTCGGTAAAGAGTAACAAAGTCGTTGGTAATGGTAATAATAGCGACATGTCGTCGGTAATAAGTCTCCGCTACTACTCTGTCGCTATTGACCAAAATGTAGTCAGTAAAGATAATTGTCGCCGCTAATGCTCTTGTCGCCGACAATACTTGGTGTCGCCGCTAATGCATATGTCGCCGGTAATGATAATGTTGCTGGTAATAACATTTTTCATTTTTTAATTTTTTTTAATCAACGATTTTAGGTATAAAAAACCAATACATACTGACATTAAATACAGAAAAAAATTTACATAACATCGGATTAGATACCAAATACTGTTATAATAAATTTCATACCAAAATAAACAACAAAAGTTTTACAATTCTAACAAGTAGCAAAGTGTAATGACAAGTGTAATATACAACACACAAATTAATTATCCGAGAAACCACCATCTGTCACACCCCAAAACCAAGAACGGCGGAAACGTTCTGGGGCGAAGGACGTCATGTACAGTATCACAACAATGAAAAGTAGTAAACAAGCAACAACATCATCCATTGCATTAATAATATAATTATTATACAAGTGTGTTCTGTCAAATTATAATAGACACTAAAGCATAAATCAAAATGAAAGATGAGTCTTGAACAAGCTCCATTTTCTCTAAACCTTGCATCGGTACCTGTCTATAGATGACCTGAGGATACAAGTAATTTTGAAAGCGAGTATCAGCTTTGAAGCTCGTGAGATCATAAGTATTTTAGTGTCTTAATTTGTAAGTAAGTATTTGTATGTATGAATTTGTATGTAAGAATTTGTAAGCATATGAATTGTAAGTATTGAAAGTGTATATGAATTGTAAGTATGAAAATGTTTGTAAAACAACTGTAAACGTTTGAAAAACCCTAGAAATCCCTATGATTCCTATTAGTAACAAAAGGAGTCTTCTACCAAGACTTAACTGTTCTCAATGTAGTCTTCTATTAAGACCTAATTGTTCTGAATGTAGTCTTCTACCAAGACCTAATTGTTCTGAATGTAGTCTTCTACCAAGACCTAACTGTTATGAATGTAGTCTTCTACCAAGACCTAACTGCTCTGAATGTAGTCTTCTACCAAGACCTAACTACTCTGAATGTAGTCTTCTACCAAGACCTAACTGCTCTGAATGTAGTCTTCTACCAAGACCTAGCTGTATTAGTATTACCCTTTGGAACAAGGGCCACTAACAATGTTAACTGAAGACATCCATAGATGTACATTTACCTCTGTTGCTAACAGCTGGGTATAGGAATAGTCAGTCCCCAAAAGTATACATGTAATGGTATCAACCGTTGACATCCGTGGATGTGCTTTTACCTCTGTAGCTAATAGAGATTCTAGGAATGGTCAATCCCGCAACATATCCTTTGGTACTAGGATATTAAATCCAATCTATCTCGTCGATTATGTGATTGAATCACAAGGTAAAGATAAGAATGAGGATTATATAACATAATCTATACATATAACATGTACTAGTAATTCTTGTAAGTGTACTCATGTAAATGTGATCATGTGACCATATCTATGTAATAGTATGGTAATGTACTGTAATGTTCTAGCTGTAGTGTACGTGCTCTCTATCTAGCAAGTATAGTAATGTACTGTAATGTTCTAGCTGTAGTGTATGTGCTCTCTATCTAGCAAGTATAGTAATGTACTGTAATGTTCTAGCAAGTATTGACTCATGAATGAACTGATTCATTGTATGGTATTGCGTTCTAGTATCTTCCTAAACTACCCATATGGTAGTTTACTAGTAATCTAACTGGTACGTATGAACATGGATGTATACCCTTGCTACCCAAGGGAACTGGGTGAACTGGAAGGGCCTTTATGACTATATATGTACATATGTTATATAACTAATATTTAAACGACCTTCGGATGAGTACCCGATATCCCACCAGACCACATCTCAAGCGCGAAAAGGAAATAGGGTGGATAGCCTTCCTAAGTCTTTTAAACATTTCTTATATAACTATACATATAGAGGCATGCAATTTATAATATAAAAGCATAAATAAGTTTTGTAAAACCTTTGAACATAATTATTATCTTAAGAAAAGATCGACTTGATGTCAATCTATAAAACGGTTTGAAGGCATGGATTTGATAAAACGGTTTAGTATAAAGAAACATTTGTTTGAAACACAATTGTAAATAAGTATGAAAAGTAATATACAAAGTAAAATGTACAGAGAAATAAGAAGTTTTAAACACATAAAGTGTTTATGAAAGACATTTGAAGGAAACTGTTTGGTAAAACGGCTAATGAGTAGCCAATCATTTGAATGTTGCTTATTAATCAGATGTGATTGATATAATAATTAGCATAATTCTACTTGTATCCCCCCCATAAAACATTTAAAAACAGTTTAAAACATTGATTAAGGGGTATGAACTCACCTGTGGTAAGTGGATTGGAAGGAAGTGTCGGATAAGTGCTTGGTGTCAAGTGAAGACTTAGACACGCACAAAGATCCTAATAACATATAAGGATATATGTATATACACAATTAGTCTTTAAACAACAAATAAACAAAGTTAAGACACTCTAGGACATGCTAAACACTTTATACAAGTGTTATACATCTCAAGGTGCATCTAAGTGTTGTAGGGAAAGGCTAGTGTGTTTGGGGTTTAAGGGTAAACTCCCTTGGAGTTTACGGTTTTGATGGTCATTATACCAAGAGTTTGCGGCAGTAAACTCTAGAGTTTACGGTCGTAAACTCTAGTCCTAATTACTAGGTGTTGTTTGGTGGTTTAACAAGCCTCTTGGAGCGATTATACTAAGTGGTTTGGCCTTTGGAATGGACTAGGGCATTAAAACACCTCTTTTGAGGAGTTTACGGCCTCATGTTGTTTTCCCTTGGGTTCATATACCGTAAACCCATATGGAAGAGTGTAAAGCCATGTTTTCAAGTCCCTAACACAATTAGGGAAGTGTATGACTAGTTTCTAAGCCTAAGGAAGGAAAATGACCAACTTAAACTCACTTTAGGGTGTTTATGGTTTTGGGAGATCCCCAAACCGTAAACCCCTATATTTGATGGTCTTTGATGTTTTTCTAGGTTTAAACTCAATGAGGAAGGGTTTAAACATGTCAAGGAAGGTTTAAACATCAAACTAGGGCTTAGATAAGGACTTAGGCACACTTTGGTGCCCTTTATGGTGTTTACGGCCCAAGAACATTCTTGGACCGTGAACACCTTCAATCTTGTGTTGTTGACATATTTTCTTGATGTTTAAATGTAGTACTAGCTTAAAATCACTCAAGGATAGAAGCACTTACTATTGGAAGGCTTGATTTGTGCTAAAAGGCCAAGAACACTTAGTGTATGTTCTTGGTGTTTTGGAAAATCTAAACAAAACAAAAAAAATGAATGGATGAATAGATGCACAAACACTAGATTAAGTGTTTTACTAACTTGAAATGGTTAGAACACTTACAACTTTGAAGATTTGGAATTAAATCTTGGATGATACTTGAGAGGATATTTTGGACTCTTTTGACTTTTGGGGAGTAAACACAAATGACTAACTTTTTGCGGAGTAAACTCATACATAGGCATGAGTTTACTGTTTTGGTGATTTCTAAACCCAAAACATAAAAGTTTGGTCGGATGTTTCTAATACGCGAAGTGTTTGCGGTTTTCAAAAATCAAAACCCGAGACGACACTTTCTTTCACCCGTTCGTTTAAAAATAATATTAAAATAATCAAACGAACTTTATATTTCTTGAAAATAAGTAATAATGACATTGACTTATGATACGAAGGGGTTGACTTTTAGGGTTTGACCGAATGGAAATTTCGGTTTGTCACATCATCCACCTGTTAAAGCGAATTTCGTCCCGAAATTAGAATTTAGATAAAGAAGTAGGTATGAATGATCGAGTTGAGAGGAGGGAACGTCCTAATCGATTGGTTCTAGCGCTCCTAAGTGAAATCGGGTCCTCGGTTGGTATCCCAACGAACCTTCACTAACGAGAGACTGCGTTGCTTCGTCCGCTTGACCTCTCGGTCGAGGGTCAATGCGGTTCAAATACAAAGGCGAGGATCTCTACGAGTGGACTTACAAGAGTCCTAATGGAAAGGTATGGTTTCACGATCGAGACGCGAAGAGTAAAATGTACGTTGTTGAGTTCGCGGAGTAGGTCTAGTTTGTGCGAGGTACAGGACCGATTCTGGTAAGAATCCCGGAGGTCCTATCTATCTTGGATTTTGTTTTCCACGCGATACGAAGCGTATTAAGCCATTCCCAGAGTGAGTTTTTCCTAAAGAACTTGGTCTCTCACTTGGAGCTTCCAAGGGTTCTTTCTCTTGCTAAACTTCCCAGTTAAGGTCCACTCCTTTCTGGGTCAAAGTAGAAAGGGTTCCTGTAATTTGCGAGGAGTTCTGAATGAACTAAGACAGTAGGTCTGTAAGACCTACAATGTGGTGAATTTCTGTCGACGTATCTGGTGTCGACAAATTCTCAATGGTTTTGACAAATTGAAAGAGTACTCAAAATTTTCCACATCACTAATGGTGTGTCGTAGGAAATCTAACCCTTAAATTTCAAAACTCGTGTTTAGAGAACTTTGCGTAAGTTCCTCCGACGGTAATGTTTCCATGGGTTCCTTCTTACTACGAGGGTAGATAAGTAAGTCGTTACATGGAGAATGACGAACTAATCCAAGTAAGAAAGACAGACTTTATTCATTAAACTCATGAATACTATGGGCGTATTGGTCCTATCCGAAGGGTATCACTACGAATTCGAAGTGTCCGCATCGAGTTTGGAAGATAGTCTTCCGGACATCCTTCCCTAACCCTCGAACTGGTGATATTCGGATCTCAGACCCAATTCTGAAAGTAATTCTTCCCTTGCGTTTGCTCAACCATTTCATCTATGCGAGGCAGAGATAATGATTTCTAATGAAAATTCTTGACGGAGTCCTCGATATCCGAGGTACATACGATGCAATCTGCTGACCTCTAGAAGAATAAGACCGGGGTTCTCCAGGGTGAGAAGCCTAGTCTTCTAATTCTATTTCGTCGTAGTTCGTTAAGTCGTCTGTACTGTTCTTGTATCTCCGTAGATGTTTAGACTGTAGGGCGATCTGTTTACGGGAGTCATACTGGGTTCTAAGTTTGTTCACATGACGATGCGATTACTCGTAGACTTAGGCAGTTCTCCATCCTGAAGTTGATATTAGAATTCATACATGTTTTCACAATCACAATCACGTGTATACGAGTCATGTATAATTAAAACTGAAAAGGTAGTCGACTAACTGATTCTTCTTTAAGCTCATATCCCAGTAGGGAAAAAGAAGTTAAAGTGGAATCATCAATTCTAAACCTGTAGAACCTTGATTACACATTACCCTTACGTATACCTTCCTCAGCGATAGATCCACCGTATGAATCTTTGGGTTGAACTTGACGTACTGCACGAGTGGTACTTCGGGGATTCCTTCGGAAAGGAAAGAAATAAAAGGTACTCCATGCCTGAGTACTTCAGTTTTCTGATATGACGGCTTTGTTGGAAGGGAGATTTCGAAGAAAGAGATGTACGTATGAAGCTGTTTTCGTGAAAATCAAATTGAATCGATTCGTATGATAGTGTCGGAATCATACTGAAACTTAAAGACATTAGATTTGAACATAAAACGTTTTATAGACAAAACACAACCGTGCAACCATCAACAAAGTTAAAATACTTTAGACTTACAACAAGACCATTGTTGCGAATTAGGTATACTACAAAAGGCAAGTATACGCAGCACGAGCATCCTTATACTGATAGGATCTCGCAAAAAGGTAAGACTCTAGTTGCACTAGTTCTGGATAGTTTATAAGTCTGTTACAACGAAACGCATTAATTACATTAACGTGCGTTCCAGAGCAGGTTCTCCCACAGCTGTGATCTTGAGAATCCTCCCATCTGCGCCAGAGTTCTTTGTTATAGGGAAATCCTTCTTGACGTTCCCTATCTCCCCGCATTGGTGGCATGACTGGTTAGTATTAGCTTTGGTGACGGGATTGTGGTGTTTAGCCAGTGTTATGTGGACACGAGTGCCTTCCTCGTTACTCCACTTTGAAAATTGCTTCCTAAATCGTTCGGCGTTATAACTACTCTCATGTGTAGGGTTAGTCCCGATGAAAGGGACTTGAGTGATGGGTCGTGCTGGTGCTCCACAGTTACGAGCATGGTGCCCTATGTTTAGGCAATTGCAACATTGCATCTCATGGCAAGCCCCATGATGATGGAAACTACACTTATCACACTTCGGGAGTTTTCCCTCGTATGGCCTGCTTGGTACGGGAATGGCAGGAGTTTCCACTTGCTGCTGTTGCATAGCCAGCCTTTGGGATTTCTTGCGTTCTTTCTGGGCTTGACGCTTTCGTTTCTTGTTCTATGCTTTTCGGCTTTGCGAGCCTGTGACTGTTACCGTTTGACGACTTCCTGGATGGATACCACAATTGGGAACTTCAATTCCATCATTAGCATTGATTGTGCTGATAGCGCTACGGTGCGCAAGGACAACGGTTACGGCAGCTATAACTGCTGTTTGGAAGGTAGCGGCGTCCATAGGAAAGGCGGAGGTCTCGCTGTTCGACTGATTGCTTCCGGATGACGACATGATTCTATAACACGAAAGATAAGGATTTTGTGAGCGATTCTGGTTGACCCTTGATGTACTTCGATTGTTCATGTAAAGAGTACGACTATGTTCTTGAAAGTTTGACCTACATCCCTATGATGCAGTCCTAGCACGGATTGGAAGTATGTTCACGGAGGTTTGACCTACATCCCTATGATGCAGTCCTAGTACAGAATGGAAGTGAGTTTGTAGAATGGTCTCAAGACGTTTGTCGTTCAAGCCGAGGTAGCGTGGGTTGGTGAATAACAAGATCCAACCACTGAAAGAGACTTGGAAATGTCTCCGGAGTTAAATTACTATAGTCCAATGATTTGACTAAAACATGTTTAAGATAGACTCCAATGAAATTATGATAAGAGTACTTGAATAAAGAAGGACACGGAAGTTAGCTGACTGTCAATATCTTTGATATTCAGGACGTAAAGATTTGGGAAAAATAACCTTGTAAAGGTCTTACATCATATCCAGAGAAGATAGTTCTTGACAGAATAAAGATCTAACCAAAAGTACTTACAGTACAAGATAGTTTCATAGAAAATGCCACATCGGGCATAGACGGAAAAAAGGATTCCTTTTAATAAAGAAAATAAAGTAAAATGTCTACTACTGGCGACGGTCATCCCTCTGGTAAACTCTTAGTTCAGCCAATTGACGTTCCACATCAAGTAGGTGTCTTTCGTACACCCTCTGGCGTACTCGGGGCTCTATGACTTCGACTCGTGATTCAGCCAGTGCTTGCAGCAAGGTTTGATGATTTCTCTCAGATCTCTCGCGAGCATCTTCTAGACGAATGGTGCGGAGGGTATGCATTCTCGCATTGGTGACAACTTCAGTGATCTGATGTAGGGCTGTCTTGCCTTGAATCTCATTTTGGGCCACTCTGCGGACCAATATTGGCAAGACTCTGTCTGCTGAGCCCCCATTGCTCAGGTCATAAAAGCTTCGGTCACCATCATACGGTATAGGCTGATCTTGTCCTTGGCTCTATGTTTCCAAACATTCCACCCATGGAGGCGTCGGACCATGAAAAGCCAGACGAGGGTTAGGAATTGGAACGGGAGCTGTCTGAGGTAGGTTTTCAACCTCTGGTTCGGAGTTAGCCCGTCTGAAAGGTTTTCATCATGGTGATCATTCACGGGGATATGATGATCATTGTCTGGTTCTTCTTCAAACCAACCAGCAGTGACTTCGTTCGGAAGATACTAGTTGTCGTGGGGATACTGTCACACCCCAAAACCACGAACGGTGGAAACGTTTAGGGGTGGAGGACGTCATGTACAGTATCACAATAGTGTAATATAATAAACAAGCAACAACATCATCCATTGCATTATAAGTAAAGTTTTAATACATGTGTGTTCTTTCATTGTAGTAAGACACCAAAAATATACAATCAAAATAAAAGACGAGACTTGTCTGCTCCGTCTTCTCAAAACCTGGCCATCGTACCTGTCTACTGTTGACCTGAGAATAGTTACTTTGAAAGAGAGTATCAGCTTTAAAGCTGGTGAATTCATAAGTAATTAAGTGTCATTGTCTTGCTTAAGAAAATCTGTTATGAAGGCCATGTAAACCTTTAAATGAAATGTTGATGTAAGTATGAAAAACCCTAGAAAATCCCTTAGTTTCTATAAGTATGAAATGTAGTCTTCTACCAAGACCCGAATGTTTTGTTATGACCATGTAGTCTTCTACCAAGACCCGAATGTTTTGTTATGACAATGTAGTCTTCTACCCAGACCCGAATGTTTTGTAAGTAATATGATAGTTTTTCCTTTCTATTGACTAGTACTAGAGTACTTAGTCTAACTCCTCGTTTATGTGAAAGTATCACAAAATAAAGTAAACAGGAAAAATATAGTCATGTAAGTGTTCTTATCTTGGGTTACCAGGACAAACACGACATCGCCGAAGCGAAAGATAGACCCTATGGACATCCGAAGAGTGTCCCCTCATCCTCTGTAGCGGCAGCAGGGTGGAGGGAGGGTTAGTCTCGATATCGATCTCTTAATACAGATCGTTAACCTAATGATCCTCCGTAGATTCACATCTCATCCACTGTTGAAACAGTTGGACAGAGGGATGGTTAGTCCCGTCACTGACTACTAAATAAGTAACAACCTTAGACATCCGTATACATTTATCGACCACTGGTGCTAATCAGTGGGGTTCGGAATGGTAAGTCCCGCCGAGATATCCCATTGAACCGGGATAGGAAAGGTAATTTACATAGTAAGTACTAATAAATCATCCTTGTAGTTCTAAGTACAAGTATCCAGGTAAGTAAATACAGGATAATGCACCTATGTAGAAGTGTTCCTGTATGGTATTCATGTAAGTGTGTTCATGTAACAGGTAAGTATATGTAAACATATTCATGTATCATGTATTCCTAAGCACGTGTACTCATGTATCATGTAAGGTATTGGTATAGACTCATGTATGAACTGACTCTTGTGTGATTCCTTGTAGTAGTAATAATGTTTGATATCTTCTAAATATCCCTATGATAGTTAACTGGAAGGTAATTGGTTGTTTACGTAGGTTTATGCACTCTTGCTACCCAAGAGTCTTGGAAACTAAATGAAGGGTGAAAACTATAATCTCTGACATATAAATGAACATATGAGCATAAGTATAGTTTGATTCAAGAAGGTAAAATAATGGTTTTGCAAGATATCTAGGAGTTTTGACCAATAATTAAAAATGACTTGATGTCATTTTAATAAACATTTCAAAACTAATACTTTTGTTATCAAGGTATTTTAAGATAGAAAACCACTTCATGTGTCACCTTTTGAAATATGTGAAATCTACTGAGTGAAAACACAGTTATAAAATACATAAGATTGATTTAATAACATATTGTTTTCTACTTGTATTCCCCCCCCCTGGTTAAAACGTTAAAAATAATTTAAAACATTGATTAAGGGGTATGAACTCACCTGTAGTTGGTGGTTCGGATGAACTGGACGGTGTAGGATTGCTAGGTGTCAAGTGAGGACTTGTACACACACTACGATCCTAATGAACATATAATCACACATATATGCACTTAATTAGTCTCAAATTACTAATTGATAAAGTTAAGACATCCTAGACATAATAAACACTTTATATAAGTGTTTTAAGTCCTAAGGATTGCATCTAAGCTATTGTGGGACAATGCACTTGTGTTTAGGGTTCCAAAGGACCCCATATATGAGTTTACTCCCCATATACCATCACACTTGGAGTTTACGGTTGTAAACTCTTGAGTTTACGGCCGTAAACTCCCAACCATGGGTGTATTGTGTGTTTTGAAGTTCCAAATGATTCCTAGAATTATTCCAACTTGGTGGTTAAATTCTTGGAAGGGTTTAAGGTCTAGAAACACTCCATTTAGGAGTTTACAGCCCTAAGGCCATTTCCCTTAGAGTTTGCGGCCGTAAACTCTTAAGTATGGGTGTTTTTGATGCTTTCAAGTCTCTTGCACATGTGGTATAGGTTCTAGGTTTTTATTCCAAGCATATGAAGACCCTTGACACACTTTGGTGTCCTTAAATCATGTTTACGGCCCATGAACCATGTCATGGCCGTAAAATCATCTTTACATGTGTTATTGATGTGATTAAGGCCTTAGATTAAATGGGAACAAGTCTAGTTAAAAGTCTAAGGCTTTAGGTGCCTTAAAAGCACCATTTGGAGCTTGAATTTAGAGTTCACGGCCTAAGATATTCTTGGGCCGTAAACTCCCAAAATTGGGTGATCTTTGCTTGATTTCATGTCCCTAATACACTCCTATACAAGTCCAAGGCAGTAGCATAACATAAGGGTCGGTCTAGGCTTTGTTTCGGGAGTTTACCGCCCAAGAACATCTTGGGGAGTAAGCTCCTAAATCTAGTGATTTAGCCTTCTAAATCATGTTATAAACACATATAAAGCTTTCTAACACTACTAGAAAGAGGTACTCACAATTTGGGATAAAAAACCCGAAGATCCGTGAGAGAGAAAATGGCTTTTCTCTAGTTGGAAATGCGAATAATGAATGAATTTGGTTCAGAATTCTATTTATAGTCCTGAGATTTTTTGGCAGAAAATATTTTTATTCCTGAAATGATCTCTAATATAATAGAGTGTTGGAATAATAGAGTTGCACTAAACCCTAGTGCATCCACTCTCCTGATATCTCCTGAAGTGTAAACCCTGAATTACTCAAAGTTACACGAAAAAGTCTGAAAATTAACTGTGACTGCTAAAACTTCTATTGAAGTGATATATTTTGTACAGAAGGAAATTTCGGGTTGTCACATCATCCCCCCGTTAGAAGGAATTTCGTCCTGAAAATAGAATTTAAGCGATTAAGAAGTTACAAATAACTAAGCAAAAAGGTGAGGGTATTTCAGTTTCATCTGATCCTCACGTTCCCAAGTGAATTCCGGTCCGCGCTTTGCGCTCCAGTGCACCTTCACTATCGGGATACGGCTCTGCTTTGTTTGTTTGACCTCTCAGTCCATGATCTCTACTGGTTCCTCCACGAAGTTGAGGCTGTCGTTGATCTCGATCTCGTCGAGTGGAATAACAAGAGTCTCGTCGGATAGACACTTTTTCAAGTTCGAGACGTGGAAGGTAGGATGTACGTTACTAAGCTCGTGCGGTAGATTGAGTTTGTAAGCCACAGGGCCGATTCTCACGAGAATCTCGAAAGGCCCTATGTATCTTGGATTGAGCTTCCCACGCTTCCCAAAGCGTATCAAGCCCTTCCAGGGTGAGACCTTCAGTAGGACTCGGTCGCCCACCTAGAACTCCAATGGTTTCCTACGCTTGTCAGCGTAGCTTTTCTGTTGGTCTCTAGAGGCTTTCAGTCGTTCACGAATTTGAACGATCTTCTCTGTCGTTTCCCGAATGATCTCCGGACCTGTGAGAGTGCTTTCGGGAACTCGTCCCTTAGCTAACTGGGTATCACCCACTTCAGCCCAGCATAGATGGGATCTGCACTTTTGGCCATAGAGGGCCTCAAATGGAGCTGCCTTTATGCTCGTATGATAACTGTTGTTGTAGGAAAATTCAATAAGGGGTAAATGGGTATCCCAAGCTTTTCCAAAGTCTATCACACAGGCATGCAACATATCTTCTAAGGTTTGGATAGTCCTCTCACTTTGCCCGTCGGTTTGTGGATGGTAGGCTGTACTCATGTCCAGCCTAGTTCCTAGGGAACTTTGTAATGACTGCCATAACCACGAAGTGAATCTACTATCTCGGTCCGAGATGATAGATAAAGGAACACCGTGCAGCCTTACAATCTCCCTAATGTAAGTTCTGGTAAGTTTCTCCATCTTGTCTGTTTCTTTGATCGGTAAGAAGTGTGCAGACTTGGTCAGTCTATCGACGATGACCCATATGGATTCAAGTCCACCCGTCGTCTTGGGCAACTTGGTTATGAAGTCCATAGTGATCCGCTCCCACTTCCATTATGGTATCTCCGGTTGTTGTAGAAGACCGGAGGGTTTCTGGTATTCGACCTTGACCTTTGCACAAGTAAGGCATTTACTCACGAAGGTAGCAATATCTGCTTTCATGTTAGGCCACCAGTATAACTTTTTAAGATCCAGATACATCTTATCTGAACCCGGGTGGACGGAATAACGAGTGTTGTGAGCTTCGGTCATGACCAAGTCTCTGAAGCCACCGTGTTTCGGTGTCCAGATCCGATCCATGAGGTATAAGGCTCCGCCACCCTTGACTTCTAAGTTCTTATCCATCCCTCTAAGGGACTCACCAGACACGTTTTCAGGTTTCAAAGTGTCGAGCTGAGCCTCCTTTATTTGCGTGGACAAGTGTGAATGGATAGTTAGAGTCAAAGATTTGACTCTATGACCAATATATTCTTTCCGACTTAGGGCGTCGGCTACTACAGTGGCTTTACCCGGATGATAACGAATTTCGCACTCGTAATCACTGAGTAGCTTGACCCACCGTCGTTGTCTCATGTTGAGCTCATTCTGGTCAAAAATGTGTTGTAGACTCTTATGGCCTGTAAAGATCATGCTTTTTGTACCATATAGGTAATGTCGCCAGATCTTCAGAGCAAACACAACTGCTCCTAGTTCAAGATCGTGGGTTGTGTAGTTAGCCTCATGTGTCTTCAACTGTCTCGAGGCATAGGCTATGACTTTACCTCGCTGCATCAGAAACACATCCGAGCCCTTGGTTTGATGTGTCGCAATAGACCGCGAAGTCTTCTATCCCTTCGGGGAGGGACAGTATTGGTGCGGTGTACAAGGCTCGCTTGAGCGTTTGGAACGCTCTTTCTTGTTTCTCTTCCCAGTCAAAGGCTACACCCTTCTGGGTCAGTGTCGTAAGAGGTTTTGCTATGCGGGAGAAGTTTTGAATGAACCTGCGATAGTAGCCAGCTAGACCTAGAAATTGATGAATTTCAGTAGGTGTCTTTGGTGCTGACCAGTTCTCGATGGCCTTAATTTTGGAAGGGTCCACGTGTATACCTTGTTCGCTAACAACATGGCCCATAAATTCGACTCGCCGAATCCAAAATTCGCACTTGGAGAACTTCGCGTAGAGCTTCTCCGATCGC
The DNA here is from genome assembly GCF_002870075.4 of Lactuca sativa. Classification (NCBI taxonomy): domain Eukaryota; kingdom Viridiplantae; phylum Streptophyta; class Magnoliopsida; order Asterales; family Asteraceae; genus Lactuca; species Lactuca sativa. Next base: position 156,764,224 of record NC_056627.2, on the reverse strand, counting down.
AATGTTTCTAAGATTTTACGAAGATGTTGGCTATGTTCCTCCTTACTTCGAGAGTAAATGAGTATGTCATCAATGAAGACAATGACGAATTGATCCAAGTAAGGACGACACACCCAATTCATCAGATCCATGAATACCGCGGGCGCGTTAGTCAATCCAAATGGCATCACTACGAACTCGTAGTGTCCATAACGAGTTCGGAAGGCTGTTTTGGGAACATCCTCTTCTAACACTCGTAGTTGGTGATATCTGGATCGTAGATCTATCTTCGAGAAGTAGTTGACTCCTTGAAGTTGATCAAACAAAACGTCAATACGGGGCAAAGGATAACGATTTTTAATGGTAAGTTTCTTGAGTTCTCTATAGTCGATGCACATGCGAAACGATCCATCTTTCTTCTTGACGAACAAGACTGGTGCTCCCCATGGTGAGAAGCTTGGTCGAATGAATCCCTTCTTGAGAAGTTCGTTAAGTTGACTAGAAAGTTCCTGCATTTCAGCCGGATCCAGACGATAAGGAGATTTGGCTACGGGGGTAGCCCCTGGTACTAAGTCGATTCTGAACTCGACTTGGCGTTGCGGTGGTAAGCCGGGAAGTTCTTCTGGGAATATGTCGGGGAAGTCGCGTATTTATGGGATGTTCTGAATGTTTTTCGTTTCTTGACTTGTATCAACGACGTGTGCGAGGAATGCATGGCACTCCTTTCGCAAACACTTCTGGGCTTGAATGCGCGAAATGATGCGAAGGCTCATACTGGGTTTGTCGCCGTACATAATTAAGGTTTCGTTGTTAGGAAGGTTAAGACGAACTGCTTTTTCGAAGCACATAATGTCGGCACGAAGAAGACTCAACCAATCCATACCGATGATAACGTCGAAACATTTAATTGGGACTGGCATGAGATCTATCTTGAAAGTATGGCCATCTAAAGTTAAGGTGCAACCTACGTATATGCAGTTTGTACTCTCTGTTTTCCCGTTAGCCATTTCTATCGTGAATGAATTATCAAATGCACATGGTTTTTGTTTTAGCAGGTGTGCAAATTTGTGACTTACAAAACTTTTCTCTGCTCCACTATCGAAAAGTATACAAGCATATGAGTTATCGAGGAGAAACGTACCAGTAACTATCGTAGGATCAGCTACCGCTTCTTCGTGGCCTAGGGCCATAACTCTTCCTACTCCTCCAGCCATCCCTGCTTTAGGGCAGTTCCTCTTGTAGTGGCCCACTTCGCTACAACCGTAGCAAGCTTGGCCCATACCGGCGTTAGGAACCTGGGTGGCTTGAGTTGTTGGAGTCTTGCAGAAACAGACTGTGTGTCCCTTCCTGTTGCAGTTAGAGCACTGCATCTCCTTGCAAGGTCCATGGTGGTGGAAGTTACACTTGGTGCACTTCGGGAGAGTTCCAGCATATGTTTTTGCTGGTAAGGGGTTCGCAGGGACAATGGGAGTAACTGTGGCAGCATTGATCACCACAAGTTGTTGTTTCTTGGAGGATCCTTGCGAAGCCCCTCTTTTCCTCTTATTCCACCCCTTCCTGTTGTGGTCGGGGTTGGACTTTTGTGGTACGGGTATAGGGATTGATGGGTTTTGAGGTTTCCTGTGGTCTATAAGATATTGTGCTAGCTCTTTGGCGCTATCGAAAGTAATAGGCCTGGAAGCTATCACACTTGACTGGATTTGGGGCGACAGTCCCTAGATATATCTCTCTATCTTTTTGCTCTGGAGAGCAACCATGTCAGGGCATAAGTTTGCCAGATCACAGAACCTATTTGTGTAGGTCGTGATGTCGGATCCAACCATTTGTAGACCCCAGAATTCTTGCTCGAGTTTTTGTACTTCGCCTCGAGGACAATACTCTTTCATCAGCATGTCCTTTAACTTTTCCCAGCTGATGGAATACGCCACCACCAAAGTCAGATAGTTAACATGGTTGTTCCACCATGTTAGTGCTCTATCAGAGAAGGTACAAGCTGCAAACTTGACCTTGTTGTCCTCCTGGCAAGCACGGATTTCAAAGACGGATTCCATCTTTTCAATCCATTGTCTCAACACCATAACACCCCCAGTTCTATTGAAGCTGCGGGGGTTTGGCGTTCGTGAAGTCCTTGTAGGTGCATTCCCGAGGGTGTCCATGGCTTTCGCGGTGGTTCGAGGGAGGTGCACCTGTTCCTGATCCACTAGGGGCATGAGCGTTGATTGCTGACACAGCAGCTGCAACTGCTGTTGTGAAAGCTGCCTGGAACATGTTGGCATCGAAAGGATTTGGTGGTTGAAGAGGTTCAGGTGGTGGTGGAGGTGGTGGTATCGGTGTTTCGTTGTTTTGGTTACGCCTTGGATTCCTGTGTGGCGGCATCTTTAACTATATGTTTAAAAGATGACGACATGGATAAGAATAAATGATTAATGAATGTGTCTCATGGACTAACTCCCCATAGCCCAACAACAGAAGGAATAGTATGACTAAATGAAGAAGATAGAATTTGGATAATAATTTCCATAAGATTAGATATCTGTCAGTAATACTGGAATTACAGATGTAAAAAGTTCGGGAAAAATGGCCTAGAAGTAGGCCTTACATCAACCAAGATGGAAAATTTGGACAGAATTAAGACTAGATTAAGACCTAACAGGTCTAAGATTTATACAGATAGGAAATTAGACCAAAGTTTTACATAACCTAGTTTATATCCAAAAGATGAGTCGACGATATTCTATCGGCGACAAGAACTGCTAGCATGAGTCCTTGATCCCGACGGTAGACGTTCAACGTCCTTTATACGCCTGTCCGACCTTGCTTGCTGAGCTCGAAGTTCTCTAACTTCAGCTCGGGTTTCAGCAAGTTCCCTCTGCAGATTTGCATTGCGGACCAGAGTCCTTTCGTGAGCAGACTCTAGTTGGCGAATATGGACAGTGTTAACACCAGAGTTGGCGTCAACTTCCAAGACTTGATTAATAGTCTCCTGAGCCATTATCGTGTTCTGAGAAATCCTACGCACCATGATTGGTAGTACTCTATCAGCAGAACCTCCTTTAGTGAGGTTGTAGAAACTTTGGTCTCCATTGTAGGGAATGGGCTGACCCTGTTCATGACTCCATGTATTCAAGTTAGTGGCCCACAGAGGTGTGGGTCCTTGAAACGCAGGACGGGGGTTCAGGTTTGTGTTTTGAGAAGCTGGGGGTAGGTTGTTGACTTCAGGCTCTGAGTCATAACTATTGGAAAAACCCTCAGCATGGTGATCATCCAAAGGGATTGGGTGATCATCTTCTGGTTCTGCCTCTAGCCAACCAGCATTGCCTTGGTTTAGGAAGTACGGATCGCCATGGTGAAATCCAGCCATTTTAATCTACGCGAGAAAAGGGATATAAGAAATAGCTAAAATAGACGAACTAACTAAGATAATTACAGTAAGACCAAATACCCCTATGGTATTTCTTTATGGTTATGTTGGTAAGTTTCTAGACTTGTTGCCATATCACAACCATTCTTGGGCATATGCTAATCACTCCTCGGACCAGCATAGTTGATCAAGCTATGCCATTCCCAAGACTGACCATATATCCCCAGGCTTACTTGTGATATTCAACAATCGTAATACTTTTGTTCTTGTCGTTGTGACACTGATTTTAGTATGAATGCAGGCATGTATACTTTGTTAAATATTTTATTATTTAAAAGTATAACTCTTAGACAGAGTGTTTTAATCCCAATGTATTTATAGTTAGTATATCTTTTATGGGTTGATATACTTTATTCACTATAAACAATGATCTGATACCAATCTGTCACACCCCAAAACCACGAATGGCGGAAACGTTCAGGGGTGGAGGACGTCATGTACAGTATCACAACAGTGTAATATAATAAACAAGCAACAACATCATCCATTGCATTATAAGTAAAGTTTTAATACATGTGTGTTCTTTCATTTTAGTAAGACACCAAAAATATACAATCAAAATAAAAGACGAGACTTGTCTGCTGCGTCTTCTCAAAACCTGGCCATCGTACCTGTCTACTGTTGACCTGAGATTACAAGTTATTTTGAAAGAGAGCATCAGCTTTAAAGCTGGTGAATTCATAAGTAATTAAGTGTCATTATCTTGCTTAAGAAAATCTGTTATGAAGGCCATGTAAACCTTTAAATGAAAATGATGATGTAAGTATGAAAAACCCTAGAAAATCCCTTAGTTTCTATAAGTATGAAATGTAGTCTTCTACCAAGACCTGAATGTTTTGTTATGACCATGTAGTCTTCTACCAAGACCCGAATGTTTTGTTATGACAATGTAGTCTTCTACCCAGACCCGAATGTTTTGTAAGTAATATGATAGTTTTTCCTTTCTATTGACTAGTACTAGAGTACTTAGTCTAACTCCTCGTTTATGTGAAAGTATCACAAAATAAAGTAAACAGGAAAAATATAGTCATGTAAGTGTTCTTATCTTGGGTTACCAGGACAAACACGACATCGCCGAAGCGAAAGATAGACCCTATGGACATCCGAAGAGTGTCCCCCCATCCTCTGTAGCGCCAGCAGGGTGGAGGGAAGGTTAGTCCCGATATCGATCTCTTAATACGGATCGTTAACCTAATGATCCTCCGAAGATTCACATATCATCCACTGTTGCAACAGTTGGACAGAGGGATGGTTAGTCCCGTCACTAACTACTAAATAAGTAACAACCTTAGACATTCGTAGACATTCATCGACCACTGGTGCTAATCAGTGGGGTTCGGAATGGTAAGTCCCGCCGATATATCCCATTGAACCGGGATAGGAAAGATAATTTACATAGTAAGTACAAATAAATCATCCTTGTAGTTCTAAGTACAAGTATCCAGGTAAGTAAATATAGGATAATGCACCTATGTAGAAGTGTTCCTGTATGGTATTCATGTAAGTGTGTTCATGTAACAGGTAAGTATATGTAAACATATTCATGTATCATGTATTCCTAAGTACCTGTACTCATGTATCATGTAAGGTATTGGTATAGACTCATGAATGAACTGACTCTTGTGTGATTCGTTGTAGTAGTAATAATGTTTGATATCTTCTAACTATCCCTATGATAGTTAACTGGAAGGTAATTGGTTGTTTATGTAGGTTTATGCACTCTTGCTACCCAAGAGACTTGGAAACTAAACGAAGGGTGAAAACTATAATCTCTAACATATAAATGAACATATGCGTATAAGTATAGTTTGATTCAAGAAGGTAAAATAATGGTTTTGCAAGATATCTAGGAGTTTTGACCAATAATTAAGAATGACTTGATGTCATTTTAATAAACATTTCAAAACTAATACTTTTGTTATCAAGGTATTTTAAGATAGAAAACCACTTCATGTGTCACCTTTTGAAATATGTGAAATCTACTGAGTGAAAACACAGTTATAAAATACATAAGATTGATTTAATAACATATTGTTTTCTACTTGTATTCCCCCCTCCCCCCCCGTTAAAACGTTAAAAATAATTTAAAACATTGATTAAGGGGTATGAACTCACCTGTAGTTGGTGGTTCGGATGAACTGGACGGTGTAGGATTGCTAGGTGTCAAGTGAGGACTTGTACACACACTACGATCCTAATGAACATATAATCACACATATATGCACTTAATTAGTCTCAAATTACTAATTGATAAAGTTAAGACATCCTAGACATAATAAACACTTTATATAAGTGTTTTAAGTCCTAAGGATTGCATCTAAGCTATTGTGGGACAATGCACTTGTGTTTAGGGTTCCAAAGGACCCCATATATGAGTTTACTCCCCATATACCATCACACTTGGAGTTTACGGTTGTAAACTCTTGAGTTTACGGCCGTAAACTCCCAACCATGGGTGTATTGTGTGTTTTGAAGTTCCAAATGATTCCTAGAATTATTCCAACTTGGTGGTTAAATTCTTGGAAGGGTTTAAGGTCTAGAAACACTCCATTTAGGAGTTTACAGCCCTAAGGCCATTTCCCTTAGAGTTTGCGGCCGTAAACTCTTAAGTATGGGTGTTTTTGATGCTTTCAAGTCTCTTGCACATGTGGTATAGGTTCTAGGTTTTTATTCCAAGCATATGAAGACCCTTGACACACTTTGGTGTCCTTAAATCATGTTTACGGCCCATGAACCATGTCATGGCCGTAAACTCATCTTTACATGTGTTATTGATGTGATTAAGGCCTTAGATTAAATGGGAACAAGTCTAGTTAAAAGTCTAAGGCTTTAGGTGCCTTAAAAGCACCATTTGGAGCTTGAATTTCGAGTTCATGGCCTAAGATATTCTTGGGCCGTAAACTCCCAAAATTGGGTGATCTTTGCTTGATTTCATGTCCCTAATACACTCCTATACAAGTCCAAGGCAGTAGCATAACATAAGGGTCGGTCTAGGCTTTGTTTCGGGAGTTTACCGCCCAAGAACACCTTGGGGAGTAAGCTCCTAAATCTAGTGATTTAGCCTTCTAAATCATGTTATAAACACATATAAAGCTTTCTAACACTACTAGAAAGAGGTACTCACAATTTGGGATAAAAAACCCGAAGATCCGTGAGAGAGAAAATGGGTTTTCTCTAGTTGGAAATGCGAATAATGAATGAATTTGGTTCAGAATTCTATTTATAGTCCTGAGATATTTTTGGCAGAAAATATTTTTATTCCTGAAATGATCTCTAATATAATAGAGTGTTGGAATAACAGAGTTGCACTAAACCCTAGTGCATCCACTCTCTTGATATCTCCTGAAGTGTAAACCCTGAATTATTCAAACTTACACGAAAAAGTCTGAAAATTAACTGTGACTGCTATAACTTCTATTGAAGTGATATAGTTTGTACAGAAGGAAATTTCGGGTTGTCACATATAGAGTCCAACCATGTTATCTATGCGAGAATTGGGGTAAGAAAATAATTATTAGACGAATTATCTAGATAATTATTTAGAAAATCTTCATTAGTTACATCACTATTTGTGAAGTGCATACCAGTTATATGTAATCGAAACAAGATAGGCCTTCGAATAAGTGATCTTAACTCCATATTAACACAGAATAGGGGTGAAGTAAAATTTTCACAGATTCTAAGTCTATAACATCCTAATTACATATAGCCTTAGCGTATCCACTTAGCAACTATCAACTCCGTAATGAAGATCCCGTTTTAGTTCTCAAGTATAAAGTACTTATAGTAACACCAAATACTCCTATAGTATTTTAAGTTTAATGTTATGTTCTACTGTTCTCATTGTGCTAGGGTTGGTAAGATTTTAGCATTGTTGCAACCACACAACTACACTTAGGCACATGCTAGTCAACCCTCGGATAATATAGGTGATCAGGCTATATCTTCCCAGTTTTGACCATATGTCTCTAAGCCCACTTGTGTTGCCCAACAATCGTAATTCTTTTGTATTGTCCTAGTGACACTGATTTTAGTATGAATGTAGGCACGTATACTTTCTTAAATATTTTATTATTTAAAGTATAAACTCTTGGTCGGAGTATTTTTAATCCCTTATGTATTTATAGTTAGTATATCTTTTATGGGTTGATATACTTAATTCACTATAAACAATGCTCTGATACTAATGTGTCACACCCCAAAACCAAAAACGACGGAAACGTTCTGGGGCGGAGGACGTCATGTACAGTATCACAACAATGAAAAGTAGTAAACAAGCAACAACATCATCCATTGAATTAATAATATAATTTTTATACAAGTGTGTTCTGTCAAATTATAATAGACACTAAAGCATAAATCAAAATGAAAGATGAGTCTTGAACAAGCTCCATCTTCTCTAAACCTTGCATCGGTACATGTCTATAGATGACCTGAGGATACAAGTAATTTTGAAAGCGAGTATCAGCTTTGAAGCTAGTGAGATCATAAGTATTTTAGTGTCTTAATTTGTAAGTAAGTATTTGTATGTATGAATTTGTATGTAAGAATTTGTAAGTATATGAATTGTAAGTATTGAAAGTGTATATGAACTGTAAGTATGAAAATGTTTGTAAAACAACTGTAAACGTTTGAAAAACCCTAGAAATCCCTATGATTCCTATTAGTAACAAAAGGAGTCTTCTACCAAGACTTAACTGTTCTCAATGTAGTCTTCTATTAAGACCCAACTGTTTTGAATGTAGGTCTTCTACCAAGACCTAACTGTTCTGAATGTAGTCTTCTACCAAGACCTAACTGTTCTGAATGTAGTCTTCTACCAAGACCTAACTGTTTTGAATGTAGTCTTCTACCAAGACCTAACTGCTCTGAATGTAGTCTTCTACCAAGACCTAACTACTCTGAATGTAGTCTTCTACCAAGACCTAACTGCTCTGAATGTAGTCTTCTACCAAGACCAAGCTGTATTAGTATTACCCTTTGGAACAAGGGCCACTAACAATGTTAACTGAAGACATCCGTAGATGTACATTTACCTCTGTTGCTAACAGCTGGGTATAGGAATAGTCAGTCCCCAAAAGTATGCCTGTAATGGTATTAACCGTTGACATCCGTGGATGTGCTTTTACCTCTGTAGCTAACAGAGATTCTAGGAGTGGTCAATCCCGCAACGTATCCATTGGTACTAGGATATTAAATCCAATCTATCTCGTCAATTATGTGATTGAATTACAAGGTAATGATTAGAATGAGGATTATATAACAGAATCTATACATATAACTTGTACTAGAAATTCTTGTAAGTGTACTCATGAAAATGTGATCATGTGACAATATCTATGTAATAGTATCGTAATGTAGTGTAATTTTCTAGCTGTAGTGTACGTGCTCTCTATCTAGCAAGTATAGTAATGTATTGTAATGTTCTAGCTGTAGTGTATGTGCTCTTTATCTAGCAAGTATAATAATGTACTGTAATGTTCTAGCAAGTATTGACTCATGAATGAACTGACTCATTGTATGGCATCGCGTTCTAGTAATAGTTCTAGTAATAGTTCTAGTATCTTCCTAAACTACCCATATGGTAGTTTACTAGTAATCTAACTGGTACGTATGAACATGGATGTATACCCTTGCTACCCAAGGGCATTGGGTGAACGGGAAGGGCCTTTATGACTACATATGTACATATGTTATATAACTAATATTTAAACGACCTTCGGACGAGTACCCGATATCCCACCAGACCACATCTCAAGCGCGAAAAGGAAATAGGGTGGATAGCCTTCCTAAGTCTTTTAAACATTTCTTATATAACTATACATATAGAGGCATGCAATTTATAATATAAAAGCATAAATAAGTTTTGTAAAACCTTTGAACATAATTATTAACTTAAGAAAAGATCGACTTGATGTCAATCTATAAAACGGTTTGAAGGCATGGGTTTGATAAAACGGTTTAGTATAAAGAAACATTTGTTTGAAACACAATTGTAAATAACTTTGAAAAGTAATATACAGAGTAAAATGTACAGAGAAATAAGAAGTTTTAAACACATAAAGTGTTTATGAAAGACATTTGAAGGAAACTGTTTGGTAAAACGGCTAATGAGTAGCCAATCATTTGAATGCTGCTTATTAATCAGATGTGATTGATATAATAATTAGCATAATTCTACTTGTATCCCCCCCATAAAACATTTAAAAACAGTTTAAAACATTGATTAAGGGGTATGAACTCACCTGTGGTAAGTGGATCGGAAGGAAGTGTCGGATAAGTGCTTGGTGTCAAGTGAAGACTTAGACATGCACAAACATCCTTATAACATATAAGGATATATGTATATACACAATTAGTCTTTAAACAAATAATAAACAAAGTTAAGACACTCTAGGACATGCTAAACACTTTATACATGTGTTATACGTATCAAGGTGCATCTAAGTGTTGTAGGGAAAGGATAGTGTGTTTGGGGTTCAAGGGTAAACTCCCTTGGAGTTTACGGTTTTAATGGTCATGACACCAAGAGTTTACGACAGTAAACTCTAGAGTTTACGGTCGTAAACTCTAGTCCTAATTACTAGGTTTTGTTTGGTGGTTTAACAAGCCTCTTGGAGCGATTCTACTAAGTGGTTTGGCCTTTGGAATGGACTAGGGCATCAAAACACCTCTTTTGAGGAGTTTACAGCCTCATGTTGTTTTCCCTTGGGTTCATATACCGTAAACCCATATGGAAGAGTGTAAAGCCATGTTTTCAAGTCCCTAACACAATTAGGGAAGTGTATGAGCTAGTTTCTAAGCCTAAGGAAGGAAAATGACCAACTTAAACTCACTTTAGAGTGTTTACGGCTTTGGGAGATCCCCAAACCGTAAACCCCTATATTTGATGGTCTTTGATGTTTTTCTAGGTTTAAACTCAATGAGGAAGGGTTTAAACATGTCAAGGAAGGTTTAAACATCAAACTAGGGCTTAGATAAGGACTTAGGCACACTTTGGTGCCCTTTATGGTGTTTACGGCCCAAGAACATTCTTGGACCGTGAACACCTTCAATCTTGTGTTCTTCACATATTTTCTTGATGTTTAAATGTAGTACTAGCTTAAAATCACTCAAGGATAGAAGCACTTACTATTGGAAGGCTTGATTTGTGCTAAAAGGCCAAGAACACTTAGTGTGTGTTCTTGGTGTTTTGGAAAATCTAAACAAAACAAAAAAATGAATGGATGAATAGATGCACAATCACTAGATTAAGTGTTTTACTAACTTGAAATGGTTAGAACACTTGCAACTTTGAAGATTTGGAATTAAATCTTGGATGATACTTGAGAGGATATTTTGGAGTTTACTCTTTTGACTTTTGGGGAGTAAACACAAATGACTAACTTTTTGGGGAGTAAACTCATACATAGGCATGAGTTTACGGTTTTGGTGATTTCTAAACCCAAAACATAAAAGTTTGGTCGGATGTTTCTAATACGCGAAGTGTTTGCGGTTTTCAAAAATCAAAACCCGAGACGACACTTTCTTTCACCCGTTCGTTTAAAAATAATATTAAAATAATCAAACGAACTTTATATTTCTTAAAAATAAGAAATAATGACATTGACTTATGATACGAAGGGGTTGACTTTTAGGGTTTGACCGAATGGAAATTTCGGGTTGTCACATCATCCCCCTGTTAAAGGGAATTTCGTCCCGAAATTAGAATTTAGATAAAGAAGTAGTTATGATTGATCGAGTCGAGAGGAGGGAACGTCCTAATCGATTGGTTCTAGTGCTCCTAAGTGAAATCGGGTCCTCGGTTGGTATCCCAATGAACCTTCACTAACGGGAGGCTGCGTTGCTTCGTCCGCTTGACCTCTCGGTCGAGGGTCACTGCGGTTCAAATACGAAGGCGAGGATCTCTACGAGTGGATTTACAAGAGTCCTAACGGAAAGGTATGGTTTCATGATCGAGACGCGAAGAGTAAAATGTACGTTGCTGAGTTCGCAGAGTAGGTCTAGTTTGTGCGAGGTACAAGACCGATTCTGGTAAGAATCCTGGAGGTCCTATCTATCTTGGATTTTGCTTTCCACGCGATACAAAGCATATTAAGCCATTCCCAGAGTGAGTTTTCCCTAAAGAACTTGGTCTCTCACTTGGAGCTTCCAAGGGTTCTTTCTCTTGCTAAACTTCCCAGTCAAGGGCCACTCCTTGCTGGGTCAAAGTCGAAAGGGTTCCTGTAATTTGCGAGGAGTTCTGAATGAACTAAGACAGTAGGTCTGTAAGACCTAGAATGTGGCGAATTTCTGTCGGCGTCTCTGGTGTCGACAAATTCTCAACGGTTTTGACAAATTGAAAGAGTACTCAAAATTTTCCACATCACTAATAGTGTGTCGTAGGAAATCTAACTCTTAAATTTCAAAACTCGTGTTTAGAGAACTTTGCGTAAGTTCCTCCGACGGTAATTTTTCCATGGGTTCCTTCTTACTACGAGGGCAGATAAGTAAGTCGTTACATGGAGAATGATGAACCTTCTTATAGAAAGTACTTCTATACGAGCTCGACCCCCCATGATTCACGGTTGTTTACATTTGACGGACTTTTTTGTTCCTTTTTGAAACATTTTTGTGTTCGTCCGTTTGGAAATACTAAATTGTTTTCTTCTGGTTATCAACATCCATATCCTATGGAGGGTTGGATAATGCTCTCGGGATATCCTCATACCCTCCGACTTCCAAAAAATATTCTTTTGCATCAAATTTACGCTCTCGATAACCTTTTAACAAATCCGCTTGAAAACTCTTTGACAACATACGAGCGTCTGGATCCCTGTACATCTGATCCAAATCAAACTTTGTCTACAAAAAAAGTTAACAAAGTAAAAACCAGTCATAACTTCCCATATAAAATATTCTTATATAAATAATTTAACCCTAAATGTTGTATTAGTGTATCCTTTATTGCAGGGGAAACTTTTTTCTAAGTCCATTTATCAAAAGGGACCATCCACCACATTATTTTGCCAATTTTGTCATGCAAACGTGTCTTTCGGCTTTCCCACGGGATCATATCTCATATCCCTATCATAATCCATGTTAATAGGTTGCGCTTATTTTGTAAGAGTGCTTGATGTGTGTAAAATGCACTAGTTTTATTCCTATTACTTCAAACACAAATAAACACATAGAAGGCAGTGTACCTATCGTTTAGCAATATAATTGAAGCAAGAAGGGTATCGAACACAGGAACGGTAACAGTTAAACTAAATACTAGAATTACCTAATTTAAACAAACAATAAAAAGAAAGGGTTTTCTCTAGTTTTGCAAGACTAGAAACTTAATAATTAACTACTGCTTAAACAAAAACAACTAACAGCTAAGGAAATTAAAGATAACTAGATTCAATAATAAAAGAGACTTATGTTTAGGTTCGACTCACTTGTTTCTATAGTTGATTTTATGGCAAGTGCAATGGATTATTTTGTCATTGGCTACCGATTAATGTCATTAGGCTCATGTTCACTCTTACTAATTCGTAGAAAACAAATTAATTTAAACAATGGCCAATTTGTTAAACTAATGAATTTCCTAGTATTTTGATTCGAGTTATGTAAGACTTGTAGTTGTACCTAATTAAATGACTAATTTAATCAACATCTTGTATGGTTGTTCTTCACACACGCTTACACATTAACTTTCCTGTTTTCTATTAATCCTAGGTTCATATTCACTAATACTAAGCATATAATGTTATTTTCATATAAATCATATGACACAAGTAATTAAGAGGATGTTTATGCAACTTAATACACTTGATAATTAACAGAAAATAATTATTATCAACACATAAGGATCGTTTAAATTTTCTCCAAATCAAATAATCCATACCATAAAATCAATTCATATTAACAAGCTAATCAACCCTAAACAGAAGTATTGAGTTTTAGCTCATGTTTACAGCAAATAATATCTCAAAAACTAAATTCATAAGTAAAAACATAGTTTTGGGCAATAGATTAAGAAGAAGAGAGTATATGTTGCCTTCGATCTCTTTTAAATTGAACTCTAGGGTAAATCTTCGAACTCCAGAGCTTCAATAACCTTTCAATCGCAGCTAAGTCGCTAAGGGATCCGAAAGAAGTCTTTGTCTCGGCCTATTATGTCATATATATAATTTTTTGAAAACAGGGGCGACTTGTCGACTCCCATAGATCGAATCGACGAGTTCGTAACTTAAATCCCGTGGGCGGCAAGTTTACAAAGTTTCACGAATATTTGTGTCTACTCGGCGGGTCGATGTCCAACTCGGTGATTGCTTTACTCTTTTAGCTTGTTTTCTTCTTTATTTACTTCCCAAGCTTCCGTTCACTAATCTTGCTTTCTTTTTAACCCGAGCATGTCTTTTAGGCTGAAAATACAATTTAAACACAATTAAGTACCTTTTGTTCAATAATTAGGACAAATTAGCCAAAAATATTAAGATTTTAGACAAAATATATAACTAAATATGCACATATCAAAATACCCCACATTTGACTTTTGCTTGCCCCGAAGCAAAACCGAATTTTAACACACTAATACCACATAAAACAATCCTAATCAAACCCAACCATTATGCCAAGACCGCAATGCATGCATTTGTGTCTAAAATTTTCTTAAGGACCCCCCAAATCCTAAATACTTACAATTCTCATAAACAGTCACCCACTTCTTTTGAACAGCGCTCATTTTATGCATCCCTCCGAATCCAACCATAGAAAACTCTCTTAACCTCAAGGTATTTTTGGTTAAGCTACCCAAGCACACATAATCTAGAAAAATTACAACTTTTGATACCACAATTGAGCTCTATGAATTCTTCAATTTCTTGAACATTTGATCTTTGATTTCTTGAATTCGCCACCTTTTTGTTTGATTTTTGGTATCTTCAACTTTTTGATTTCTTCAAAATTTTCGATCTTCAGTTTTATTCTTTTATGCCTCCAAAACTCTTCCAACTTTTTGGTAAATTCTCTTTTTTTTATATCACTTTTTCATTTTTTTTTCACTCAATCCCCACATGCTTACGCAAGGGAGCTTAACTTCAACCCTTATTGGTTAAAGGTACTAGTCTTCATGGATACATTTCAAGTACACGAAGCTAAACATGTTGCGTCCCTCAAACTAAGCGAGGTGTGTTTTGGTCCCATGATTTCACTAGAATAAAGGGGGCCACAAATGCATTATAACGTGTATAAGCTCAACTAAACATTAGGGCCCTCATAGAATCATCAAACATAATACTAGCATGAATCCTAATTGATTTTACCAAAACTTTCTAAATTAAACCCTAGCAATTTTTATGAATATTTTTTTTTTAAATTAACCTATGATTCTAAATTTGACTAAATGTAACCAACCCCTACCCACACTTAATTTATGCAATGTCCCGCATTGCATATTATGCATGATAAAGAACAAAATAAAGAGAGAATTAGATCAAACTCCCCTAGGATAGTAGTTGCGAGGTTGATCGTCTTCATGTAAAGCTCCATCTTCAGTTGACTTCGGCATGAGAACAGCTCATCCATGCCTTGGATATCAAATCTCGTGTGGTTGACAGCTCAAAATATAGAAGAAAAAAACATGGAAATACTCAGGAAATAATCTTCAAAGAATATGATTAATGCCCACATCAAATGTGGTCAAATTGTGAACTCGAAAATAAAAGAATTAGTGACTCATCGAGTGCATATGAGGACTCGCTGAGTTGTAGCGTAGCTGGAAGAATAATCGGGTTTTTTAACTTGGACTCGCCGAGTTAAGGATATGGACTCGATGAGTCAACACTATATGGAAAAAAAAAACTCTTTTTTTTGCTTCAGGTTCATTTTGGAATTTAAGGAGAATATTAAGGCAATACTCCCACTTGTTTACATTCAGTAAAATGTAATCTGTAACCCCTCTAACAGTCGACTCGATATCGGACTCAAAACTCCTATCTTCTCGTCTAGACCCGACTCTTCACTTTATTCCCTTACGCTCTATACTGTTGCATTCATACCCTCATCCTAATTCCGAAAAGATCAAAACAACATACAAGTAACAAAAAAAGAAAAACAACTAAAAATCCTAATTGCTAATTGTTCAAATATTAAACCAAACAAACAAAACAACCCAAAATAGAAATTGTCTTAAAGCAAACCACACTAATAAAATTAAAAAGGATAAACTAATCATCATCTTCTTCCTCATCATCATCTCCATCTTCGCTCCCCCCAACTCCACTTCTTCTCAAGTTGACCCTTTCTTCCCAATTCCTAATATGCAAGTACCCGGGTCCGTCCATAGGCAGAATGTGCATGTGGTTCATCATATGGGCAAGAGCCATATAATTGTAGTTTATACCTTTCCTAATATCATCTTGATACCGTCTCAACTCCACATTGTACCAACCCATTGGTAATTCATCTTCCACTTGGATTACCGGGGGGTCTTCTTGAACGTTCCCTTACCTCGGTCTAACCCGTCTACCCGACTGTTCAAGAGCTATCACATCATCATCCTCTGGGATGGCAAAGTTACCACCACCATAGTCTTCAACAATCCTTGCTCTCTTGTAAAGCATAAAACTAAACAGAGGTGTATGTAACATAGTTAACATACTCCTAACTCCTCTTTCCATAACCATGTATGACCTTGCTAATAAAGTAACAAACATTCCCCCATTTATTTTTGAAGTTGTCCTATTCTTCACCGCTCTCTCTCCCAAATACCTCGCTAAGCAATATGAGATATTGCAAAATGTATTGGGCATTATAATGCACCACAAATAAAACACATCAAGGTTCCGGACCTTGTCATCATCTTTTCGCATGTTTATGGTGCTAGCAATCAAACGGTGAATTAAGCGATGAATGGGGGATCATATGCTCCCCTCTTGAGTTGTAGAAGGAATATAGACTCTATTTGCTATTGTATTCCACCAAGTTCCACCAATTGTTCCCTCCAGAAAATCTTTGTGGCAATTTTCCAAAAACATCCCAAAGGCTTCAGTCATAACCTCCGATTCATCATAGATGCCCAGTCTCCAGCCCAACTTTGCCATACTGCATTCACGGTATTCACCTCCAAGGCAGAAAGTAAAAATATTTTGATTATAAAAATCATTCCCTCTCTGGAATGATACCGTGGCAAAGAACTCTAGGCAAAACTCCTGGTACACTGGTTCTTGAATTTGGAACAACCTCCTCCAGCCATTGCAAGTAATTGAGATCCCATTTTGAACAAAAACCTTAGTAAAATAAGGATACTTGTCTGTTAAACCCACTTGACCCATCCATTCTGTGACAACTCGAAATTTCCATTTTGTACGAACAGTATCTATTCAATACAAGCTAGTCCAGTTTCAATGAATTTTAGACTTTTCCGAATAAGTTTGTGTACATTAGGGTTTACGTTTAAAGAGATATCAGGAGAGTGGATGCTCCTGGGTTTATGAAACTTTAGCATTTCAAAACTTCATAATGATATAGTCCAATTCCGGAATAAAAATATTTTCTGCCAAAATATTTCAGGACTATAAATAGATTTCTAAACTAAAATCATTCATTATTCACATGTCCAACTAGAGAAAAGCCATTTTCTCTCTCACGGATCTTCGGGTTTTCATCCCAAATCGTTAGTACACTTCTCTAGTCATGTTATAATGCTTGTTTTATGCTTAATAACATCTATTGTATGTCAAAAAATGTGAGATCCGGGAGTTTACCGCCCAAGAACGTTCTTGGGGAGTAAACTCCAAAATGGAGCTTAAAGGCCATCTAGTCCCATTTCCTTGTTAGGTAACTAGTTTAGGATGTTATGTATGATCATTTGAGGCTAGAAATCAACCAATAACACATAGCTTTAGGAGTTTACGGCCCAAGAGTTTCTTGGACCGTAAACACCAAATTCAAGGGCCAAAAATGTGTCCTAATTACTCCTAAGGCTTTAGACATTAAACCCCATTTAATCCTAGCTAATTTATGGAATTTTAAACATCAAGAACACCCCTTAAAGGGATTTTATGGCCAAGGATATGCTCTTGGGCCGTAAACACAAAGTAAGGGCACCAAAGTGTGCCTAGAGTCCCCCTTAGCCCTAAACAAAAGCCTAGAAATTATCCTACTTGTGCAAGAGACTTAAAAGAATTAAAACATCCATCCCATGAGAGTTTACGGCTGTAAACTCTAAGGGATATGGTCTTTTGGCCGTAAACTCCTCAAAGGAGTATTATCTATGCCCTAAACTACCCAAAGGATTAAACCACCAAGCTAGGCTTATTCTAGAAATCATTTAGCACCTTAAAACACCCAAAACCACCAAGATTGGAGTTCACGGTCGTAAACTCAAGGGTTTACGACCGTAAAATCCTTGTTTGGGTTTTATTGGGTAGTAAACTCTTATTCAAGGTCATTTAGTACATTAAACCCCTTTAGCCTTGTCCCGTAACAACCTAGAAGCAACCCTTAGGACATTTAACAATTATACAAAGTGTTTACATGTTCCTGAGTGTCCCAACTTATTTCATTAAGTTATTATTTGGCTAATTAGTTACATATGTGCTCATTATATGATAACTAGGCTCATGCGTGTGAACAAGTCTCCGTTTGCCACCTAGCACGGTATCCGACACTACAATCCAAACCACTCACCACAAGTGAGTTCATACCCCTTTAATTAACCTTTGAAATGCTTTTAAATGTTTTAAATACTTTATGGGGGGGGAATACAAGTTAAATACTTATAGTTATTGCATCAATCACCTGTGATTACATCAATCACATGTGATTAATAACTAGAAAACAAATGATTTTATCACTGTTCAAACTGTTTCTCAAACTGTTTTACTTCAAAATGTTTTACAAACTCTTTTACTTATCAAATGCTTTTATTAAACTTTGTTTTAATTCTTATAAATTGCATGCCCATATACGTATAGATATATAAGTAATGTTTAAAGGGCTTAGGAAGGTCATCCGCCCTATTTCCTTTTTCTCGATTTGGATGTGGTCTGGTGGGATTTCGGGTAACCGTCCGAAGGTCGTTTCAGTATTAGTTATATATCAAATTTACATATATAGACATAAAATTACTTCCATATTCATGCGTACTAGACACATCATTAGTAAGTTACCATCGGGGTAACACAGGATCATACTACTACAACTTCTAGATCAATGAGTCAGTTCATTCATGAGTCTATACATTACATTACTATGAGAACATATACATTACATTACTATGAGAACATATACAACTATACTAAAAAGAGAACATATACAAGTATACTAGGAGGAGAACATATACAACTATACTAGAACGAGAAACATTACACTACATATACAAGAATACGTTAACAATTGTGATCCACTGTATCGGAGCATGCCTTAATTGTCATGGCCCGAGTTGTAGCCAGAATTCTCTTGGAGGGAGAGCGTGAGTTTGCGTATAGATCTATACTGGATTGACTATCCTACACCTTGCTGCTAGCTACAGTCGGACCTGCAGGTCTGCGGGTGCCAAACGTCATTCCGTTATTACAACCATTCGTATGTCGTTGTTACCAGTCGATAGTATGGTGCAATTTATCACATTGTACCTTAATATAAATCCGGTTTAAGGTAGTTAGTACAGCAGTAGTTCCTATAATACAAAACTACAGTACTACAATGATTTACCCATTACATATTTTTAGTGATTATTTCACTTAAACATTAATCTACAAACTATATTTTGTTAAATGATAGTTACACTTGGGAAATTACACACTTTTACAACAAACGAGCATATAAAACAGTTAAGCCTTGGTAGAAGGCTACTTTAATAGAAAATATAGGTTTTTTTGTGAAATTCAAACTTTTACAAACACTTACAAACAATTGCTTACATTTTACAACTTATACTTGAGACAGGTTCAAACGTTTTTGATAACAAACACAGACACTAAAATACTTATGAACTCACCAGCTTTATGCTGATAAACTCTTTCAAAATAACATGTATTCTCAGGTCATCAGTGGACAGGTACCGAGGCCAGCTTTTGAGAAGATGGAGCACATCCATGACTCATCTCATTATTTTGATTTACATTATATTTTTGGTGTCTAAAACTGTACAGAACACGCTTGTATTAAAATTATATATTTAATGCAATGGATGATGTTGTTTGCTTATTTACATTTACTGTGTTGTGATACTTTACATGACGTCCACCGCCCCAGAATGTTTCCGCCGTTCTTGGTTTTGGGGTGTGACTGTAACAGCCCGAAATCTCAGGTATTATTAAATTATGTTTTTGGGGTAATTTAAGAGGGGACTCAGCGAGTTGGAGCCTAGACTCGCCGAGTAGGATCGCAGACTTGGTCGCGGGTTCGCGACTGGACTCAACGAGTCCAAATATGGACTTGGCGAGTCTACGCTGTTTAGCGAAAACCCTAACCGTTCAGGTTTGGGACATATAAAGGAGACTTATTGGCCGTCATTATTCATTTTAGCCTTCTGAGAAGAACCCTAAATCGATTGGGTGCATCTGGAGCAAGGATCTTAGGCCATTGTTGATTATAGAAGAGTGGTTGTGCAAGGAAGAGAAGGGATTGGCTAAAGGAGCAGCAAGGGGGTCACATTCTGAGGATTGGGGATACAGAGAATACATCATCCATGTAAGAATTCGTGTATGCTCTGCTATATTGATGTATTTATGGATTTAGGGTTTATGGAACCCTTGTATGATTAGATTGACTGTTACCCTAGTCCCCTAAACGAGTGTAACCCTGTATTGAGACCTATGGAGGTCCAGAATGTCCCATGTCTATGCATTTTGGGAATTGATGAAGGTTTTGGATTGGAATCCTTATGCCTTAGGTCAAAATGTAAATTATGAATCACATGGTGTATCATGAGCACTAAAATGACGGCTTCACGTGGTGGATCATCCTAGGAAGGCCAGACATAGGAATGGTCGAAGCAGTTCTGACCTTAGGATGCAGTTTGAGCGGTTGCATGGCATGGACTCGCCGAGTTCGATGAGCAGACTCGGCGAGTAGCTTGAAGATTTACTGGGACTCGTCGAGTTGTTCTTCAGACTCGGCGAGTTGAGTCGGGGTGGCCCCGCGATTCTTCCAGGAGTAGCTCGTCGAGTCAAGGAGGATACTCGACGAGTAGATAGGGAATCCCTGAGAGTTGGAGGACGTCTAGACTCGCCGAGTCGCCATGGTACTCGTCGAGTCCGGTCGAGTTGACCGTTGACCGTTGACCAGAGTTGACTTAAGTCTAACTTCTTAGGGATAGTCACACTTAGAAGATATAAGTGTTAATGAGATATGTGATGTTATAGGGAGGTTGTAGCTCGTCGGATTGTGCACGAGTGATTTCAGGATTTGCTAGCTTTCAGCATTTACGAGGTGAGTTTTCTCACTATACTGTACCCGGAAGGGTTTGACTGTGTGACCGGAAGGTCGGATATGATATATGATATGTATGCTATATGTGGTAAGTTATTTGTTATATGTGCTATGTATGCTATGGGCCGAAAGGCGAATATATTATGGGCCGGAAGGCAATATGTTATGGGCCGGAAGGCGATATGTTGTGTGATGGACCGGAAGGTTGGCGTGGGTAGGACCGGAAGGTTTACCCAGCAGGGACGGAAGTCCCCTGAGACACATGGACCAGAAGGTCAGGGCCTGGAAAGGCGTATGTGCGTAAGTTGTATATTGGGGAACTCACTAAGCATTTATGCTTACAGTTGTTGTGCATGTATTTCAGGTACTAGCGAGGACCGTGGGAAGGCGCCGGCGTGATCGATACACACTGAAGAACGCTTTTATGATCTTGGGATTTTGATTATTTGTATTTGATAGAATACTTAAACTAATTATGCCTTGTTTTGGATGGAAATGAATATATTTTTAAAATGAAGAATTTGTTTGAGAATTTGCGTTGTTACAATTGGTATCAGAGCCTTGGTTTGAGGGATTCGGGTGCACCTTCGGGGGTAACTGAACTCAAACCGAGGATTTGAGGAAACTTTTTAAATAAAGGCATAAACTTTGTAAATGGTTTTGTGGTAAGCAAGAAAGAAGCAGTGTGTACGATCAGTCAGCGCCCGAACGGTGAAGATCCCCAAAATACCTTACAATATTATATGATATGAATTGTTATGCATGCTAGAAGACTAGGTATTCATGATAGGACTAGAGCGGCCTGATCTGTGATGCCTTAGTCTAGGGAAGTTTGCCTATATGAGATGCTTTTCTAGTATGCGGGTAGATAGTGCATATCAGAAGTAGAGTACTCACTATCCGGAGTTTGGGGAGGAAGACTTGGGATGAACGCTGATGCAGTGTGGTCGGTAGTATTGGGCCCGTACTACCGAGGACACCGGGTCAGTGGGAGACCCAAGTAAGAATCCCTGGATATCGGGGACTGAGTAGGGTTGAGTATCGAGTACGATTATACTCGTTGGAATCTCTGATAGATTTATGTTGTATTTCAGAGATATCATGGTTAGACCGCGTCACGGAGCGAGTTCGAGCGGTGTGAGTGACGAGGAGATTCGTCAGATGATTCACGAGGAGGTAGCGGCGGCGATCCGGGCTGAGATCCCGGAGATGTTTGGGTCTATTAAGACCACCCTGATGGAGATGTTTGATGAGCGGTACGCCGCATTGACTGAGGCTGCAACCGCTGCAGCCACCGCTAGGCCACAGGGGGGTGACTCGTTGCTGTTCCGAGAGTTCAGCAACACGAAGCCACCAGAGTTCGATGGGACGCAGGATCCGATTGCTGCGATGAGGTGGATCGCGGATATAGAGGGGTGCTTCTACACTTGTTCATGCCCGGAGCACCTGAGGGTACGGTTCGCATTGAACCAGGTCCGTCTGGGAGCGAAGGACTGGTGGAAGTTCGTGACGGCGAACTTCACTTTGGCAGAGACTACAGCAGTGACATGGGAGGGGTTTACTGCCATGTTCAGGGATGAGTACGTTCCCCCGGTGAAGAGGGAACGATTGGTTCAGGAGTTCTTAACCCTCAAGCAGGGTACTGATTCTGTTGCGGTGATCACGCGGAAGTTTCATGAGAGGGCGATGTTCTGCCCCGAGCTGGTGTCCACTGATCAGGCTCGGATGAGCCGGTACTTGGGAGTGTTGAGGAGGGATATCCGGGAGTTTGTGTCAAACTCCACTTACCATACTTTTGCTGAGCTTCAGGCGAATGCCAGGAAGCGCGAGATCGAGTTGGAGACCCAGGCCAGGGAGGAGGCCGAGTCTCAGCGGGTGAACCGGCGACCGGCTCAGTTCCAGCCGGCAACCAAGCGGATAAAGTCCGCCGATGCGAGCAAAGGAGGTTCGAAGGGCCGCACTTGCAGAAATTGCGGCAAGGGTCATGAGGGGGCGTGTCGATCTGGTGCTTGCTACAAGTGTGGCAAGGAGGGGCACATTGCTAGGGAATGTCCCAAGGGATTTACGGTTTGCTTTCATTGCAACCAGACAGGCCATAGGAAGGCCGAGTGCCCTCAGCTTCTTCAGGGACCTGCACCTGCTGCCGGAGCTACTGCAACTCGACCGGTGAAGGCCGAGGCCCCGAGGGCTCAGAGAAGGGCTTTTCAGCTGACTGCGGAGGAAGTCCGCGCTGCACCCGACGTCGTGGCAGGTATGTTGAAATTCATGTATTTATTTTAATGTCGAGATGTTATGCTTATGTTATTATATGCGTAGGTACTTTCCTTGTGAACTCTGTGCCTGCCTTAGTGTTATTTGACTCGGGTGCGAGTAGGTCCTTTGTGTCCTTAGCCTTTAGTCAGCATATCAGCGTTAGTTGTGAGTCGTTGAGTCGACCTTTGAGAGTTTCTATAGCTGACGAGAAAGTGATTTGTGCCACGGAGGTTCTTCGAGGATGTGTGCTAGAGATTTTCGGGGTTGAATTCCCGATTGACCTGATTCCTATTACGATGGGTGATGTCTGTGTCATCGTGGGCATGGACTGGTTGAGCCGATTCGGCGCTGTCATCGACTGTGAGCGTCAGTTGGTGACTATACGAGACCATAGTGGGGGAGTTCTTCCGGTGTACGGCGAGGGTACCCGTTCAGGATCAGCTTTTTGTTCGGCTGCTAGGGCGAGGCAGTGTCTACAGCAGGGCTGTAAGGGTTTTTTGGCGTATGTTATGGATACGCGGGAGGTTTCTGAGAGACCAAAATCAGTTGAGGAGGTCCCTGTGGTGCGCGAGTTTCCAGATGTTTTCCCCGAGGAGTTGCCGGGAGTACCTCCTGTGAGGCAAGTAGAGTTTGGTATCGATCTGGTTCCGGGGGCCGCGCCTATTGCTAAGGTACCTTATCGTCTTGCACCTCCACAGATGCAAGAGTTGTCCTCGCAGCTCCAGGAGTTACTGGGGAAGGGATTCATTCGGCCGAGCAGCTCGCCGTGGGGAGCTCCTATTCTATTCGTCAAGAAGAAGGATGGTTCACACCGGATGTGCATTGATTACCGGGAGTTGAACAAGTTGACGGTCAAGAACCATTATCCGTTACCGAGGATCGATGACTTATTCAATCAGTTGCAGGGAGCATCTTGGTTTTCCAAGATCGATCTGAGGTCAGGGTACCATCAGGTGAGAGTACGGGATGAGGACGTCCAGAAGACAACGTTTAGGACGCGATATGGGCATTATGAGTTTGTGGTGATGCCTTTTGGACTCACCAATGCCCCGGCTGTGTTCATGGATCTCATGAACAGGGTATGCAGGCCGATGTTGGATCGGTCAGTGATTGTATTTATCGACGACATTCTGGTGTATTCGAGATCTAGAGAGCAGCATGAGGAGCATTTGAAGGAGGTCCTTGAGGTATTGAGGTCGGAGAAGCTTTATGCAAAGTTCTCCAAATGTGACTTCTGGTTGCGGGAGGTCCAATTTCTAGGACATGTGGTTAATCAGAAAGGGATATTGGTCGATCCGGCCAAGGTTGAGGCGGTGATGAGTTGGGAGGTGCCGAAGTCACCTTCTGAGATCAGGAGTTTCCTTGGGTTGGCAGGGTATTATCGGAGATTCATTAAGGATTTCTCCAAGATCACAGTGCCGCTCACCAGATTGACCCGGAAGGGTGTTGCATTCTCATGGGGGCCCGAGCAGCAGACCTCCTTTAAGACACTTCGCCAGAGGTTGTGCGAAGCCCTGGTATTAGCTCTCCCAGAAGGGATGGAAGATTTTGTGGTATATTGCGACGCATCGATTTCAGGATTGGGTGCAGTGTTGATGCAGAGGGGTCATGTGATAGCTTATGCGTCGAGGCAGCTGAAGCCTCATGAGGCGAGATACCCTACGCATGATTTAGAGTTGGGAGCAGTAGTGTTCACTCTCAAGATTTGGCGTCACTACCTGTATGGGGTTCGATGTACGATATATACGGACCATAAGAGCTTGAAGTATTTGATGGATCAGCCCAACCTAAATATGCGTCAGAGGAGGTGGTTGGATATGGTCAAGGATTATGATTGTGAGATCCTGTACCACCCAGGCAAGGCTAATGTGGTAGCCGACGCGTTGAGCCGCAGGGCGGAGAGCACTCCACTGCGAGATGTATGCTTGAGACTGACTGTGATGACTTCAGTATTGGACGCTATTCGTGGGGCACAGGCAGAGGCTGTGCGACCAGAAATGCAGAAGAAAGAGCGGGTTGTGGGGTTAATTTCAGAGTTTGTTAAGGATAGTCGAGGGCTTATGACGTTTCAGGGTCGGATCTGGGTACCGTTCGTGGGCGGTACGCGTATTACTTTGATGGAAGAGGCTCATAGATCGAAATTCTCGATCCATCCCGGTGCTACAAAGATGTATTTGGATTTGAGGAAGGAGTATTGGTGGCCCTGTATGAAGAGGGACGTGGCATGGTTCGTTGAGAGGTGCTTGACCTGCCGTAGGGTTAAGGCCGAGCACCAGAGACCGCATGGCAAGTTGCAGCCATTGGAGATTCCCGAGTGGAAGTGGGAACAAATCACTATGGATTTCATCACCAAATTGCCGAGGACTGCTAGGGGAGTTGACGCAATTTGGGTGATTGTGGATAGGTTGACGAAGAGTGCACACTTCCTTGCCATCAGTGAGAGTTCTTCAGCGGTGAAGTTGGCGGAGATATATGTGAGAGAGGTGATATCTCGGCACGGGGTGCCGATCTCGATTGTTTCAGACCGTGATGTGCGCTTCACTTCCAGATTCTGGAAGAAATTCCATGAGGAGGTGGGTACTAAATTGCATTTTAGTACCGCATACCATCCCCAGACAGATGGTCAGAGCGAGCGGACGATTCAGATGCTGGAGGACATGCTTCGAGCGTGTGTGTTAGACTTCGGGGGTAGCTGGGATGCATATTTACCCTTAGCAGAGTTTTCCTACAACAACAGCCATCATTCGAGCATTGGTATGCCACCTTTTGAACTGTTGTATGGTAGGAGGTGTCGGACCCCCATTTGTTGGGGAGAAGTGGGACAGAGAGTGATGGGTAGCACAGAGATCGTGCTTCAGACGACAGAGCAGATTCAGCAAGTTAGACAGAGGTTATTGACCGCCCAGAGCCGACAGAAGAGTTATGCAGACAGGCGCCGATCCGAGCTTGAGTTTCAAGTCGGCGACTTCGTTCTCCTGAAGGTCTCTCCTTGGAAAGGAGTGATTCGATTCAGGAAGAGGGGCAAGTTGGGGCCCCGGTATATTGGGCCATTTCGCGTGATTGCAAGGATAGGCCGGGTAGCCTATCGGTTGGAGTTGCCAGCGGAGTTAGGACAGATCCACGACACTTTTCATGTGTTACAATTGAGGAAATGCATAGCCGATATGTCGGCAGTGGTTCCATTGGAGGATATTCAGGTGGATGCGAGCCTGAACTATGCTGAGAGACCAGTGGCCATCAGGGATCGGAAGATCAAGGTTCTGAGGAACAAGGAGGTACCCCTGGTGTTGGTCCAGTGGCAACACCGGAAAGGTTCGTAAATGACTTGGGAGCCGGAACGTGAGATGTGGGAGCAGCATCCGGAGCTATTTGCAGAGTGAGACTTCGAGGGCAAAGTCTAAACCTAGTGGGGGAGAGTTGTAACAGCCCGAAATCTCAGGTATTATTAAATTATGTTTTTGGGGTAATTTAAGAGGGGACTCGGCGAGTTGGAGCCTAGACTCGCCGAGTAGGATCGCAGACTTGGTCGCGGGTTCGCGACTGGACTCGACGAGTCCAAATATGGACTCGGCGAGTCTACGCTGTTTAGCGAAAACCCTAACCGTTCAGGTTTGGGACGTATAAAGGAGACTTATTGGCCGTCATTATTCATTTTAGCCTTCTGAGAAGAACCCTAAATCGATTGGGTGCATCTGGAGCAAGGATCTTAGGCCATTGTTGATTATAAAAGAGTGGTTGTGCAAGGAAGAGAAGGGATTGGCTAAAGGAGCAGCAAGGGGGTCACATTCTGAGGATTGGGGATACAGAGAATACATCATCCAGGTAAGAATTCGTGTATGCTCTGCTATATTGATGTATTTATGGATTTAGGGTTTATGGAACCCTTGTATGATTAGATTGACTGTTACCCTAGTCCCCTAAACGAGTGTAACCCTGTATTGAGACCTATGGAGGTCCAGAATGTCCCATGTCTATGCATTTCGGGAATTGATGAAGGTTTTGGATTGGAATCCTTATGCCTTAGGTCAAGATGTAAATTATGAATCACATGGTGTATCATGAGCACTAAAATGAGGGCTTCACGTGGTGGATCATCCTAGGAAGGCCAGACCTAGGAATGGTCGAAGCAGTTGTGACCTTAGGATGCAGTTTGAGCGGTTGCATGGCATGGACTCGCCGAGTTCGATGAGCAGACTCGGCGAGTAGCTTGAAGATTTACTGGGACTCGTCGAGTTGTTCTTCAGACTCGGCGAGTTGAGTCGGGGTGGCCCCGCGATTCTTCCAGGAGTAGCTCGTCGAGTCAAGGAGGATACTCGACGAGTAGATAGGGAATCCCTGAGAGTTGGAGGACGTCTAGACTCGCCGAGTCGCCATGGTACTCGCCGAGTCCGGTCGAGTTGACCGTTGACCGTTGACCAGAGTTGACTTAAGTCTGACTTCTTAGGGATAGTCACACTTAGAAGATATAAGTGTTAATGAGATATGTGATGTTATAGGGAGGTTGTAGCTCGTCGGATTGTGCACGAGTGATTTCAGGATTTGCTAGCTTTCAGCATTTACGAGGTGAGTTTTCTCACTATACTGTACCTGGAAGGGTTTGACTGTGTGACCGGAAGGTCGGATATGATATATGATATGTATGCTATATGTGGTAAGTTATTTGTTATATGTGCTATGTATGCTATGGGCCGAAAGGCGAATATATTATGGGCCGGAAGGCAATATGTTATGGGCCGGAAGGCGATATGTTGTGTGATGGACCGGAAGGTCGGTGTGGGTAGGACCTGAAGGTTTACCCAGCAGGGACGGAAGTCCCCTGAGACACATGGACCGGAAGGTCAGGGCCTGGAAAGGCATATGTGCGTAAGTTGTATATTGGGGAACTCACTAAGCATTTATGCTTACAGTTGTTGTGCATGTATTTCAGGTACTAGCGAGGACCGTGGGAAGGCGCCGGCGTGATCGATACACACTGAAGAACGCTTTTATGATCTTGGGATTTTGATTATTTGTATTTGACATAATACTTAAACTAATTATGCCTTGTTTTGGATGGAAATGAATATATTTTTAAAATGAAAAATTTGTTTGAGAATTTGTGTTGTTACAGTGACAGATTGGTATCAGAGCATTGTTTATAGTGAATCAAGTATATCAACCCATAAAAGATATACAAACTATAAACCCATTAGGGATTAAAGCACTCTAACCAAGAGTCTATACTTTAAATATTAAAATATTTAATTAAGTATACTAGTCTGCATTCATACTAAAATCAGTGTCACAATGACAAGAACAAAATTATTACGATTGTTAAATATCACAAGTAAGCTCGGGGATGTATGGTCAGTCCTGGGAATGGCATAGCATGATCAACTATGTTGGTCCTAGGAGTGATTAGCATATGCCATAGAATGGTTGTGATGTGTTAACAAGTCTAAAAACTTACCAACAATACCACAAGAAGATCAGTAGAACTTAAACTTAAAATACTATAGGTGTATTTTGTGCTACTAGTTACATGTATACTATATTCTTATACCTCTCTTCTCGCGTAGATTTAAATGGCTGGATTCCATCACGACGACCCGTACTTTTCAAATGAAGGCAATGCCGGGTGGATCGAAGAAGAGCCCGAAGATGAGCATCCAATCCCTTTGGATGATCACCTCGCAGAAGGCTTTTCTGATGGATCTGACTCGAAGCCTGAAGTCAACAACCTACCGCTAGTAGGTCAAGCCCCGAACAACAACCCCCGACCAGCTTTTCCAGGTCCTACTCCCTTGTGGGCAACCAACTTGAATCGCTGGAGTGCTGAACAGGGTCAACCCTTACCATACTTTGGGGACCGAAGCTTTTACAACGTCAGTGAAGGTGGTTCTGCTGACCGAGCTCTGCCTGTCATTATCCGCAGAATAGCTCATAATGTTGAGCAAGGTCGAGCAGCAATCGACCGGGTCATGTAGATTGATGCCAACTCTGGTGTCAACGCAGTCCGCATCCGCCGTCTTGAAGAAGACATGGAACGGACCCGGAGAACCAATGAAACCCTGCAGCAACAGCTGGCTGCCTCCCGAGCTGAAGTCTTGGAACTTCGAGCCCGCCAGAGGGCTCAGGAGCGAAACCTTCAAGAGGTGTTTCGTCAAGTGTCAGACCTCAGGGCTCGCCCGAGGAATTCCCATCGCCGTTAGATGATATCTAGTACATCTCTGTCTTTTGGTTAAGAAATATCCTTTAGCATCTTTGCTCTAAGCAGCATTTGGCTGTAAAATATTCCTAACTTTCAGTACTTTAATTAGGAATCTAAGAACTGTCAAACTTATCTGTATGGTATGATGTAAGACCTACTGTTAGGTCGATTTTCCCTGAACTTATTACATCAGTAATACCAGTATTATTGACATCTATCTAATCTGTAGGAAAAATCTATACACTTGTGTTTTCCTACTAATATTCCTTGTTGTGATGTCAAACACTCATTCAACTGTTAGGCTATGGTTAGTTAGTCCATGTGTCACTTTCACGTTGCTTACAAATTGATTCTTACCATTTTTCTTATCTTTATAAACTTATAGCTGAAAGATGCCTCCTCGCAAATCTCCCAGGAATAACCCTACACCTCCACCACCTCCTCCGCCTCCGGTCATCGATACTGCAGCCCTGAATGCTGCCGTAGCTGCAGCAGTGGCAACTGCCATGGCTCAGTATCACTCATCTGATGCCAGCAGAGGTGGAACCCCTGTTGAATCAATCTCGGTTGAAATCCCTGTGCGCTCGAGAGAGTTCTCCTACAAGGATTTCACCAATTGCAAGCCGAAGCCTTTCCATGGCACCGGCGGAGTCATTGCCCTCTCTCAATGGTTCGAGAAGACTAAATCAGTCTTCGAAATCTGTTCTTGCCCTGCTGCGAGCAAAGTCAAATATGCCGCATGCACCTTTGAGGGAAAGGCCCTGACGTGGTGGAACAACCACGTTAAAGCTCTAACCCTCGTCGTAGCCAACGACATGGGCTGGGAAACGATGAAAGACCTCATGATGGAGGAATACTGCCCGAGGGGCGAAGTCCAGAAATTGGAGCAGGAACTTTGGAACCTGACTATGAAGGGCACTAACGTGGTCGCTTATACTGCCCGATTCAGCGAACTGGTGGCTCTCTGCCCCAATATGGTTCCCACTGAAGGGAAAAAGATCGAAAGGTACATATGGGGGTTAGTGCCTCCGTATCAGGGGAATGTCCTAGCATCAAACCCCGCTACCTCCGACAGTGCCAAGAGACTGGCACAGCGACTCATTGACCATGGAGTCAAAACCCCTGCAACCACAACCACCCTAGCCATCCCAGAACCCTTCAAACCCGCTGACACCAAGCGGAAGTTCTAGGAAGACAAGAAGAAGTAGCGAGCTGCCAAAAAGCAGCAAATTGTGGCAGTGCATGCCGCGGTAACCCCTGCTGCTGCTACTGCTCCGGGGAAACAGTATGCTGGAAGTTTGCGTAAGTGCAACAAATGCAACTTCCACCACAACGGCCCCTGCCGTGAAATGCAGTGCTCTAACTGCAATGGGAAAGGACACACTGTCCGTTTCTGTAAGTTCCTGGCACAACCGATCACCCAAGAACCTGGCTCTGGCGCGAGCCCAACCTGCTATGGATGTGGCGAAGCAGGCCACTTTAAAAGGGACTGCCCCAAAGCGAAGAATGCTGGAGGAGCAGGGCGGGTACTAGCTATAGGCCACGGGGAAGCAGTTGCTGACCCGACAGTGTTGACTGGTATGTTCCTCCTCGATAACTCCTATGCATGCATTCTGTTCGATAGTGGAGCGAAGCGAAGCTTCGTAAACCATAAATTTGCTCGCATGCTTAAACAACAACCACACACACTTAAGGAACAATTCACAGTAGAAATGGCTAATGGGAAAACTGAAAGTACGAATAGCATATACTTAGGTTGTACCCTAACTCTAGATAACCATTCATTCCCAATCGACCTCATGCCGGTCTCAATAAAAAGCTTCGACGTTATCATTGGCATGGTTTGGTTAAGTCTTCATCGTGCCAACATCATGTGCTACGAGAAAGCAGTCCGTCTAAACCTCCCGTCTAACGAAACTCTTATTTTCTACGGTGACAAACCTGGTGCGAGTCTTCGTATTATATAAAGTATTCAAGCATAGAAGTATCTGCGTAAAGAATACCATGCATTCCTTGCTCACGTCGTCGACACGAGCCTCGAAACGAAAGAACTAAAGAACATTCCAGTAGTGAGCGACTTCCCTGACATTTTCCCAGAAGAGCTACCTGGATTACCTCCACAACGACAGGTCGAGTTCAGAATCGATTTAGTCCCAGGAGCTACCCCAGTAGCCAAGTCGCCCTGCTGTTTAGCACCAGCTAAGATGCAGGAACTCTCTGGTCAACTTAACGAACTGCTCAGCAAGGGCTTTATAAGACCAAGTTTCTCACCTTGGGGAGCACCGGTCTTGTTTGTTAAGAAGAAAGACGGAACATTTCGTATGTGTATCGACTACAGAGAACTCAACAAATTGACGGTCAAAAATCGTTACCCTCTGCCTCGCATAGACGATCTATTTGACCAACTGCAAGGGGCAAACTATTTTTCCAAAATTGATCTAAGATCCGGATATCACCAGTTACGAGTACTAGAGGAGGATGTGCCGAAGACAGCCTTCCGAACTCGTTACGAACATTACGAGTTCGTGGTGATGCCATTCGGATTGACCAATGCGCCTGTAGTTTTCATGGATCTGATGAATAGGGTATGCCGACCTTACTTGGATCAGTTCGTCATCGTTTTCATTGACGACATCCTGATCTACTTCCGAAGTAAGGAAGAGCATGGCGATCACCTGCGACAAGTTCTAGGGACATTACGAAAGGAGAAACTTTATGCGAAGTTCTCGAAATGTGAATTTTGGATCCGAAGAGTCGAATTCTTAGGACACGTGGTAAGCGAAGAGGGAGTCCACGTGGACCCATCCAAAATTAAAGCCATTGAGAACTGGTCAGCACCGAAGACGCCTACAGAAATTCGTCAATTTCTAGGTCTCGCTGGCTACTACCGCAGGTTCATACAGAACTTCTCCCGAATAGCGAAACCTCTTACAACCCTGACCCAGAAAGGCGTGGCCTTTGACTGGGAAGGGAAACAAGAAAGAGCATTTCAAAACGCTCAAGCGAGCCTTGTGCACCACGCCAATACTATCCCTTCCCGAAGGTATAGAATATTTCGTAGTCTATTGCGATGCATCAAATCAAGGGCTCGGGTGTGTTCTGATGCAGCGAGGTAAGGTCATCGCCTACACCTCCAGACAATTGAAGACACACGAAGTTAACTACACGACCCACGATCTTGAACTAGGAGCAGTGGTGTTTGCTCTGAAGATCTGGAGACATTACTTGTACGGAACGAAAAGCACTATCCTTACCGACCACAAGAGTTTACAACACATTTTCGATCAGAAGGAGCTTAACATGAGACAACGACGGTGGGTCGAGCTACTCAGTGACTATGAATGCGATATTCGTTATCATCCGGGTTAAGCCAACGTAGTAGCAGACGCCCTAAGTCGGAAGGAATATTCTGGTCGCAAATTCAAGTCATTGTCAATAACCATCCATTCACACTTGTCTAAGCAAATTCAGGTAGCTCAACTTGAATCCATGAAACCTGAAAATGTGACAAGTGAATCCCTTAGAGGAATGGACAAGAATTTAGAAGCCAAGGGTGACGGAGCCTTATATTTCATGAACCGGATCTGGACACCAAAACACGGTGGTTTCCGAGACTTGGTCATGACCGAGGCGCACAACACTCGGTATTTCGTCCACCCAGGTTCAGATAAGATGTATCTGGATCTTAAAAAGCTATACTGGTGGCCAAATATGAAAGCAGAGATTGCTACCTTCGTAAGTAAATGCCTTACTTGCGCAAAGGTTAAGGTCGAGTACCAGAAGCCCTCTGGTTTACTGCAACAACCAGAGATTCCAGAATGGAAGTGGGAGCGGATCACTATGGATTTCATAACCAAGTTTCCCAAGACAACGGGTGGACTTGATACCATATGGGTCATCGTCGATAGATTGACCAAGTCTGCACACTTCCTGCCTATCAAAGAAACCGACAAGATGGAGAAACTTACGAGAACATACATTAGGGAAATCGTACGACTACATGGTGTACCTATGTCCATTATCTCCGATAGAGATAGTAGGTTCACCTCAAGATTCTACGAATCACTACAACATTCCTTAGGAACAAGGCTGGACATGAGCACAACCTACCATCCACAGACCGACGGACAGAGTGAGAGGACCATCCAAACACTGGAAGATATGTTGCGAGCCTGTGTGATTGACTTTGGGAAGGCACGGGATACTTATTTACCCCTTTTCGAGTTTTCCTATAATAACAGTTACCACACGAGCATCAAGGCTGCTCCATTTGAAGCTCTCTACGGCCGAAAGTGCAGATCTCCTCTGTGCTGGGCTGAGGTGGGTGATACCCAACTAGCCAGGGGGCAAGCTTCCGATAGTACTCTCACCGGTCCAGAGATCATTCGGGAAACAACAGAGAAAATCGTTCAGATTCGTGAACGATTGAAAGCCTCTAGAGACCGACAGAAGTGCTACGCTGATAAACGAAGAAAACCCTTGGAATTTCAGGTGGGAGACCGAGTCCTTCTCAAAGTCTCACCCTGGAAAGGCTTGATACGCTTCGGCAAGCGTGGGAAGCTTAATCCGAGGTACATAGGGCCTTTCTAGATTCTTGCAAGAGTCGGCCCCGTAGCTTACAAACTCGACCTACCCGACGCACTTCGTAACGTACATTCTACATTCCACGTATCTAACTTGAAAAAGTGTCTGTCCGACGAGACTCTTGTAATCCCACTCGACGAGATCGAGATCAACGAGAGCCACAACTTCGTGGAAGAACCGGTAGAAATCATGGACCGTGAGGTCAAGCAGACGAAGCAAAGCCGTATCCCTATCGTGAAGGTTCACTGGAACGCCAAGCGAGGACCGGAATTCACTTGGGAACGCGAGGATCAGATGAAACTGAAATAGCCTCACCTTTTCGCTTAACTGTTTGTAACTTCTTATTTGCTTAAATTCTAATTTCGGGATGAAATTCCTTCTAACAGGGGGATGATGTGACAACTCGAAATTTCCATTTTGTACAAACAGTATCTATTCAATACAAGCTAGTCCAGTTTCAATGAATTTCAGACTTTTCCGAATAAGTTTGTGTACATTAGGGTTTACGTTTAAAGAGATATCAGGAGAGTGGATGCTCCTGGGTTTATGAAACTTTAGCATTTCAAAACTTCATAATGATATAGTCCAATTCCGGAATAAAAATATTTTCTGCCAAAATATTTCAGGACTATAAATAGATTTCTGAACTAAAATCATTCATTATTCACATGTCCAACTAGAGAAAAGTCATTTTCTCTCTCACGGATCTTCGGGTTTTCGTCCCAAATCATGAGTACACTTCTCTAGTCATGTTATAATGCTTGTTTTATGCTTAATAACATAGATTGTATGTCAAAAAATGTGAGATCCGGGAGTTTACCGCCCAAGAACGTTCTTGGGGAGTAAACTCCAAAATGGAGCTTAAAGGCCATCTAGTCCCATTTCCTTGTTAGGTAACTAGTTCAGGATGTTATGTATGATCATTTGAGGCTAGAAATCAACCAATAACACATAGCTTTAGGAGTTTACGGCCCAAGAGTTTCTTGGACCGTAAACACCAAATTCAAGGGCCAAAAATGTGTCCTAATTACTCCTAAGGCTTAAGACATTAAACCCCATTTAATCCTAGCTAATTTATGGAATTTTAAACATCAAGAACACCCCTTAAAGGGATTTTATGGCCAAGGATATGCTCTTGGGCCGTAAACACAAAGTAAGGGCACCAAAGTGTGCCTAGAGTCCCCCTTACCCCTAAACAAAAGCCTAGAAATTATCCTACTTGTGCAAGAGACTTAAAAGAATTAAAACATCCATCCCATGAGAGTTTACGACTGTAAACTCTAAGGGATATGGTCTTTTGGCCGTAAACTCCTCAAAGGAGTATTATCTATGCCCTAAACTACCCAAAGGATTAAACCACCAAGCTAGGCTTATTCTAGAAATCATTTAGCACCTTAAAACACCCGAAACCACCAAGATTGGAGTTCACGGCCGTAAACTCAAGGGTTTACGATTGTAAAATCCTTGTTTGGGGTTTATTGGGTACTAAACTCTTATTCAAGGTCATTTAGTACATTAAACCCCTTTAGCCTTGTCCCGTAACAACCTAGAAGCAACCCTTAGGACCTTTAACACTTATACAAAGTGTTTACATGTTCCTGAGTGTCCCAACTTATTTCATTAAGTTATTATTTGGCTAATTAGTTACATATGTACTCATTATATGATAACTAGGCTCGTGCGTGTGAACAAGTCTCTGTTTGCCACCTAGCACGGTATCCGACACTACAATCCAAACCACTCACCACAAGTGAGTTCATACCCCTTTAATTAACCTTTTAAATGCTTTTAAATGTTTTAAATACTTTATGGGGGGGAATACAAGTTAAAGTACTTCCATTTTATCACTGTTCAAACTGTTTATCAAACTGTTTTACTTCAAAATATTTTACAAACTCTTTTACTTATCAAATGCTTTTATTAAACTTTGTTTTACTTCTTATAAATTGCATGCCCATATATGTATAGATATATAAGTAATGTTTAAAGGGCTTAGGAAGGTCATCCGCCGTATTTCCTTTTTCTTGATTTGGATGTGGTCTAGTGGGATTTCGGGTAACCGTCCGAAGGTCGTTTCAATATTAGTTATATACCAAATATATATATATATATATATATATATATATATATATATATATATATATATATATATATAGAGAGAGAGAGAGAGAGAGACATAAAAGTACTTCCATATTCATGCGTACTAGACACATCATTAGTAAGTTACCATCGGGGTAACACATGATCATACTACTACAACTTCTAGATCAATGAGTCAGTTCATTCATGAGTCTATACATTACATTACTATGAGAACATATACATTACATTACTACGAGAACATATACAACTATACTAGAAAGAGAACATATACAACTATACTAGGAGGAGAACATATACAGCTATACTAGAACGAGAAACATTACACTACATATACAAGAATACGTTAACAATTGTGATCCACTGTATCGGAGCATGCCTTAATTGTCATGGCCCGAGTTGTAGCCAGAATTCTCTTGGAGGGAGAGCATGAGTTTGCGTATAGATCTATACTGGATTGACTATCCTACACCTTGCTGCTAGCTACAGTCGAACCTGCAGGTCTGCGGGTGCCAAACGTCATTCCGTTATTACGACCATTCGTATGTCGTTGTTACCAGTCGATAGTATGGTGCAATTTATCACATTGTACCTTAATATAAATCCGGTTTAAGGTAGTTAGTACAACAGTAGTTCCTATAATACAAAACTACAGTACTTCAATGATTTATCCATTAGATATTTTTAGTGATTATTTCACTTAAACATTAATATACAAACTATATTTTGTTAAATGATAGTTACACTTGGGAAATTACACACTTTTACAACAAACGAGCATATAAAACAGTTAAGCCTTGGTAGAAGGCTACTTTAATAGAAAATATAGGTTTTTTCTGAGAAATTCAAACTTTTACAAACAATTGCTTACATTTTACAACTTATACTTGAGACAGGTTCAAACGTTTTTGATAACAAACACCGACACTAAAATACTTATGAACTCACCAGCTTTATGCTGATAAACTCTTTCAAAATAACTTGTATTCTTAGGTCATCAGTAGACAGGTATCGAGGCCAGCTTTTGAGAAGATGGAGCGCATCCAAGACTCATCTCATTATTTTGATTTACATTATATTTTTGGTGTCTAAAACTGTACAGAACACGCTTGTATTAAAATTATATATTTAATGCAATGGATGATGTTGTTTGCTTATTTACATTTACTATGTTGTGATACTTTACATGACGTCCTCCGCCCCAGAACATTTCCGCCGTTCTTGGTTTTGGGGTGTGACACATTCCCAGTTCAGTTCATTTGGCACGTAAATATCCGTTCCATTGAGTGTCTTGAGCTTCTTCTTCCACCTAACCAAAGTTAGCTTTGAACCGATTTGTGGAAAATTAAACCAAGGGAATTCCCATCAGTTTCCCCTTGATATTTGTCCTACTCTGAACATTTTCTGCAAAACTCAACACAAAACAAAACCACAAGACAACAGAAACATTAAAAATTAAGAATCTAGATAGTTGCAGCATGGACTCGTCGGGTCCATGTCAGATGAACTTCTGTGAAAATCGGACCTGATTCTGAACAAATCAGCCATGTATATTCAAAATTCGTGTTAGGCGTTTGTCTAGGGTTGTATACCAAGTGTTAATTCACAAAAAATTCAACTATAACACTCTAAATTGATAAAAATCAAAACCCTAAAATTAATGTCAAGTACAAAAATCGGGATTCTAACAAATTAGGACCATTACACTACTAAAGATCAAAACTTTAACATAATTATGGGTGAAAGTACTAACCTTTTGGCAAGAAATTGGAAGAAAGCACGATATTGGAAGATGGTTGCTTGAGAGAAAATTGCTCGTCGAGTGGGCTGTGGTGGCTGATGGAATGAACAAACTTTACCTATTAGGGTAAAAACCCTAATTTACAGAGTTTGAAATTATATTTTTTCCAGTTATAAAACCGACTCGTCAAGTAGGCAAACTGCCTCACCGAGTAGGGTCGCAATTTCGCAAAAAAAACCGTGAATTTTCAACTGGACTCGTTGATTCTGTGTAATTGACTCGTCGAGTCGTTTACTCTGTATGAAATTTTTTGTTTTACTTAAATTTATTCCACCACACCCCACACTTAAGCTTTGCTTGTCCTCAAGCAATCATTTTAAGCTAAAATGAAGATGTAGAGTGTAAATCCAAATAACACACCAAAGAAAAATAAAACAAAAAGAAAACAAAAAGGAAAAGGTAAAAAGAAAGCAAATTCAAATAGCAGGCTGCCTCCCGTAAGCACTTCTTTTTAGGAGTCTTTAGCTGGACTCCTTCCCGCTCTACGTTGTAGCGGCTTTCTCCAAGTCCAATCATTGTTCTAGTCCTTCATCCTTTAGCATTCCCTTTTCATATTTCTTGACCCTATACCCATTGACTTTAATGCTCGACCCATCATTGCTTCATAGCTCAATCACCCCGTATGGATAGACATGCTTGATTGTAAAAGGGTCAGACCAATGAGTGTGCAATTTTCCCGAAAAGAGCTTTCGTCTTGAATTGTACAAAAGAACTTTTTTCCCTTCTTCAAACTCCTTATTACCCTTTAACCTTACATCATGCCATTTCTTAGTCTTGTCTTTATATATTAAACATCTAATGTATGCTTCGTTTCTAAGTTCCTCAAGGGCATTCATTTGCATCAATCGGTTAGCATGAAGTTTGGTTAGTTCAAAATTACATAGCTTCAAAGTCCAAAATGCTTTATGCTCAAATTCAACCGACAAGTGGCAATTATTTCCATAAGCCAAACTATATGGTGTAGTACCAATAGGTGTTTTAAAAGTTGTTGTAAATGCCCAAAGTGCGTCATCAAGCTTGTCTGACCACTGTTTTCTATTACTTCCAACCGATCGCTCCAATATTTGCTTCAATGCCTGGTTTGTAACTTCAGTTTACCCACTTGTTTGTGGATGGTATTATGTTGAAAATATATGGTGTACACCATATTTTTGTAACAAATTAGACAGTTGATCATTTGCAAAGTGGGCTCCCCGATCACTAATTATAGCCTTAGGAACACCAAATCTTGAAAACAACTTCTTAAGGAAGCGCACCACCACACAAGCATCATTAGAAGGTAATGCTTATGCTTCCGCCCATTTAGATACATAATATACCACCACCAATATATATTTATTTCCTTTGGAAATTAGGAACGGTCCCATAAAGTTAATCCTCCGTATATCAAATATCTCACAAACTTGAATGTTATTTTCGGGCATCTCGTTTCGGGATGAAATACCTACAAGAAAGGTATGTAATTCTAAAACCTCTCTATCTGATTTTGAAAATACCCTAGGATTTGTAGGTTTTTTTTTATTTTCTTAGTTATAGGTTCAATAGAGAAAACATAGATCCAATTCAGGTTGCATGCAAACTGAATGTTTTTTTTTTGTTTACCTAAATCCCATTAGAAATATGTTAGGCTTTGTTGATAAAACTTTTCCTAAACAAACTACAGATGAAACTAAAATTCATAAATGGGAACATGTCAATGTTGTTGTGTATTCTTGGATTTTATGCTAATCATGCTTGTGCTGAAATTGCTTATGATATTTGGTCTAAATTGAATGAAGCTTACCAAAAGAGTGATCGTTCAATTGTTTTTAATATTCACTAAAAGATTAATTCTCTAACTCAAAGTGGTTAAACTGTTTTTGAATATTATGGTAAACTTGATGCTTTGTGGAAAGAGTATGATGGTTTTGTTAACCTGGCTGAATGTATATGTGAAGCCTTAACTCAGTT